>NW_004443938.1:14935438-14942099 GCF_000243295.1 Trichechus manatus latirostris | reverse complement strand
AGAGAGAGAGAGAGAAAACAAAAAAAATAGACACCATCTCTAGCGTAATAATTGCTGCATTGCTGAATGGCTAACGTGTGTGTCCTGTGGTATGTTAAATAAGGAATTTCAAAGACTGTAAATATAAGACAAATGGGAGTACTTGACCCTAACAGTTGGTATTCACAGGCAGGCAGCAGTTGGCATATATAGACACATATTCTCCAGCCCACACATGTGGAGAGATGCTTGTTCCCAACATCCCCCTTCCTTTAATAAGCCAGTAAATATTGATTCTGACCTGGTTGCTACTTGTTCTCTAAACATCTCCTTTCATTCCAAGACTTCTCGAAACTATGAGAAACTAATTTCCTGATTCCCCAA
The DNA here is from genome assembly GCF_000243295.1 of Trichechus manatus latirostris. Classification (NCBI taxonomy): domain Eukaryota; kingdom Metazoa; phylum Chordata; class Mammalia; order Sirenia; family Trichechidae; genus Trichechus; species Trichechus manatus. The sequence goes on along the minus strand of NW_004443938.1, from coordinate 14,941,736 downwards.
CTGGCTGGAAGGACTAGGGTTTCAATCGGATCTCTCAGAGGTCTGATAGCAATCATTAGAAATGAGAAAGGGTATTTTGTATTCTTCTCAGCTTGGTAGCAGACTGAGGGAACAGGACTAGTTACCTACAGAGGCAATGGTGAAATTAAAACACTTGTACCTGCTACTCACCTTGGAAGGATCACAGAAGATCTGGAGCAACTTTCTGACATTCAAAGAAAGGGTCAACAGTCACTGAAAAATGCAGCTTTCAGAATGAAGTTATGATCAAAAGCTAACAACTATCCTCATTTCTCACTTCCAGGCTTTTATCGCAGGCAACATCATTTTGAAGAACATGATTCTGAACAACATATACGATGATTAAATTTGAGTTTTAGAAAAGCATATGGCTGGAAGAAGAAACTTGACCTACATTTTGAATCAAACTTTTTCATTTCTCAGTCTCTAAGTAATCGATAAGAATATATTGAGAATCTACTAAATGCTTAGCATTGTTTGAAGTAGGTCATATGGGTATCAGACACGAATTGTAAGACTTAGCTCCCTAACTCAAAGAGCTTTCACTAATTGGAGAGACAAGACAAGCATGTACACTTAGAGCTTTTGTTCTTAACATTTTGGGGTCATGGACCACTTGGAGAATCTGATGACATGATGAGGGCCTGTCTTAGAAAAATTCAAATACACGTACAATTCTTTACCACACTTTAGAGAATTCACACACCTTCTGGACCCTTCCATGGGACAAGATGAGGGTAGACTTCCCATCACATTTTCAGTTTCTCATAGCACCCTTACATTCTTTTTGGAAACACATGTCACAGCTTTTTAGCTTTGTCATTACCACCTAGCAGAGGTCAGGCACGCAGTAAATATTGTTGAATAAATAAAGGATGAATGAGCTAAGACTGTCTGCATTGGACTTACTGTACCTATTGAGACTGGAGGAAGTCTTGAATCTATCCCTCTGATAAAATCTTCAAACTATGAACCGAAATTATTCCCTAAAGTCATCTTTAAACTAAACAACTGTTTAGCTGAACTAGTAAAAAATGTTCATCATGAACATTGAGTTCTTTTAAAGAAATTATCTATATGAGATCAACTTGTCAACAGTAACTCTAAAGCATAGATGAGAGATTTAGGGGGTAGTGAGTCTAAGTCAATGGTGGTGAAACAATATGTGTAGAGATAGTGAGAATGGTGACACAATGTGAAGAATGTAACCAACGTGACTGAATTGTACATGTAGAAACTGATGAATGGGCGTACGTTCTGCTGTGTCTGTTTTCACCAAAATTAAAGAAAAAGAAAAGAATGCCTGCACTGGAGAGTATACGAAAGCAGAGTGTTAATGTTCAATGGTTTGGGCCACATTTACGGGTACAATAGACTGTAGTAACAGAAAGTCCATAAGGGCTGGGACACTTGGGAAAGTCATCTCAAGAGAATTTGAGCTAAAACTTGACAAATGGACAGAATTCACATGGGTAGAGCAAAGAAATGCGAAAATGATATCATCAAATCATGAAGAAGAAGGAGGACCTCTTGCTGGTGAGACAGCGAACTGATCCTCTAGATCTGAATCCAGGTTTATCAGTTGCCCCCTGGTTATGTTGGAAAAGGGGCTTTATTTTAAGCTTATCCTGGGTTTCTAGAATCAATTAAAGCCACAAAGACAGAGGTTAGAAAGCAGGGAGAAACATGGCAATCCCAAAGCCTGAGCAGCTTGGACCACAGATAAGGGCATGCCTCCACTGTGATGAGTCTCTCCGACTAACTGTAGGCTTTGTATTATGTGATCAGGCCTCAAATTCCAGGGAGACAGCGCTGATAGGATGAACTCCGGTCACATCTGTCCCCAGGTGTACCATACTCACATAAACAAAGGGTTTGCCTTCCCACCTCCACAGCCTCTGGAGGCAGAGGTGGCAGTGACAGGCAGGCACAAGAAGCAGGCACTAAGTAATTACCCCCTGCTAGGAGTCCACACAGGAGGTCCCCTCAAACGGAAGTCAAGTGCTAACATGAAGTGGTGGAACAGGGATGGATCCAGAAAGACAAAGCCTATTTCATCATATGCAACTATAGGGGTAATAATGATAACCAGCTCAGTGTCTGGGGAAATTACATGAGATCATTCATGTAAAGCATTTAGTTTGGTGCCTTGTATATGCTCTTATCATTGTTGCTATTATTATTACATTATTTGGCTGGATAAGATGGACAAGAATTGGACACCCAAATGCATTTAACTTTAGCCTCCAAATTTATCCTGTATTTAGTTCTACATGTGGAAGGTCCAAAGGGGAATGAGGAAAGCAAATGTTGGTGAATTCGATACAGAAAGATCACATACTCACTTTCCAAGGAAAAGACAGTCTTTTTCATCTCCCTCGTGAAGAGCTCACGCTTTCCTCTATTCAATCTCTCTTCCTTCCCTGCTCATACATCTTTACTTTTCTTCCAAGTTCACTTTTCCCAAAGCCTGGAACAACTTTTTTCTTATTCTTCCCCCTTACTCCTGCCCCCTTTAAAGTCCAGGTTAGTCACTTACCCTCAAAAAGACTCTCCCACACAGACAGAAGGGGGTTTGTATCCACACCTGTTTATCACAACTCACTTGCCATCTGCCCTACAATATGAGGGTGTGGTCACCCAACATTCACCTGGAATAACTTGGAATGTTTATACTCAGTGCAAAGTAAAAAATGACTCCTATGTAGATTTGATTAAAAATTTTTAAATGCTATGCTATTTGTCTGACCTTTCTAAATGTTTCAGAGTCCTGCCCTTGAGATACATCCACACACTTTCTGCCATGTTTCTTGGGGGCAGTATCTTCACTTTGAATCAACAACATAACCCTATCCCATGTTCAGGGTAAATACGATTAAGGCAACTCATAGCAACTTTAACTCATCTCTACCATTTCTGAATGAATGCGATTTAGTCCAGAGAAAATTTTCCACCATCTTCTTTCCTATAATCTTCTATTATTGCCAACACTGGGAGAGTGTGTGTGATGAAACGATGAGGGATAGATAGAAAACACCATGAGGATCTTGTGAATGCGGTCAAAGCTGAGAAGAGATATAACCAGACCAGTTGCTGTTGAGTCAATTGCGACTCATGGCGACCCCATGTGTGTCAGAGTAGAACTGTGCTCCATAGAGTTTTCAATGGATGATTTTTTTGGTAGTGGTTCAGAAGGTCTTTCTTCCAAGGCACCTCTGGGTGGTCTCGAACCTCCAGCCGTGTTAACAGTTTACACTGCTTCTCCTTCCCACTTTCCATGCCCTAACCTCTTAATATAAATAGTGGGAAGCTATATGACTGACCAAAGTAAATATTTTGAATAGTTCTTCTTCTACTCGTTAGAAACAAACACACTGATATCAAATTGCAACCATTTTTATAACTGCACATTAACAGTCAGGAAGTCATGACAAAGTTTTCATGTGTTCTTATATGCTTTTTTATACAGTCAGACCTTGCCTGCTAACTCATACATACTTTGTTGAAAACAGGTCCCACCCATTAAAAATAGCTAAAGAGATTGAGTCCTCAATCTATGTTAGTAATCTTTTTCTGTCATCTAGATCTGCCTGTATACAGCCTTTTCTAAATCAGCAAAGACGGACACTATCAAAAACATATGGAATGCCAACCAAAACATAATCAGCAAACCCGGGGAGATTCTAAATGTACAAGGCTGATGATCACTCACAAAGATGTTGCTGTCCTTATATCTATTCATTTATCTGCTTGAATCAAAGGGTTAGTGGCGAGGAGAGGGGGAAGGAAGGGGGAAGCCTATGCATGATTAACAATAGGTGCAAGACAAGATGAGCTAGATTAAACTGCTCCATATGCAAATTATACAAGTCTGATTGCATCAAACCATGCACAGTTTAATGAGTAGAGTAAGGCGCCTTTATCTCTGCCTGGATATGTTCCTAAAAGGAAGACTGTTCCCAGATAAAGCACAGTTTAATAAGGAGATTTTTCATTACAGAGCCCATCAGTATTTGCATTCCTCTCCCTCAGCTTCAGGCTTCCTCTTTGTTTTGCCCTCTCAGTCTCTTTCCATCTCTCTCTCCCCCTTTTTCCTGCCTCTATCAAATTCCCTCCCCTTGCACCGATCAGTCTATCTGGGATCTACACCACCATTCTGAATCTTCTTTTAGTTTTGTAAGAGAAGTTGGTAAACATCTGCATGTTGTTGGCATATACTTTAGAAGTGTGTATGCTCAGTACCAATTAAAGAGAGTCTTACAAAGTGGAGATTAAAATCCTTAAAATGTTATTTGAGTAGTTATTTATCTCTGTGGATTTTCAATTTGTTTAACATTGCCATGTTTTAAAAATTCTTTCAATAGTTATTTAAATCTGTTCTGGTAATGTACTATTTATATTTTTTAGGTTTTTTTTGTTCATCTTACTGCATGACCGTGTAGGTTTAGAACACAATAATGAAGGCTTTGGAGTAGGAAGCCCTGCTCTGCCTCCTACTTACATGTAATCCTGAACAAGTCACTTCACCACTGTGCTCTCCTTTTCCTCATCTATGAAATGGTAGCCATAATACCCTCCTCATAGAATCGTTTAAGAATAAAATTATGTACATAAAGCAGTCAGCACAGAGCTTGACACACAGTTCATTCCTCGGTAATTGTCATTACTCTCAGTAGGAGTTTCTTCAAAAATGTTAAATGTGTAACGAGGAGTCAGATAGTTACTACATATATGTACATATGTGTACATATATATGCATATACAGGTGTGTGTATGATTTGATTGTGTCACACAGCAAACCTGAACTATGTGTCGTAGAATTCCCTTCTGGGGTCACAAGAGATATTTTGCAAGAGATTTGGGAGATAGAAGTAGAGAAGCAGTCACCTTGCTTTTAACACTTGGAAGGTCCTAACAGAGCTCAAGACAGTAATGCAACTCATGTATGTTCTCGCTTATTTTCTGTCTTACTTGACTTTCACCTTGCCTAACTTCTGGACCAGATGCGCATTGAGCTCCATGATGAAGAATATCAGCTTCTCCTGAAGGACATCTACAGTGTCAAAGTTAAAGCTTGAAGGTGATGAGAGACCAACGCAGATTCCAGCCTAACCTTGTGGGCTCTAGCTTCCCCTACTGCTTGTCTGTTATGGATTGAATTGTGTCCCCCCAAAATGTGTGTCAACTTGGCTAGGCTATGATTCCCAGTATTGTGTGATTGTCTACCATTTTGTCATCTGATGTGATTTTCCTATGTGTTGTAAACCCTACCTGCATGATGTTAATAAAGCAGAACTCAAATTACAAGATTAGGTTGTGTCTTAAGTCAATCTCTTTTGAGATAAAAAAGAGGAAGTGAGCAGAGAGACATGGGTACCTTATACCACCATGAAAGTAGTGCGAGGAGCAGAGCATTTCCTTTGGACCCAGGGTCCCAGTGTGGAGAAGCTGCTAGACCAGGGAAAGATTGATGACAAGGACCTTCCTCCAGAGCTGACAGAGAAAGACTTCCCCTGTGAGAGAATAAATTTCTCTTTGTTAAAGCCATCCATTTGTGGTATTTCTGTTATAGCGGCACTAGATATCTAAGACAATGTCCATGCCCACCTTCTCTGCCTGAACACCTGGACTGTGGGCTCCAGGCTCTAGTACAGCAACACAAACACAGAAACAACAGTCTCACATGGGTACTGTAAGCTGCTCCCAAAATTGTGTAAGGTCAAATCATATACAACAGAACAACGTTTCATTCTGTCATACATAGGGTCAGTATGAGTTGGAGCCAACACAATGGCACCAACAATAACATATATATATATATATATATATATTTACTTCTTTGAGAAACACTGCCAAATTAATGAGAAGGCATGTAAATAAGATTTAAAATGATAAAAATATGATCATATATATTATGGAGTCCCTGGGTGGCACAAATGGTTAAACACTCGACTACTAGCCAAAAGGTTAGCAGTTGAAACACACCCACAGGCACCTCAGAAGATGGTGGTGGTGGTGTTGTTAGGTGCCACAGAGTCAGTTCCGACTCATAATGACCCTGTGTACAACAGAGCAAAACACAGCCCAGTCCTGCGCCATCCTCACAACCATTGTTATATTTGAGCCCGTTGTTGCAGCCACTGTGTCAATCCATCTCATTGAGGGTCTTCCTCTTTTTCGCTGACCCTCTACTTTATCAAGCATAATGCCCTTCTCCAGGGGCTGGTCCCTCCTGATAACATGTCCAAAGTACATGAGACAAAATCTTGCCATCCTC
>NW_004443938.1:14928669-14932474 GCF_000243295.1 Trichechus manatus latirostris | reverse complement strand
CTTGACAAATTGATTATTGCCAGTCTTTTTAAATTTAGCCATTTTAATAAGTGTATCATGGTATCTCATCGTTCTTCTTTCTCTCATGTCTTGAGTTGGAAGCTGAGGTCATTGATTTGCAAACTTTCTTCTTTTCTAATATAGGTGTTTAACACTGTATGTTTCACCAAAAGTTCTGCTTTGCCTTCCTCAAATATTGACAGGTTTCCTTTAAAATTAAAATAATTTCTAATTTCCTTCTGATTTATTATTTGACCCATGAATTATTTAAAAGTGTCGTATTTAGTTTCCAAATACTTGAGGATATTCCAGAGATCTCTCTGTTACTAGTTTCTAATTTAATTTGATTGTGATTGGAGAACCTACCTGGTATTGCCTTTAATCCTTTTAAATGTATTGAGACTTGTTTTATGGCCGAGAATATGGCCTTTCCATAAATGTTCTGTATGAACTTGAAAATAATATAATACTGTGATTGAGTGGAGTGTTTTGTAAATATCGATTAGCTCAGCATGGTTGAAAGTGATGTTCAAGTCTTTTATAGCCTTAGTGATTTTCTATCTACTTGTTCTATAGGTTACTGAGAGAGGGTTATTGAAATCTGTCTACATTTGTGGCTTTGTCTATTTCTCCTTGCTGTTCTATCAGTTTTTGTATACATGTATTCTGGTGCTCTATTATTGGGTACATAGACATTTAAAATTGGTAAATTGACTTCTGTATTATTATGGAATGATCTTCTTTATCCCTGGTAATATTCTCTGTTCTGAAATACATTGTTTCTGATAATAATATAGCTACCCCACATGTCTTTAGAATGGTATTAGCATGGTATATTGTTTTCCAACTGTTTACTTTTCACCTTGCTGTGTCCTTATATTTGAGTATGTTTCTTGTAAGTAATACATAATTGGGCTTTGCTTTGTATCCAATCTGACTATCTCTGTGTAGTGTTTAGACTGTTAACATTTAATGTGATTATCAGTATGCTTAGGTTTGAGTCTATCATCTTGCTATTTTTTTATCTCTCTTTAATTATTTCTTTGTTCTCCCTTTTCATATGTTAATAACTTTCCATAATTTCATTTTATCTCCTTTGTTGGCTTATTAGCTATAACTATATTGTTATTTTAGTGGTTATGATAGCAGTATACATTTTTGACTTATCACAGTCCACCTTTTAAGTGATAGTATACCAATTCATGTATTTTATAAAAACCTTACAATAGTCTAGTTCCATTTCTCCCCTCATGGCCTTTATGTTAGTGTTGTCAAACATTTTACTTTTATATACATTGTTATTATTTCTGTTTAAACAGTCCATTGTATTTTAAAGAGGATTAAATAAGAAGAAAGAAGATCTTATGTATTTTCCCACGTAGCTACTATTTCTGGTGTTCTTCATTCCTTTATACCAATGTATATATCCATCTTGTATCATTCTTCTGCCCAGAAGACATCCTTACCATTTTTATGTCGATTTGCTGGTGATGAATTCTTTCAGCTTTTGCATGTCTGAAAAAGTCTTTATTTTGCCTTTCTTTTTAAAAGATATTTTTGCTGGATATAAAATTTTAGATTGACCATTTTGTTTTTAAATTTTGAAATCTGTTCCTATACCATCTTCTCACATGCTTTGAGGGCTCCACAAAGCAGGGCTTGAATTCAGGACAAGCCTTCAGTCTCAGGAAAAAACAAGAGTGCTAGACAAGGCACCAAACACCAGCCCGACAATCAGGATGAGTATTCAGGCTATAGGCACATCCAGGGCAACCCCCAACATATGAGTTACCAACTCCATTGGCACTAAGACTAACTAGATTCAGTCACATGATGGGACACGGGCACCAGCCCTGCCCTGATTGGCTCAAACTGGGTCTATGGGTGGAAACTATCCATCACTGGATGGCATTTGGGAGGCTAGAGAAGACACAGGCAGGAGACACCCTGGGACACAGGAGAATGAGTTTAAAGACATGATATGTACTTAAAATTTGAATAGAATATGAATGACTCCATCACATTTCTAGCTTTCTGTGGTATATGTGAGACTTCGACTCTATGGACCAAAGATGAATTTTCTTAACACAATCTATGTAAATAACAGAATATACTGCACTCCCTAGTGCTATTTGCCTGAGTTCTGCATAAGCTTAGTTCTACTATTATAGGCATTTGAACCTACCACCAATCAGTATTTGGATTAAACCTGTTTCCATCAAGTCGATTCTGAATCATGGTGATCTCATGTGTGTCAGAGTAGGACAGTGCTCCACAGGGTTTTCAAGGCTGATTTTTTGGAAGTAAATCACCCGCCTTTCTTCTGAGGCACCTCTGGGTGTACTCGAAGAACCTCCAAACTTTCAGTTAGCAGCCGGACTAGTTAACCCTTTGTATCACCCAGGGACTCCAGTATTTGGATTAAGCTGATCAAACCTAGTGTACCAGTGCTATCATAGACCATTTTAATCAACCATCTTTCTCCAACCCAAGATGGTAAGCATTAAGCAGAGATATGGAGGCAGAGTTTTATGTCTTTGCAAAATCTTTGACTATTTAGAACCATTTTTCATTCTTACTGGGGAGGATCTTAGTGATAATTTGATTGCTGCCTAAGGTTTGAAAAGAATGGAGCAAATCAATTTCATTGCTTTGGATGTTGTCCTTGAGTTATTAAATTATTTTAAAATTTAATCATTCCAAAGAGTTATTTTTGTGCCATGATTCTATCAGAGTTCACAAGCATGTCAGTGGTGTCAGTAACTAAAAGAAAGAAACCAAATCCCTTAGCAAAAGCAAATGTATTTTTCTGGATGAATACTAAACCATGGCTTCAGACCTAGGACAGAGTGAAGACGGGCTATTGCATTCATTCATTCATTCATTTATTCCCCAGATTTCTATTGTTTTTCTGCATTTCAAATAAAGTTTCTAATGGAAGTTTTGACAGCTGCTTTAAACAATGTATGTCATCTTGCATGTCTGCAGATATTTACACTTATGATCCAGGATGCAATGTTGCCCTCATTCTAAGAATACCTTCTCCTTCTTACCTTTTTATGCTATCTGCACTAATAGAGAGTAAGTCCTCGATGTATAAGGATCACGTATCCTAATTCTTCTGAGTCTGTGCACATAAATGGATACCTCTTACATTATAAAATGACCCTTGCCTTTTTAAATTAATTATTTTCTTAACGCTGTTCTTAGGTCTAGCAGAGAACGAATTTCTCAAATGAGGAATCCAACTAGGATCACTGAACTATGTACCCGTGAACCAAAACAAAGTCTCAAACCTTCTTCTTGGGAGAAGGGGAAGCTGTGAACAATCCTTTCCATCAAAGCCCAAAGCTAAAATTCTCATTAACCTATTTTTCAGCAACCATAGTCCCTGTGAGTGGTGCACGCTATTTGTCAAAAACTCAATGAAATATTTAGGAATTTCAAGATATCTAGAAAAGAGTAAGTAAAAATAAAATATGTTGCTTTGTGCATGTGATGTTATTCTTTTCATGATATGTTAGACAGCTATATAACTAAAAATCCTGGGCTCTCACGTGGCCTGTTCCCTGTATGGAATCTAACCAAGACACATAGCCTAGCAGCCAAAAAGTAAACTTTAAAAGGGAACGCTAATCTTTACTTATGTTTCTAGAAGAACACTAAAAGGGGGGAATTCATAAGCCACAACACTCCTACCCAAATTCCTTTCCTCATTTCTCTTCTACACAGTTTCTTACGTCCGAAAATCCAAAACAGACCCACTGTCCAAGCCATTATGTTTTTCCTCCTGGCTTCTCATACC
>NW_004443938.1:14923278-14925525 GCF_000243295.1 Trichechus manatus latirostris | reverse complement strand
TAATAACACATAAACACACCATACACACATTCAGACACACACACACACATTTCTTATATCCTAACAACAATGTTTTGGGTCTTAATCTGGTATATAAGAGACATGTAGCATGTTCTAGGTTCTGATAATACGTCAGGAAAGCAGAGATCAATCTTGAGTCCATGTCTCAGTCACCTAGTGCCAATAATAACAGAAATGCCACAAGTGGGTGGCTTTAAAGAACAGAAATTACAGAAATGGCTTTTCTCACAGTTGTGGAGGCTAAAAGCTCAAATCCGGGTCTCAGTTGTGCTAATTCCTTCTGTAAGCCTCTCTCGTATTTTCTGGTGTCTGCCAGCAATCTTTATCATTCCTTTGTCTGTAGACAATCCTCCGTCTTCCTGTGTATGTGTCAGTGTCTATACTGCTCTTTTTATAACTCAGAAGTGATTAGGTTTAGGACACATCCTACACCGGAATGACCTCAACTGATGAGGTGATTACATTGCATTAGATTACATTATGGGAGGGCATTATATTGCATTGCGCTGCATGGCACTGCGCTGCGTTACATCATATCACATCACGTTATGGGAACAGTCCCTGGGTATCACAAACAAATAAGCACTCAACCACTAGTGGAAAGGTTGGCAGTTTGAACCCCCCCAGAGGTGCCATGGAAGACAGGCCTGGTGATCTGCTTCCAAAAGGTCATAGCCTTGAAAATGCTATGAAGCTGTTCTCCTCTGCATGCTTGGGGTCACCATGAGTTAGGATCAACACGACAGCAACTAACAACAACCACAACACATTATGGAAGGTAATCTGCTCTACCCAAGGCCAACCGACTTAGTCACATGTAACCACGCCATGACAGCAACTAGACTAGTGTTTGGCCAAACCACTGGGAACCATAGCCTAGCTAAGTTGACACATAAAATTAACCATCACACCCTACAACCTGCCATCTGTATGACTTTAGGCAGGTAACCAGAATATAAGCTCCATGAGGGCAGGCAGTTTGGTTTCTTTTGTCAGCCCTTGTGTTCTCAGCATCTTGAATAGTCCCCAGCATTTTGTAGCCTCTCAATACTAATAATTATAATAATAATACATTTATCGAATGGAAGAACAAATGAATGAATAAGCTCAAGATTATTCACCATCCTACTGGTCAGTAACAAAGGAGAAGACACACACATGTGTTTCGTTATCTGTGAAGGAAGTATTCCTCCGTTCATCACCATCACCATCATCACAGTGGTACATGATGCATGGTTATTCCAAACCTCAGATTCATCATAAAATGAATATAAGGGAACTGTTTGTATCAGAGGGAGCCCTGGTTGCACAGTGGTTAAGCTCTCGGCTGCTAACTGAAGGGTCCACAGTTCAAATCCACCAGCCACTCCATGGGAGAGTGACCCGGTGATCTGTTTCCGTAAAGATTGCAGCCTAGGAAAACCTATGGGGCAGTTTTATTCTGTCTTATGGAGTTGGAGCCCTGGTGGTACAGTGGTTAAGAGCTTGGCTGCTAACCGAAAGGTCGGCATTTAGAGTCTACCGGCCGCTTCTTGGAAATCCTATGGGGCAGTTCTGCCCTGTCCTACAGGGTTGTCATGAGTCAGAATAGACCCAAGAGGTTTCTTTTTTTGTTTTTTTTGTTTTGTTTTTTATAGAGTCACTATGAGTCGGAATTAACTTGATGGCAATGGGTTTTTTGGTTTGCGTCAGAGGGAATGGTGGAAAAAATGAATTATTAGTTATTACCTGGAAAGAACCTAAGAATTCTTCAATGACAGACATTTGAAAATCATTATTATTAATGTTATTGTTACCATGTGTGTTCTGAGGCTGGAAAGATACACAAGTTTAGGATATGTTGCTGTTGCTGTCAACACATCTCCAAGCAGTGACAAGCGCTTTGCGCAATTAGCATCTGAATAAACAACTACGGAACACAGGCAATTGGAAATCTTTATAAGATAGGGGTCATTTTTACGAATATTACAGTACTTATTGTACCCAAGTGTATTTTTGTATAACTCTCATAATAATGCAAAATTATTCTCTGTTGTATAGATAATACTATTTATTTATGCTAAGGGAAAAGAAATACCAAATTTGCAAGCTAGGCATTTTTTTAGTGTTCAAAATATGACCACAAGAAATGTGATGGCAACATAATTGCTTCAAAATCATACTGTTAGATACACAGTTCGTCATTTTAAAGCAATTCATTCATATTCAATCCCTGAATTATTAGCC
>NW_004443938.1:14920044-14921261 GCF_000243295.1 Trichechus manatus latirostris | reverse complement strand
GGTAAGTCTTTTCACCACCATTACATAAACGAAGAAGCTGACGCTCAGGGAAGCTGAACAATTCACCCAAAGCCACACAGCTTATAAGTGGTAACGTCCAGATTTGAACCTCAAGCTAGATAGATAGATGGATAGCTGCTGTCAAGTCGACTCTGACTCATGGCGACCTTATGTACAACAGAGCGAAAGACTGCCTGGTCCTGTGTCATCCTTACGATCGTCTCATGATGTCATAATGTCATCCTCTTGATGCTGGAAACCATCATGATAGCTGTGGAGCCAATCCATCTCACTGAGTGTCTGCTCAGTGAAACTCAAGCTCCCTGAATCCACTTTCGTCCTTCTTTCCTTTGTACTGCTCTGCTTCCTTTTATACACCAAACTAGATCTGGATTAGTTTAGCAGTGCCTCTGATTTCCTGCAGTTGAATTGGGCCCAAAGTTTACCTATCTATTCATGGTAAATTCACCATCTGTTGGTAATAATTGTCAGTGTTTAAAGATAAACAGAAATATCCACTGCCTCCCCTTCCCATCACTCCCAATCAGCCAAATATTTCATTTGGTCATTAACCAGTGCTGCCTTTGGAATCTCTCCTCAAGCCCATTAAACGCACCCGTTTCGTCTTTTGACTTCAGAAATACTCAAGATAACTCTTGAGCTGTAATGCTAGCACATTCTGTTGCTTTTCTTCTCCCTCCAGGGCACAGGAACTATCACAACAGAAATAATGATAGTGTTTTTTGACATAAATCCTTTTTATCCAGAAGTATTCAACATCACTTTAGCTTAAGTGGTTGAGGAAAACACTGAAGAGTTGCCATACCTTAAATAAAATTTAGTGGGAAAACTGCCAGAAGAATCCACCTTAATTTAACATACAAAGAACTACATTTCAGTTCTATCCAATTAGCAGTGCTCAATAATATTAAAATCTGTTGACAAAGAGGAGCAGCTGCTCCGTTTTCCTTGGTGTTAATTAATGAAGTTTTTATCTCTAAAAATTTTGGAGAAACCAGATCTTTTATAATCAGATAGCTTTCGCCTACACAAAATCTACATCTGGTAAAAACATGTAAGTGTGTCAGTATTTAAAAAGGATAATTATCGTTTGACTTCTCTAGATCTGCCTTTCTCTTTCTTAGTATTCTGACTCCAAGTAGGCACCATTTCCACTGAGATAAATAGTGATAATAACTAAACAGTAGAAACTCTTG
>NW_004443938.1:14902289-14918475 GCF_000243295.1 Trichechus manatus latirostris | reverse complement strand
CTGGGCTGTTGATCCCCCCACCACCTGACCACATCAGCTGAGCTTCGTTTAAAAGAATCCTGATGCCTGAGTCCTCTTCACCCAAAGATTCTGATTTAATTGGCGAATGTGGGCCCCGGGGCATGGTATTGTATCTAAGCTCCTCCAGGTCAGTCTACTTGGGCCTGATATTGAGAACTCTGACCTAAAAGCGTCCATTTCTTGTTCATTTGCTTCATGTTACTGATGTGACTAGTAAGGCAGTTATTTTGTCCCCTCTGATATTACCATGTGATGTTACCACATGTAGAAAGAGAACTTCAAGTTTTCAGTCATTGCTTAAACAAAACTACTGTAAGCCACCTCAAGGCATGATAACACTGTTTCCAAAACTGGCTGATCAGCAAAGTTAAATGGGGCAATTTGAAAATGCACATTCCTGCGCCTCAACCCCAGACATTCTGACCCAATCAGTTGGTGGTAGGACCTGAGTATATCTGTGTGTATGTGTGCCTTCAGTTTTTCAGTGATTTCTATGATCAGCCGGTATTAGAAACCACCAGCCTACACAACATGACTCCATCCTCACCTCTCTGAGATGACCTGAGGCAAAACAACTCTAATCCTGATCAGCTCCAACTTGGAAGCGGGAGAGTTTTGAACCTATAGAACCTCTGTGCATAACACTGAAGTTTTAAAAATTCTAAGTCGTATGGGTCAGCGGAAATTGAGGCAAACCCTCCATGAAATGGATTAACACAAAGCTACAACAATGGATTCAAACACTCAATGAGCATGAAGACAGCACGTGACTCGGCAACGTTTCATTCTGTTCTACATAAGGTCACCGCGAGCTGGAGCTGACCCATCGGTAACTAACACCAACAACAAAGCATTCCTGCGCACTGTCATGTCAGTAGTAAACATTTTAGACTTCATGCTGACCACGCAGAGTTGAAGACCCCGTATTCTAACAAATCCAAGGGCAAAAACAATGGTGGAAAATACTATCATTTCCACCTTATTTTTCTTGCTAATAATTATATGAACGTTTAACTAGTCCTGGGTCAGAAGATGGTTGACTCAGAACTAATTTCTTTTGGGGATTCAGAGTCTCTACCCACAAGGAAATAAAAGACATGAACACTAATCATTATAATAGCAGAGATGAGAGTTCTCCAACTGATATAAACCGAGTTTATTAGAGTGTCTAATTCAGACTGGGAAGATGAGGTCAGGAAGGATTCTTAAGCAAGTGATATTTGAGATGGGTTTTAGCATATGCAGGAGTGAGCTTGAGGAGGAGGAAAGGGCAGACATTGTGGGCACAGCATGTGCAAAGGTTTGGAGGCATGAACAGATAGTGAATGGCCCACTTGAGAAAAAACTGGGCAACCATTCTATGCTTAATAAAGCCGGTTGTGGAGTCGGCTCCAACTCAATGCAACCCCAGGCGTGTCAGAGTAGAACTGTGCTCCATTGGGTTTCCAATGGCTGTTTTTTTGGAAGTAGATCACCAGGCCTTTATTTCAGCGCACCTCTGGGTGAACTCGAACCGCCAACTTTTCGGTTAGCAGCTGAGCCTATTAACTGTTTGCACCAGCTTCATCCATAAAAGGGAGTAATAACCATGGTACCAACCTGAAGGGATAGTGTGAAGATTAAATTATACAATTAACATTGAGTGCTTAAAACAGTGCCTGGCCCCAAAGTAAGCGCTCAATTAATATTAGCAGTTATTATTGTCTATTGTTTGTGCTATATGATATTAGAATTGGTGGAGACAGATGCAAATATTTTATTCAAGTATAGTTTCTAAGAACATCTCAAAAACTTCAGAGAATGGTTACTATTAAAATAAAAACAAACCGTGCAGCCTTAAACACTACATAGCAGGGGCAGTTTTTAAAAATTGAACCTTTTTTTTTTTTTCAGAATGACATATTTTGTGTGAGAATTCAGCTCTGATGCATGGCATGACAATGACATTTGACGTGCCTGTCATCTCGCCCCCCTGAAGAACGCGAGTTGGTGTTTGGCTGGGGCTCTTCCTTCCCGTTTAGGAGGCAAAGGTGGGGAAGAGGCGAGGGCTATTTGTGCACAGGCTGCAATTATCCTCTGCAACCCCGAGCCTGTCAGTCGCTGCTCTCCGGCCATCGACACTGCTTCCTGCTGCCGAGGTGAGGGGACCTGAAGGGGCGAGCGAACTGGTGGCAATTATGACTGACACAGTGACGGCCCACGCAGACATGGACTCGCAGAACAAAATACCGCAGTTAGCTAAGGAGATCGGACACAGGGTTTTTGCTAGCACTATGTCTTCTGTCCGACACTTCTGAAACTGGAGGGAAGCCTCATATTCAGAAGGGTAATAGGCCAGCTGGGCTAAAGGCAGAATGCTTAACATTCGTTCCTGGAGCAGGGATTCTATCAGCCACTGTCTCCATGTTGATTTGTCCACAGTGCTCTTTGGTGGCAATTTTTCCTTTTGAAAAGGCGTCCTTTGGATTCTTTCTTTGCTACAGTACCGCTTGCACACACATTCAGCATTTTGAACAATTTTCAGACTGTTTATGGATTTCTTGACATTATCATTCATAATATGTACAAAAGGGTTGCTACACTATAAAACCAAACCAAACCCACTGCGGTAGAGTTGATTTTGACTCATAGCAACCCTACCGGACAGAGCAGAACTGCCCCATAGAGTTTCCAAGGAGGACTGAAGGATTCAAACTACCAGCCTTTTGATCAGCAGCAAGCTCTTAACCACTACCCTACCAGGGCTCCTGTTACACTATAGGCCGTCTTTTTTTTCCCCTCCGCCTTGACGGTTCCGTGGATATTCTTGGCCCCTTCCTGAAGGTGGAGTCCCTGGGTGGTACAAACAGTTAATGTGCTCAGCTGCTAACTGAAAGATTGGAGGTTCAAGCCTACCCAAAGGCACCTCCAAAGAAAGGCCTGGTGATCTAATTCCAAAAAATCAGCCATTGAAAACCCTATGGGGCACAGTTCTACTCTGACACACGCATGAAGTTGCCATGAGTCGGAATCAACTCAGCAGCAATTGAATGTTCTCCCATCAGTACTTCTGCTTAAATCCTGTGAAGTTATTAGAAATCACCTACAGGCATATCAGCACTGGAGTCAGAAAAAAATAGTAACAAATTCTATAATAGCAAATAAGTGCATTTTTTTTAATGTAAGATTATTTTACCAGATTCCTTTCCCATACTAGTTTTATCTCAAACATTTCTTGGCCATGTCTTCGCTGTACTAGCTGATCTGGCTCAACCAATTTTAAGTCTTCACTTGTTGGTTTTGAAGTTATATAACTGAACTCCTGGGCGTATTCTGGGGTCCTGTTGGCAGCAACCCATGTGTTACTTCCTGCAGAAAATGGTTTTCTGCTTTTCTTTAAATAACTAAACTTAACTCCATTCTACATGACATCAAACAGATGTTTTGAGGAAGAGTGAATGTGTTTTTGGGTGTGGGCAATACTTTATTAACCTTCTTACTGATTGTTTTGACCGGCTCTGAAGATAATCTATTAAAAATCTACCTGGAAGAGTCAGCCACTATAATTGCACAAGTTAAAGTATAACTTCATTCTTTTCCCATTTATGTTGGAAGTTTCCTGTCCAGTGGAGGCATAACAAGGACATATGCTGGCAGTTTCTTACAGATTGAATTGTGTTCCCCTCAAAATGTGTTGAATTCCTGGCCCTTACACCTGTGGATGTGATCCTGTCTGGCAAAGGGGTTTTTCTTTTGCCATGTTATGTCATACCAGTGTAGGGTGAATCGTAAACCTAATCACTTCTGAGTGATAAATAGACCAGAATAGACCCAGAGACACACACAGGGGGAAGACAGACATCAAAAAGCACCAAGGAACGCCAAGGTCACTGGCAGACACCAGAAACTAAGAAAGAGGCTCACAGAAGGAATCAACACAGCCGAGACCCTGCTTTGGACTTTCAGCCTCTAGAACTGTGGGAGAATCAGTTTCTGTTCTTTAAAGCCACCCACTTGTGGTATTTCTGTTACGACAGCACTAGGTCACTAAATCACAGCTCTCTGTGGGCTGGTAATGGCGAAGCGGTCAATTATCCATGGGTTGGGGAGGAGTTTGTAAATCCCCCTCAAAGTAAACTTCAATTTCTTACCTTGAACCCAGACCACCTGGTTTATGCAAAACATTCCTGGAACTCATTTGCTCCTTTCATTTTCTACGGCACAGAGCTTTGCTGACTCTCCTCCCACCTTGTTTGACCTTTCCCTTTAGGAGGATCTTCCTTCTTCCACCACCAGCTCTCTGTATGCCCCAAACTCTGTCTTTAACACTTTGCATTCATTATCTCTCTAAATCAACTCCACTATCAAGCTTCTCTTACTTAGATAAAGATAACCCACAAATTTCCTCCTCAAACCTGACATACAGACTGGTTTCAATTGGATGGATCTTCTGTATCTCAGATGAACTTGTTTCAGAAAAGTTCCTCTCCAGTGTCCCAATTATCAGTCCTAGCTGCCTAATTTCTGTACGCTGGTACAGCTATTTTCACATTTTGTCAATCTTAAAACCATTGGCATCATCTTGAGTCTTTTTTTTTACTTCCTTTTTTTCTTATTGCATCAGGGATTTGTAATTTGAAACTGAAGAACTCATACCAATCCTTTTATAACTGAGAAATCTGCAGCCCAAATAAAGTAAGTTGTCAAAGAATGCCCCAACCTTCAAAGACCTCATGGCAGGACTGAGACTCATTCATCCACTCAACAAGCATTTACAGAACACATACATGGGCCAGGAGCTGTCCTAGGGGCTGGGTTAAACATAGGAATATGAATCCCAGCCTCTCCATGCGGAGGGCGTAGTTCAGGAGACAAGCCCTACTCAGACAACTAAAGGATAGTTTCTGTAAGCTCAGTGATGAAGGCAGGCAGATGATTATTGTGGGAGCCCCACAAGGGCTTTGGATGATGGGAGAAGGAAAGGGTGAGATCAAGAGAGAGGCTGTTGTTGTTAGCTGCCAATGAGTCAGCCTCCAACTCATGGTGACCCCAAGCACCAATGAACTAAATGCTGCCCGGTCCAGTGCCATCCCCATGACTGGTTGGGAATCAGACCATTGTGATCCAAAGGTTTTCACTGACCGATTTTCAGAAGTAGATTGCCAAGCCTTTCTTCCTAGTCCATCTTAGTCTGGAAGTTCCACTGAAACCTATTCAATATCATAACAACACACAAGCCTGCACTGAAAGATAGGTGGTGGCTGCACACAAGGTGGATTGGCCAGGAATCGAACCCACATTTCCCACATGGAAGGTGAGAATTCTACCACGGAACCACCAATGCTCCCCAAAAGAAAGGCAGGAATTCACTATTGTCTCTTTTCTCTGACCTATCCTTCATGCCCTTACTAGACCAATCTGCCTAGAGTAATAAAATCAACGTGGCAGCTCCAATATTTTTTAGGGACAGCTGTGACTTAGGGGGAGACAGAGGATTTACATAACTAACCATGTTTTTACTTTAGTTATATTTTTATATTTTAATCTGCATTTTACATAACTTGTTTATTGGGCAAGCTCAGTTCCGTAGGATGCAAACAGAAATCAACTTTGTATTTTCAATTACTTTTTTTTCCAATGAACTCCCTGGACTTACTCTTTCCTGACCCTGAATGAAATGTGTGCCCTCTCTTGGTGTCAAATGGCTCTTCAGGTGGCCTTCTTGGGCAGGACACCTTTTAAGAGGACCCCAGGTTGGCTCCCTTCTGTTGGATCCTCATCTGTCTGGAGACATGCACACTTGCCCTGCCATTGGGAGGTGTGCCTCTCACTTGGAACTCGGCTCTCTCTTTTCTCTGCCAGTTCCAGCTAGCCTTGCACCTTTAGAGAGTCCTTGCTGTGGTTGGTGGTGTTGTTATCAGTCCATTGCATATTCATTATTCTTTGCCAACATCATAACTCAAATGCATCAATTCTTCTTTAGTCTTCCTTATTCATTGTCCCTGCCTTCCCCAAACTTCAGAGGTGGCAAGTGTTCTGGATGCTTTTCTAGAAGCTTTCTCCTTCAGTTGGTTTCACTGGAGGGGAACATGTCTCGCTACTGCTGGGGGTGTACAGCACCCTGACCACTGTGTCTAAGCAGTCTCATTACCAGGCTTCTCCCACCTCTTTTTTAAAGACTAGAGGTGATGAGACAGGACTAGAACCACAAACTTCTATCATGTACTAGATGCTCTTGTACACAGCTTTAGATTAGGAGATACTTGGCACTCATAACATTGTCCTCAGCTTTTGAGGCCTCAGCAGAATGAAACAGAGCGACCTCAGGAAGAGTCACACTAAGCATCCTATTTATTATATAGGGAAGAAAGCTGATCTAACCAGAAGGGGTGCAGGGGTCTTGGATACCAATTACACTGCTTTTACTTGTTATATAGGATGAGTTGGGGTGGGGCTAAATTAGCTTAAGAGCAGCTAAATCCCTCCGCCTCCTCCCCCACCAAGCAGCCCTTGACACACGACTCAAATTCAATTACTTAACTCACCTGAAAACTACAATAGCCTTTCCTTATCAAGAACAAACTTAGGGAGCAAACTCTTTTGCCAGATTTTATGGATTTACCTAATCCAATCAGACCTAACTATTCAACCTTACTTCCTACTTCTCCACAATCTGGCGTCTTCTCTTTTTGTTGTTGAATTGCATCAACATCCATCCTAGAATCCTCCAAAATTCTTACCTCTTTGTCATGTCCTCAGATTCACAATGAAGACCATTTGCCAATAAGTTAATGAAGGATGGATAAAACACCTTTCTTCGAATTTCAGACTTTGGATTTCATATTTCAAGAACTAGTGACGTGAGTTTGAATAGGGTTTTATTGAGTTTTTTTGTTGTTGTTGTTTGTTTTTAGATTCAGGCTTTCAAATGCAAAAGTTTGGGAGGCAGTATTTTGGGGCCAGGCTCTCAGTGGTGGAATTCTGAGGTCACACTCATGGCCTCTACAGCAAGAATATACAAATAATTGGTTTAGTTGGGGAGATTCACTTATACTGTTATTGTTAGAGGAAAAGCTGAGATCAGATCAATGACAGACCTAAATTCCTACTTTGTTTAGTGATTTTGAAGTACATGAAAAGTGGTCCAGGAAAAACACTGGAGGTGAAGCATTGCAATGTAATTATAATTCTTAGCTTCAAATAATACACATATCCTAGATTTAAAATGAGTAAAGAAAAGAGGCTGAGTTTAGGTAGATAAGGAGCCAAGTCTCTTGAGTTTTGCAATTCAAAGCACATATTAAATATGGTAAACTTTATACAGTAGAAAATTACAGAAGATTTTTTAGTGAAACATCTTAATTCGGGAGAGCTCATAATAAATCTGCACCTGGGTGGTGCAAACAGTTAATGCAGTCAGCTGCTAACCAAAAGGTTAGAGGTTCAAGCCCACCCAGAGGTACCTGGGAAAAAAGGCCTGATGATCTACTTCTGAAAAGTCTGCCATTGAAAACCCTACGGAATACAGTTCTACTCTGACACATATGGGGTTGCCATGAGTCGGAGTCGACTTCATGGCAATGGACTCTGATCATAATAAATCTGCTCGAGATAATGGAGAACTAATTACCACTGAGCCAATGTTCCCTGCCTCCATCCCTGACACCCAGAGGGACACTCAGACGCTCCCATGCCCTCCCTTCAACCCGGTAGTCGGAATCCACCAGCACACCTGTGCTCTTACACACAATGCAGCTTGCAGGTTCTAAGAGAAGGAACTTCAAAGTGTTTAAGTCCTGGCTAGAAAAGTTCCTCAGACATCAAATGGACGTTGCTTTCAATTCAAAGAATCAAATACAAATGATGACCCGGAGAATGTTCCCTTTAAAACAGAAAATGAAAAGGGAACAGTCTGGCATCTGTAATCATCTTGTTTTCTACCAACTCTTAACAATTTGGAAAATTAACTAGGTCCTCTGTAGGAAGAGGAGCTCTGGTGGTGTAGTGGTTAAGACCTACGGCTGCTAACCAAAAGGTAGGCAGTTTGAATCCACCAGCTGCTACTTGGAAACCCTATGGGGCAGTTCTACCCTGTCCTATAGGGTTGCTATGAGTCAGAAGCGACTCAACGGCAACGGGTTTTTTTTTCCTGTAGAAAGAAGCCACTGACTATACTTGCTCATCACTAATAAAATGTATGCCTCTATATTTCTCTTAAAGTGAGGAAAATTGTTTCCAAATGCGCAAGTGGGCAAGGGAGAGTGTACCCACCATCCTGGTTGAAGCAATATTTGTATCAGAGTTAAATCAAATAAGTCAGACAAGTTGATATCATAGAAAGAATACAGCCACCAGCAGTTGCTGTGAAGTCAACTCTGACTCACGACGACACCAGGTGTGTCGGAGCAGAACTGTGCTCCATAGTTGTTCTCAATGGCTGATTGTTTGGGAAGCAGATCGCCAGGCCTTTCTTCCCAGGCACCTCTGGGTAGAGAACCTCCAACATTTCAGTAAGCAGCTGAGAGCATTAATCATTTGCACTGCCCAGGGATTTAGGTACTTCAGCTGCAATTTAGTATGTCTTTGTTTCAGCACTACAGAAGTTGGCTGACCAACTTGATCTTTCTGTGCTTCAACTACATCTTCTGTAAAATAGCAATAATAGCTGTCTCCCATGGTTCTAAGGATTAAGTAAAATAATCTTTTTGAAAGTATTCGCTCCACAGTGGTAAATATCTTATTAATACCCCTTCTTTTTTCCCTTTGCCAAGGAAACGCATGCAGCTGGATCTTACCTTCAGTTGGACTTTCAGCTACCCCAGTGATTCTCAACCCAGCTGCATATTAGCATTACTTGGGGCAGATTTTTTAAAATTCTGGGGCCCACACCCCAACCCAGACCAATTAAATAAGATTTCCTGGGAGTGAATCTAGGCATTGGGATGTTTTAAAAGTTCCCCAAGTTATTGTGATGTGCAGCCAGGGTTGAGAGCCACTGCTAACCTCTCTCTCTAAGCCCTTTCTTTGCAGTGAAATTTATTAAGAGCTTCACTCTTCATTTTCTAATACAGCAGCCAGTAGTCATATGTAACTACTGAAAACTTGAAATGGGCCTAGTCTGAATTGAGATATGCTGTAAGGGTAAAATATGCAACACGTTTCAAAGATGAATTATGAAAAAAGAATGTAAACTATCTCAATAATTTTATATTGATTATATGTTGAAATTGAAGCCCTGGTGGCACAGTGGTTAAGAGCTGGGTTGATAATCAAAAGGTCAGTGGTTCGAACCGATCAGCTGCTCCTTGAAAGCCCTGTGGGGCAGTTCTACTCTGTCCTATAAGGTCGCTATGAGTCAGAATTGACTCGATGGCAGTGGATTTGGGTTTTGTGTATATGGGTGTGTATGTTGAAGTTATAACATTTTTGAAATATTAGATTAAATAAAATATATTATTAAAATTAATTTCATCTGTTTATTTTGAGATTATTAGTAAATTTAAAATTGCGTGTGTGGCTCACTTTATATTTCTATCGGACAGTGTTGGTCGATATGAATGACTCATAAAGTATCATCTTTGGACTGGAAGCATCAGCATCACCTGGGAACTTACTGAAAGTGCAAATTCTCAGCCCCTCCATAGCTACTGTATCTGAAACTCTGGATGTGGGGCCCAGCAATGTGTTTTAATCAACCCTCCTAGTGATTCTGATATGTATTAAGTTTGAGAGCCACTACCCTAAATGATTGTCAGAAGATATATTCCTTTTCAACTAAGTCCCCTTGTTCTCTTCCAAGTGGTCTACAATTTAAGAACAAAATGCCAAGCGACTTTCTTTGGAGACCTCCTGTGTGACATTAGAGACTAGGACACATTGTACCTAAGAGCAGGTTCTTTTTTATGGATACAGAGAAAACTCTTACTGAACTAAAAACGATGTACAGCTAGGTTTTAAAGAAAATATGAGACTCTTGATGCTCTTTTATCTCTATTAATATTTTCTACATTGCCTACATAAATTTTGTTTAAAATCTGTTAAATATCAAGAAGTTGATAAGGAGAACATTTAAAAACAGATACCGTGACATGTATATGGCACTAGGTATAATCACCAAAATAAGATGTGGATTGTTTCCATTCTCAAGATGATGCTACCAATCTCTGACCTATTTACTTGTTCCTTAATCTACATATTTATGCTTATAAGCTCTCTGTGACTTCTCCAGAGCATCTTAAATCATGCCTCTCAACCCCTTGTCATCTCTCCTTCAAAAACAAAAGGGAAAATGATTCAAGGTCAAGCACCTCCCTCATCAGGGAAAGTTTATCCTAAGTGGTCTGAAAGGAGATGTGAATTCTCAAAAAGAAGCCTCAATTGGAAGCCAGCAAATTCAACACTGACACCAGAGAAAGCTAAGACGTGTGCCTTCTGCAGGTAAGGACAGGTGTTCTGAGCATCTCTGGAAGCTCTCAGGGGTCACAGGCGGTCACCAGGCAATAAGTAGCAGGCATTCTGTGGAGACCGCGCGGGCTGAGGGCCCTGTCCCTCAAGGACTCTAGTGGGAATGGAAGCAGGACCGGACTTGACTACTGACCATGTGGAAGAACAGGGCAGACCCAAAGTGAAGCTCCCCCAGTGAAGGGAGATGAAAGACAAAACTCAACTAAGCCATAATTTCATCTAACCCATATTCCTTGGAATATTTCACAATGAAAATTAATAACCTGAGAACAATAATTAATGTATTTTTGGTTCTCTTCCAACTAGGCAAGACACAAACATGGCGGAAACAGTCCTAATGGAGGACTAAAGGCCAAGTCAATGGCAAGGAATCCCAGGTCCAATTCTGCACCTATCGAAGTATATGGGCGTTGTGCCTACAAAAAGATAGTAGGTCATGAAAATACAGCTATGTAATAGCAAAAAAATCTCACTTTGAGTCAAATGAAAATGAGAACATTACTAAATCTAATACACCATTAACATTGTTTTAACTCTTTTAAGAGTCTTCTAGAGTATTAGTTAAGCAGTGTAGTGTGAGAGTTCAAAACTTAGGCTCTCGAGCCAGACTGCCCCAGTCTGAGATCCAGTGCCACCACTAGCTATAGGACCTTAAAGAAGTTAACTTCTCTGATAGTCAGCATCCTCACTTGTAAAATGGTCCTGCTGCCATACATCCCATGGGGCTGTTGATGGGATTAAAAGATATTTTGTATTTTAAGTGCTTCATCTAGTACCTAATCACAACAACAACAGCAATCTAGTACCCAGCACATAGGAAGTACTCAGTAAATGGTTGTGGTTGTTGTTAGGTGCCTTCAAGTCAGTTCCGATTGATAGCGACCCTGTGTACAACAGAAAGAAACACTGCTTAGTCCTGCACCATCCCCACAATCACTGTTATGCTTGAGCCCATTGTTGTAGCCACTGGGTCAATCCATCTCTCTAAGGGTCTTCCTTTTTTTTTTTTTTTTGCTGTCTACTTTACCAAGCAATAAATTTAGGTATTATTAATAGCTATTACCATCATCTAGACCATCACTATTACCATTTCTAGAATACACAGGCTTACTTATATCAAAGAAGGGATCTACATTACTAAAATGTCTACTGTGTGCAAGGCACACTATTGATATAATTTCACGGCCACACACGTACCTCAAAGATAGGTCTTACTCTCTGCCATTTGTTGTTGTTGTTGGTAGTCGCTGTCAAGTCAGCTCTGACTCAGAGTGACCCCAAGTACAACAAAAGTGAACGTTGTCCAGTCCCGCACCATCTTCAAGATGGTTGGTAAGCTCAAGTTCTTTGTTGCAGTCAGTGCGTATTTTGAGTGTCTTCCAACCTAGGGAGCTCATTTTCCAGCACAACATTGAGTAATATTCTGTTGTGATCCATGGGTTTCCATTGCCTAATTTTTGGAAATCTTTATGTGGAAGATCCTTCCACTGAAACCTGTCCACCATGGGTGACCCTGCTGTTATTTGAAGGACTGATGGCAAAGCTTCCACCATCATAGCAGCACGCAAGCCACCACAGTATGACAAACTGAGAGACAGGTGGTGGTCTGCCTTGTACAAGAAGGAAAAGAAGACTCAAGGATGTTCAACAATTTGCCCAAGATCACACAGGTAGAAAGAGACCGAACCAGAACTTATGCCCATGTCTAGCTGGCTCTACAATCCAGTCTTTCCACTGTTCCATGCAGCATACTTGAAATGATTACCTTTGAGAGAAAAAAAAAAGAAAAATCCCAATATAGCTTTTTGGGGAGAGGGGATATTTTTCTATATTTATAGACAGAAAATTAAATTTTAACCAGGATGTGTAGAACTGTAATATATACAGGAATTATTAAATTTTTCAATTTTTATTTGGGCACACAGACTTAAGGCCCTTTAACTCTGGGCTAGTATTGGGTCCAACCACTCATCTGTCAGCTTGTCGTACTATAGTGGCTTGCATGTTGCTAGAAGCTATATCACTGGTGTTTCAAATACCAGCAGGGTCACTCATGGTAGACAGGTTTCAGTAGAGCTTCCACTCGAAGACAGACTGGAAAGAAGGACCTGATGATCTACTTCTGAAAAAAATGGCTAGTGAAAACCTTATGGATAACAGCAGAACGTTGTTTAATATAGTGCCAGAAGATGAGCCCCTCAGGTTGGAAGGCACTCAAAATACACTTGGGGAAGAGCTGCCTCCTCAAAGTAGAGTCGATCACAATGACGTGGATGGAGTCAATCTTTGGGGACCTTCATTTGCTGTTGTGGTATGACTCAAAATGAGAAGATACAGCTGCAAACATCCATTAATAACTAGAACATGGAATGTAAAAAGTATGAATGGAAGAAAAATGGAAGTCGTAAAAAATGAAATGGAATGCTTGAAAATCAATATCGTAGGCATTAGTGAGTTGGAATGGACTGGTATTAACCATTCTGAATCAGACAATCATATGTTCTACTATGCCAGGAATGACAAACTGAAGAGGAATGCCATCGCATTCATTGTCAAAAAGAACATTTCAAAGATCTATCCTGAAGTTCAATGCTGTGAGTGATAGAATAATATCCCTACGCCTTCAAGGAAGACCAGTTAATATGACTATTATTCAAATTTACACACGAACCACTAATGCCAAAGATGAAGACATTGAAGATTTTCACCAACTTCTGCATTCTTAAACTGATCAAACATGCAATCAAAATGCGCTGATAATTACTGGTGATTGGAATGCAAAAGTTGGAAACGAAGAAGGATCAGTAGTTGGAAAATACAACCTTGGTGATAGAAACAATGTCAGAGATCGCATATAGAATTTTGCAAGACTTATTAATTGGAAATTCCTTTTTAAAAACAACATGAATGTGACTATACATGTGGACCTCACCATGTGAAATACACAGGAATCAAATCGACTACATCTGTGGAGAGGCAAGTTGGAGAAGCTCAATATCATCAGTCAGAACAAAGTCAGGGGCAGACTGTGGAAAAGACCATCAGTTGCTCATATGCAAGTTCAAGCTGAAGCTGAAGAAAATTAAAACAGTCTACGAGAGCCAAAGTATGACTTTATGAGTATATCCCACCTGAGTTTAGGAACTATCTCAAGAACAGATTTAATGCACTGAACACTAATAGCCAAAGTCCAGATGAGTTGTAGGATGACATCAAGGACATCATACATGAAGAAAGCAAAAGGTCATTAAAAATACAAGAAGGAAAGAAAAGACCAAAATGGATGTCAGAAGACTGAAACTTGCTCTTGAACATCCAGTAGCTAAAACAAATTGGAAGAAATGATGAAGTAAAAGAGCTAAACAGAAGATTTCAAAGGGCAACTCGAGAAGACAAAGTAAAGTATTACAATGACATGTGCAAAGACCTGGAGTTAGAAAACCAAAAGGGAAGAACACGCTCAGCATTTCTCAAGCTGAAAGAACCGAAGAAAAAATTCAAGCCCCTAGTTGCAACTTTGAAGAATTTTATAGTAAAAAATGTAATGACACAAGAAGCACCAAAAGAAGATGAAAGGAATACACAGAGTTGTTGTACCAAAAAGAATTGGTCGACATTCAACCATTTCAGGAGGTAGCATATGATCATGAACCGATGGTATTGAAGGAAGAGGTCCAAGCTGCACTGAAGTCACTAGTGAAAAACAAGGCTCCAGGAATTGATGGAATATCAACTGAGATGTTTCAATGAACAGATGAAATGCTGACAATACTCACTCTTCTATGCCAAGAAATTTGGAAGACAGCTATCTGGCCAACCGACTGGAAGATATCCATATTCATGCCCATTCCAAAGAAAAGTGATCCAACAGAATGTGGAAATTATCAAACAATATCATTAATATCACACAGAAGTAAAACTATGCTGAAGATGGTGCAGAAACTGTTGCAACTGTTACATTTACAAGGAACTACCAGAAATTCAAGCTGGCTTCAGTAGAAGATGTGGAATGAAGGATATCATTACTGATGTCAGAAGGATCTTGGCTGAAAGCAGAGAACACCAGAAAAATGTTTACCTGTGTTTTATTGACTACGCAAAGGCTTTCAATTGTGTGGATCATAAAAAAATATGGATAACATTGCAAGGAATGGGAATTCCAGAACACTTAATTGTGCTTGTGTGGAACCTGTACCCGTACGTGTCAGGGTTGTATTCTTTCACCATATTTATTCAATCTGTATGCTGAGCAAATAATCCAAAAAGCTGGCCTATATGGAAGAAGTACAGCCAGAAGGCTCCTTAGAAGCAAGGATGGCAAGACTTCATCTCACGTACTTTGGACATGTTATCAGGAGGGACCCGTCTCTGGAGAAGGACATTGTGCTTGGTAATGTAGAGGGTCAGCAAAAAAAGAGGAAGACCCTCAATGAGATGGAATGACACAGTGGCTGCAACAGTGGGTTCAAATATAGAATAACTGTGAGGATGGCACAGGACCGGGCAGTGTTTCTTTCTGTTGGCTTAGGGTCATTATGAGTTGGAACCAACTCGATGGCGCCCAACAACAACAATATTGAGTTCCATCCAATAGCAACAGGGAAACTGGTTCTCGAGAGATCTGACATATCAGAACAGATGCCCAGTTGCATATATGTTTAATTTTAACAAATAGTTTTTCATAACTATAGGATTTTCTATATTTATTAAAAAAAATCTGGCACATGAGAAAATATCAAATTGTGCTATTCCACCTCCATATGTGCCAGTTATCTATAAATATAGAAATGCAATAATTATCGCTAAAACTGTTACTTGTTAAATCTTTGAAAACAGATAAATTATGAATATGAATTTAAGAAATAGTTTAAGGACTTAAGAAATGGATAAAGATCTAGAATCACTGACTCTCTAAACCAGATGAGACCCTGAAAACCACCTAGTCCAATATTCACATGAGATGTTTGAATATGCTCTACCAAGTGGTTTTGAAGCTTCTGCTTAAACACCTTCAGGGATAGCAACCTGACTACCTCTGGAGGCTCTCGTTTGCTGTTGGGTTACTCTATTTGTCGAACATGGCTTTCTTATGTTTATGAAAAGTCTGTTAATACTAATGTTACCACTAGCACGTGTGAAGCCACCACTGTATGGAAGGCATCCTATTAGCAGCATTGGATTCATTGACTCACTGAGTCTTATAGCCCAACCTTATAAAATACTCACATGTTCATATTCAACACATTGATTAAGGTGCTGAAGATAACACAGCTAGAAAGTGCGCTGGTCTGCCTGGCTCCAAGACTTGTCCTCTTTCTACTGCCCAACATGGTTGCTGGTGATATGTACCAGGTGGTATTGGTACCACTTTGGGCCACTGGGTGGCAGGGGGCAAGTTCAATCCTGTTGCCCTAGACACCGCTTTGAACACATGATAGATATCTATGATATCTCCATAAATGTTCTCTTCTCCAGGTTAAATATTCCTGATCCTTCCTTTGTTTTGTGCACATAGTAAAATTTTGTTTTTCATTATCTTTCCAGGCATTCTTCTATGGATACATTCTAATTTGCAAATGTTCCTTTTCAAGCATGGCTACCAGAACCAGACAGCATACTCTAGGAATGACCTGAAGACTGAAGAATAGACAGAATCATCACTTCCTCACTCTGGGTTTTCTAGTTTCATCAAGGCAAACTTCTAGCTCTTTTTGACAACCCT
>NW_004443938.1:14898709-14901319 GCF_000243295.1 Trichechus manatus latirostris | reverse complement strand
TTGACGACACCCAACAAGGTGTGCCGTAAGAGTCCTCAATCAAAAATTTGTCCATCAATCAGCAATATTCCTACAGCTTAGCTGCTGAGTCGCTCCAAGAACTGAATTCAAGTGTTGATGTTTCTACAGTTATCCTATAGTACCTGCTCCCCCGCCCTCACACTCAATCTTTCTTCTCTATGATTCAGTATTTTCATGCCTGAGGTACCTTCCAGGATTGTAAAACAGAATGGAATCAAATGACAATGAAATTTACCAATATCAAGCATTGGATTGAATAGGAAAAGGCAGGGGAAGTTTAAGACTTAGAGAAGTCTAGTTCTCATTTTATAGATGATTTATAGCATCTGAGGTGAAAGATCTGGCTATGGTCATTCAGTTTGCTTACTGATTGGACCTTTTTATTTTATTTTTCTTTTTTAAATAATGTATGTGAAGAATTAAAATGCTATTCAGCATCTACTGAAATAATCATATGGTTTTCTTTCTTCAGCTGTATGATTTTTCAATAAAAGGAAATGATTCCTCTTTACTAATGCTAGAAGTAAGGATGACCTAGGTGATGGATGATCTAGGGGGTGGGGCAGGGTGGAAACTGAAAGTAGGAGATGGTAAAAAAAAAAAAAAATGTAAGGAATACCAAAGACAAACTTCATACATTTCATAACTGCACAGTGTCTGCTTTCTCGGGGCCTTGCCCCCCGTCCACAGCAAAGTAGTGGGGAATCCATGAGCTGTGTGGTCAGATCTGCTTGGGGATAAATTGCTCCACTTTCCTCATCTGAACATTGAGGGTGATTAGGCCTATATCACGGAGCTGTTGGAAACATCAATGATAAATTGTGTAAAGAATGCTGCCCGGCGCCAGCACATAGTAGTTTCTCAAAAAATGTTAGTTCCCTTCTGTTACAGACTGAATTGTGTCCCCTAAAAATATATGTGGATGTACTCCTGTTTGTACATAGGGATTTTCTTTGTTGTTGTTGTTAGGTGCCATTGAGTCAGTTCCCATTCATAGTGACCCTATGCGCCACAGAACGAAACACTGCCTGGTCCTGCACCATCCTCTCAATCTTGGTTGTGCTTGAGCCCATTGCTGCAGCCACTGTGCAATCCATCTCATTGAGGGTCTTCCTCTTTTTCATTGACCCTCTACTTTACCAAGCATGATGTCCTTCTCCAGGGACTGATCCCTCCTGACAACATGTCCAAAGTATGTAAGACATAGTCTCCCCATCCTTGTTTCTAAGGAGCATTCCGGTTGGCCTTCTTCCAAGACAGACATGTTCATTCTTTTGGCAGTCCATGGTATATTCAGTATTCTTCTCCAACACCACAATTCAAAGACATCAATTCTCCTTTGGTCTTCCTTATTCATTGTCCAGCTGTCACATGCCTATGATGCAACTGAAAATACTATGGCTTGGGGCAGGCACACCTTAGTCTTCAAGGTGACATCTTTACTTTTCAACACTTTAAAGAGGTCTTTTGCAGCAGATTTGCCCAATGCAATGTGTCTTTTGATTTCTTGACTTCTCCTTTCATAGGTGTTGTTAATAAGCCCATAATTCATGTAGGGTGTGTCCTAAACCTAACCACTTCTGAGTTATAGAAACAGCAGATGAGACACAGAGACACTTGCACACACAAGGGAAGACAGGCAACACATGAGGATCTTCTACAACCCAAGGAACCAAGGAATGTCCAGGCTACCAACAAGGAAGGCATTGACATAGCCAAGTCCCTGATTTGCCCTTTTAGCTTCCAGAACTGTGAGAAAATAAATTTTGCTTCTTTAAAACCTCCCACTTGTGGTATTTGTGTTACAGCAGCACTTCTTGTTAGGTGCCTTCGAGTCGGTTCTGACTCATAGCGACCCTACGGGACAGAGTAGAACTGCCCCATAGGGTTTCCAAGGAGCAGCTGGTGGATTTGAACTGTTGACCTTTTGGTTAGCAGCCGAGCTCTTAACCATTGTGTCACCAGGGCTCCCCAGCAGCACTAGGTAACTAAAACACTCTCCTTCCCTAATTTATTTATTCTGATAATATATAAAATTATGGCAAAATATCCACATTCACCTTGGAGAAGTAGGAATAATACATTTTAAAAGGTTAAACTTTGCAGGGTTTTTTGATTGTTGTACATTCCAAATTAAAGATTCAGCTGGAGATTTCCAGAGCATATATTCCTCATGCAGTGAGTCCCATTGACTGGAATAGAGAGAAGCACAAAAGCAGAGGCAGGGCCCACTTTGCAGAAGCAGTGGGTTCACTCATGACCAAGAGTGTAGCACACTGCAGCCCACAGAGCCACGGCTATCCAGAGTTTAGGGTGCTAATCCTTGCAGCTCTCTAAGCCTTCACTTACTTCTCCCTCCTCAGTGCTGATCCCAAGGCTGAGAGACAGCAGAAACAGCAAGTTTCGTCTTTTATATTTTCCCATCCAGCTTACTCTAGTTTCACATTTGAGACAATATTTCTATCACCATAATGAAAAGAAGTATGTCAGCTAGCGTCTTAGTATTAGGGGCAAATCTTACTAGTAAAATCCTGATTACTGTGGCTCATGGTAAGCACTACCTCCTCTGAACACATAGCTCTTACTGGC
>NW_004443938.1:14896931-14897761 GCF_000243295.1 Trichechus manatus latirostris | reverse complement strand
GGGTCACTATGAGTCAGAATCCACTCACAAATGGGTTCTGTTTTGTTTTTACATGGCACCACAAGACATAAGGGAGCATGGCACGTAGGTGCTTAAGGAAAGATTTACAGAAGAGGTTCCTTCCCAGTGGATAACACCTAAAGATGGGAATCTCCATCTCCCCACTTGGATTCTCCTTCTTTCCTTTGGACTTTAGTACTGGAAGTTTGGCACTAGTCATAAACATCAATGTCAACGAGAAAGAATCCTCCAGAGACAGTACTTTGGAAACAGTTGATAGTCTGAGAGAAGATATTTTAAATACATATACACTCAACAAAGGATTCTTAGAATATACACAGAATTAATATAAATCCAGAAAGAAAAGACAAACAACTCAACTTTACAAAATAAGCAAAACACTTGAACTCACATTTCATAAAAGAGGATATCTAAACGGCAAATAAGCACATAAAAATATGCTCAATGTCATTATCCATGAGGAAAATGCACGTTATAAGCATAATGAGATATCAGGACACACTCGGTCAGAATGGCAAAAATTTAATAGACTGACAATACTAAGTATTGGGGAAAATGTAGAACATCTGGGTCTCTCCTCTATTGCTGATGGAAATGTAAATTATTTCACTCACTTTGGAAAACTTCCTGGCGTCGTGCACAACTGGTATAGGAAAGTTCACATGAGTTTTTTCCTAAGAGCCAAGAATTGGAAACAGTTCAAATGGCCATCAACAGTAGAATGGATCAATACAATCTGGTATATTTATGTAGTGAAATACTTCTTGTTGTTGTTAGGTACTGTCGAGTCAGTCCAACAGATAGAGACC
>NW_004443938.1:14893713-14895084 GCF_000243295.1 Trichechus manatus latirostris | reverse complement strand
GCAAGACTCCATCTCACTTACTTTGGACATGTTATCAGAAAGGACCAGTCCCTGGAGAAGGACATCATGCTTGGTAAAAATGAGGATCAGCAAAAAAGACAAAGACTCTCAAGGAGATGGATTGACACAATGGCTACAACAATGGGTTCAAACATAGCAACAATTGTGCGGATGGTGCAGGACCAGACAGTATTTCATTCTGTGGTACATAGGGTCACTATGAGTTGGAACCGACTCGACGGCACCTAACAACAACAACATACATATATACATATATTTATAAACTCATTGAGCTATATACTTAATATTTGTGCACTTTATTATATATAGATAATACCTTAATAGAATTGATTTGTAAAATGATTAATTCCTTTGAGCCCTGGGTATCTAAGTTGCCCCTGCCCTATACCTATCAGGTCCAATGCCCACTCTGGGATTGAAGGCTCCTCTGTCCACAGTGGATTGTTAGAGTTTATATCAAATAACAAACTCCAGGAATCCAAAGCTTTTCTATATAAATATCTTTTAAAATCCTTAAGCTGCTCTAATGGACGGCATACCTTTGATGATTATCTCTCCTTGGTTGTAGACAGAAGCTACCAACTGTTCAGAGACATCATCAATAGACAACTTTTTTCCCTGATGTAAGTAAAATTGTAAAAAGGAGAAATTGGAGCCAGAGAACCTCTTCCCAGCAAAGATGAAGGACACTCTGCTCTGCCCTACACACTGTTCCTTTGAATATTTAAAGCACTGGGCAGCGAGTCTGGGGACAAGGTCCAGATTTTCTCTTATACAGGAATTCTGCAGCCAAATTTAGTTGGGCAAAAATGTGTTACAGGAATTCGAGGTCTCTGACCAGCAGTGGTTGAATGGTCTCCATCTTCTTAATTGAATGAGAAAATATCTGTAAATCTGAAATACTCCAGCAGTGTCTCCCAGAATGGTTCCTCACTTAAAGGCAGTCACTATTGATTGGGCTGTGTCAATTCCAAGGCATTACAGAGCAGAAGCAGTTAGAACAATAAGAGCCAAGGGCAAAGTTTCTTGGTAACACTACTGCCTCACAGGACTTTCTCATCTGCATCGACTGAGTCAGTGTAAGATAAAAGCATCAAGTTCAAAAGATCTGAAAGCTTCCAGATTGAAACTCCTCAGGAGGATGCAGTAAGGCTCCATGGGTCCCATTAGGAAGTATCTCCCTACATGAGTAGAGCCACGCCTCCCTCTCCTTGCCCCTGTTGTGGTTAGACATCTGTTTTCAATAGATCTCCCTAAACACTCCTTCAGATTTCAGGCCAGATAAAAATATTAAAGGCAGAAAGGAATTATGTTACCAATCATTGTATAGTTCATCCTTGTTTGAATTGC
>NW_004443938.1:14890243-14891473 GCF_000243295.1 Trichechus manatus latirostris | reverse complement strand
ATCCAAGTAAAATGAAATTCTCATCAACTTCAATCTTTTCTCTGTTCTCATCAGTATAACTGCTGCTAATTCATCTCATCAATATCATAGTGATAGGATATACAACACATAGAAAAATCACATCAGATGACAAAATAGTGGACAATCACACAAGACTGGGAATCATGGCCTAGCCGAATTGAAACACATGCTTTTGTGGGACACAATTCAATCTGTGACAGTCAGCCTTAACTTGAAATCCAGAGGACAACTGGAAACCCTAGAGGGGAGTTCAGGCATGAGGTCAGGCCCGAAGACATGATTTTAAACTCATCCATGGAGAAGAGGAGGTTGAAGTCATGGGAGTAAATAAAACTGCCCAGGGAGAGCTTATAGAATAAAGAGACAAGCAAGGTGAGGATGGTACTGAGGGGAGAGTCAACATTTAAGTGAAGGATAAAGGGAAAGAAGCTGGCAACGATTAAATGAGAGTATATCAAAGAAATGGGAGGAAAACTAGGAGGAAAGAGTTACAAGGCAGAAAAATAAATGCTAGTGCCAGGCTACAGGGAGGCCAGGTAAGAGGAAGATGAAAGCAGATGATTTGATGTGACGATTAGAAGATAATCATTGTTGACCTCTCCCAGAGCAATATCTATGAAAATGGGTGGGGTGGGGACCAGGCTGGGTCCTGAATCAAATTGTGTTGATGAATCAAGTGTAGGTCAAAAAAGAGAGATATTTGTTTTAAAGGGAGTTTGAAAAGGATAATAGTTGAAGGAGACACAGAAGTTTTTATAGGATATATTTTTCTCCTAAGATGAAGGAGATCTAAGTATGTTTGTAGCCAGAGGGAGGACGAGCCAGTGTAGAGAAAGAGTAATTGAAGATTTAAGGAAGAGAGGGAATAATTGATGTAGTAGAGACTTTGGGGAAACAAAAGGAGATAGTATCAAGAGTTCACAAGTGCCAGGGTGAAGTTGAGGATGGAAAAAAAAAAACCCAAGCTGGTAAATCGGAGGGCAGAAAGCAGATAGAATTCATTCCTGATGTGTTTGGTTAGCAGGGAAGAAAAGGAAGTCTCTACTGATCAGGGCCCTCCAAGCTCTCTCAGTGTGAGTAAGCTCCCAGGGGAAGTGGGGTGGGGGAAGCAGAGAGCAGAGCAGACGCAGGGAGGATCCCACAGGTAGAAAGCAGGACTTCTGAGTCGATGACTTCAGGGGTGAGGTTTGACATATTTCTGGATGTAGT
>NW_004443938.1:14886202-14888785 GCF_000243295.1 Trichechus manatus latirostris | reverse complement strand
GTGGCTACAAAGATGGACTTCAACATGCTGGTGATCGTGAGAATGTTGCAGGTTGGAGCAAAGTTTCATTCTGTTATACATAAGATCAACATGAGTCAGAGTCAACTCCATGGCAGTTATCAATCAAAGTTAAGAGAGAAGTTTTGGGTTTCTATAAAAGAATCCAGATCAAAAGGGGGAAAATGCAGAACAGACTTTAAAATTCTTATGGAATCCAGACTTTCTGGATCCATAGAGGTTGGCTGAATCCCCAAAACTATCACCCTGGGATCATCTTTAAACCTTAAGCCAAAAATATCCCCTGAAATCTTCTTTAAACCAAACAATAGTTTAACTTAGTAAAGACTGTCTGCCTTGAGCATTGTGGTCTTTTAAAGAACTATCTATATGGGATAAAGTTGACAACAGCAACTCGAAAGGCTAGAGAAAAAAACTTAGTGGACAGTGAGTTCATGCTAATGATGCAGGAATAATTTAGAAAAGAAAGGTGAGAATGGTTGCACAACTTAAAGAACATAATCAATGTCACTGAATTTTACACATAGAATTGGTTGAATTGGTGTATGTTTTGCTGTGTACATTTTCAACAGCAACAATAAATAAATAAAATTCTTTTAAAAAAAAAAAAGAGAGTCAGAGAAGCATTGGGATGACGACGTTGATTTTCCTGTCTGGAAACACCATGATTTCTAATGCCACGAGGCCCAGCAAAAAGACTGGGCAGTGACAACTGCACTTCGTTCCTCTCTACAAGCCACTAGGACTGCAGCGGAATCATAGAACTTGCCCTTAATGTGTCACCTGCGCAGGGAGTCGCCCCCTGGAGGCCAAGAATGACAAGGCAACAGCATAGCCTCCCAGCCCTGGTGCTACTCAGGCGGAAGCTGACATTGAGTCCCCTAAGATGAGCACATTTTCCTCTACAGGGTTGTCAATCTACTGCCTTTTGTGACAACTAAATGCACTGGAAAAAGATTCAAAATTATTTCAGCAGCCGCCAGCTTCTGAAATTTTCCAAAGGTACTTTTTTAGCTCTCTAGTTCCCTTAAGCTATATGATGTTACTTGCCTCTCAGTCCCCGAATGCCAAAATTCTGCTCTCATATCATTGAAATTTGCCAAACTATAAAAACCTCAGATCTCTGTTTGGATTTTTTTTCAACCTCACCAAAAAAGACAAAAATTATTCGCTACACATCTCAAAATAAGAATATCAGCCTCAAAACCGCAGCCCACAGATGTGTTAAAACTTTGACCATGTTTCCTTCTGTTTGGCCTAACGGGCTGCCCTAATTTGATTCAGAATTTTCATTTCACAAGCTTGTCATCTGCTGCTTCAGGACATACCTAAAAGTCCTGAAGCTCTGGATTTGACAGGTAACTAAAGGATGGATTTTCAAATGCGGCACTTTGCTTTAGGGTGTGTTCATTAGTGATTTTTGATGTTAGAATATTTTCTCACTGATTTGGAAGTTTAGGAGGTTCTCGTTATGTATTTACTGCAGCTTTTTAGTTCACCTAAAAGAAAGAAGAGAAAACCTTCATTCCGCTTCCCTTTCTAATTACAATCCCATTTCCTTAGCAAGTCCTTGAAAAGAGAATTCCCCAAGTCTCTAATCATCTCTCTAGTCACAATCTCCATAATTGCGTCCTTTCCAGCTTCCTTCTTGGCACAGCCTAGAGACTGATTTGCTCCATGTGGTGAAAAACCTTTTATTTTATGCCAGTTAGGGCCTGTTTGCACGGCTTGCCTTCTTGGGCCTCAGTGCCACATGGGATGCGATTGATCACTGCAGATTTCTTTTCTATCCCCAACGCGTGATCTTATCCTTGTTCCATCTTCTTAATTTAGGGGCCGACTAAACTCGGCCTGGTGGAATTATAATTATGGAGGTCCACCAGGTAGTCACCTCCTTTCCATTTTCTCTTACCAGTTTAGTTGATCAGCTCAATGTAAACCATTATAAAGAGAATTATTTTTCCCCTAACACCAAGTCAAATAAAAAACTGAGGTTCACTGATATTAATACATCCTTAAGACTAATGGGTCTCAATCGTGGGTGATTTTGCATCTGCTCCTCTGCCTTCCTCGGAACATTTGGCAATAGCCGGACACCTCAGGTGGCACAGATGATTAAGCACTGAGCTACTAACTGAAAGGTTGGAGATTTGAATCCACCCAGAGGTGACTTGGAAGAAAGGCCTGGTGATCCACTTCTGAAAAAGCAGTCATTGAAAACCCTAGAGCACAGTTCTATTCTGACACAGTTCTACTCTGACACATATGGGGTCACCATGAGTGGGAACAGACTCAACAGCGACTGCTTTGGGTTTAGTTTTGGAGATGTTTTTGGTTGTCACACCTGGGGATGGGGAGTGTGGGCTGCTAGTAGCATGCAGTGGGTAGAGGCCAGGGATGCTGCTTAACACACTGCAATGCACAGGACAGCCTCCCACAGCAAGCTGGGTTGTATCCCCAACCCCCAGAAGAGTGCCTGGAATATGGTAACTGTTTGCTGATGAGCCTAAGTTCGTCATCCAGATATGGTGTGCAGTGACCACACAGTACGCCACCAAACGGATA
>NW_004443938.1:14883171-14884598 GCF_000243295.1 Trichechus manatus latirostris | reverse complement strand
AAGTATATATCTTGTTTATGATTCTCTTAATGGTTTGATTTATGGTTTCAAAAACATTGTTACTTAGGGGTTGGGTTCAGTTAACTGAAACAGAAAATCGTCCAGTGGCTTCGCCAAGCCAGGACTCGCTGTGTTCTTATAAGAGGAAGTCAGGACAGAGTAGGGCAGGGTTTGTGCAACCGCTTCACCGTGTCATCCATGCTCCAGGCTCCTGCTCTCCTGCTCTGTCATCCTGGCATGAAGCTGTCATCCCGTGGAGGTAGAGGTGTCCTGGATGAGTGCTGCACCTCCAGGCCACCATCCACATTCCAAACAGGAAGAAGCAGGAGGAAACAGAACAGAAAGGCAGTTGCCTATATCAAACTACACCAAAACCAAACCCACTGCCATTTGAGTCAATTCTGACTCACGGCGACCCCATGTGTTGCAGAGTAGAACTGCTCTGTAGGATTTTCATGGTTCAGTCTTTACGGAAGCAGATCGCCAGTGGCTTGGTCATCTAGTGCTGCTATAACAGAAATGCCACAAGTGGATGGCTTTAACAAAGAGAAATTTATTCTCTCACAGTCTAGTAGGTTAGAAGTCCAAAATCAGAGCATCATCTCCAGGGGAAGGCTGTCTTTCTCTGTCAGCTCTGGAGGAAGGTCCTTCTGATCAATCTTCCCCTGGACTAGGAGCCTCTCTGTGCAGGAACCCTGGGTCCAAAGGACGTGCTCTGCTTCCGGTGCTTCTTTCTTGGTGGTATGAGGTCCCCAACTCTCTGTTTGCTTCCCTTTCTTTTTATCTCTTGTAAGATAGAAGGTGGTTCCTGCCACACCCCAGGGAAACTCCCTTTACATTGGATCAGGGATGTGACCTTAGTAAGGGTGTTATAATCCCACCTTAATCCCCTTTAACATAAAATTACAATCACAAAATGAAGGACACCCTCACAATACTGGGATCATGGTCTAACCAAGTTGACACATATTTTGGGGGGACACAATTCAATCCATGACATTCCACCTTTTAGATCCCCAAAATTCATGTCCTTGCTACACGTAAGACACATTCACCTCACTGTATCATAGCAAAAGTCTTAAATCAACTCCAAGTCCAAAATCCAAAAATTCCTCTTCATCTGTGAAATCTAGAATATAAGTTATCTGCTTCCAAAGTACAATGGCAAAACAGGCAGAAGCAAGACATTTCCATTACAAATGGGAGAAATTGGAGGGAAAGAAGGCATAACAGGCACCAAGCAAGTCAGTGGAACACATTGCATTAGGCCTCAAGGCTTTGAAAATAATCCTCTGTTCTCTGAGACCATTTACACAATGGTCCTGCCCTCCAGACTCAAGGTACTAGCCACACTCTCCAGATTCTGAGGAGAGGCCTGTTGGCCCTGGGCTTCAGCTCCACCTTCCAGTCCCACTGGGATGGCAACT
>NW_004443938.1:14862476-14881932 GCF_000243295.1 Trichechus manatus latirostris | reverse complement strand
TCAAGTGTTTGTACCACCCAGGGACCAGTAGCGTATATCAGGGCAGTGGCACTTCCGTGGACCTTCAGCAGACTCTCTAATGCATCAGTGGCTAGCACTGTGCCCCACGGCCAACTCTAGCTACAAGGAGTCTGGAAATAGAATATTTGTACCTGGGTAGTTTACCACCCTGAACAAAACCTGGGTTTCTTTAGTAAAGACAAAGGAAGAATATATTTTAGGCAGGCAGTTAGAAATTGTTTACCTGTTAAGGTTATCAAAGTCAAAAGTGAAACAGGATGTGTTGTCTGCCTGCTTTTCCACTCACCCCCAGCCCCCACCTGCAACTACACTCCTGCACAAATGCATTTTAACTCTGGGTGTTTGTGAATTTAAGCTTAAATTTTCAATCCGTTTTTTTTCATTAAATCATAACTTCACATTATATTTCTCTTTCAAAAGTTTTAAAATCACATTAGGGTCTTTAAAACACTCTCAAACATTCACATCCTTAAATTATAATTATTATGTTGCAATGTTTCTACAGATTCTTTTATACTTGAAGTTGCCTTTCTTACATCTTGAATTTTGTTTCTCTTCTCAATTGTCTAGAGTATATCTCTGAGATTTTTTTTTTAATATTTGTACATTGGTAGTGTATATTCTGAACTCTTGCATATCTGAAATTGTCTTCCTAACTCAACACTCCAGGGTCTAACTTGTGCATCATATTTGAAAACAGTTGTCATTG
This sequence comes from Trichechus manatus latirostris, assembly GCF_000243295.1. Lineage (NCBI taxonomy): Eukaryota > Metazoa > Chordata > Mammalia > Sirenia > Trichechidae > Trichechus > Trichechus manatus. Next base: position 14,881,202 of record NW_004443938.1, on the reverse strand, counting down.
AAAACAACCTGGTGTCTTTTAGACCCCTAATTACTGTGTTAGCCTTTTAATGCCCCCCCCCGCATTGTTCCTGATTTTGATCATTGGTATCTTCTCTCTTTTTTCTTTGATCAGTATGGCTAGAGGTTCGTCATTCTTTTTTTCTTTCAGGTTTCTTTGATTTTCTCTGTTATTGTTGTGTGTTCAATATCACTCATTTCTGCTTTTAAGTTTATTATTTCTTTTCTTATGTTTAGTTTTTGTTTAAGTTGTTCTTTTTCTAGTTTCTAAAAGTGGATGCATAGATTATTTATTTCATATCTTTGTTCTAATCAGATCTTCTCATATAAGCGTTTGATACTATGAATTTCTTTCTAAGTACTACTTTAAGTGTATCCCGCAATTTTGATATGTTGTATTTTTATTTCTATTTGGTTCAACATATTTCCTAATTTCCTTTGAGACTCTTATCTTTGACCTATGGGTTATTTACAAGTATGTTGTATGATTTCCATATATCTAGGAATATTCCAGATATCTTTCTATTATTTATATCAATTTTGATTCTATTATAATCAGAGAACGTAGTTTGTCTGATCTCAATTATTTTATATTTTTTAAGGTTTATTTCCCCACAAGTCTGTCAGCGTGTCATACTGTGGTAGATCGTGTGTTGCTGTAAGTTATGCCAGCGGTATTTCAAATACCAGCAGGGTCACCTATGGTGGACAGGTTTCAGCGGAGCTTCCAGACTAAGACAGACTAGGAAGAAGGACCTGGTGGTCTACTTCTGAAAAAATCAGCCAGTGAAAACCTTATGAATAGCAGCAGAACACTGTCTTATATAGTGCCAGAAGATGAGCCTCTCAGGTTGGAAGGCACTCAAAATACAACTGGGGAAGAGCTGCCTTCTCAAAATAGAGTAGAGTTCTCAGTGAAAAAGAGGAAGACTCTCAAGGAGATGGATTGACACAGTGGCTGAAACAATGGGCTCAACCTTAGCAATGATTGTGAGGATGGCGCAAGAGTGGGCAGTGTTTTGTTCTGTTGTACTCGGGGTTGCTATGAGTCGGAACTGACTCGATAGCACCTAACAACAACAATAACAACAAAGTTTGTTTAATTGCCCAGAACACCATGTATTTTGATGAATGTTCCATGTGAACTTGAAAAGAATGAGTGATTATACTATTGTTGAGTGGAATATTCTATAAATATATATTTGCTCAAGTAGGTAACAGTGTTGTTCAGGTCTTTGATAATCTTGCTGATTTGACATCTACTTGTTCTTTAAATTAAAGCCTGGTTGTGTAGTGGTTAAGAGCTATGGATGATAACCAAAAGACCAGTAGCTTGAATCCACCAGACGCTCCTTGGAAACTCTATGGGGCAGTCCTACTCTGTCCTATAGAGTCGCTATGAGTCAGAATCGACTCAATGGCAGTGAGTTTTTTTTTTTTCTTTTGGTTTGTTCTATAAATTACTGAAAGAAGCCTGTTAAAGTTTTCTTCTGCCATTGTCAATTTGTCCATTCCTCCTTTTAGTTCTATCGGTTTTTGCCCTGTGGATTTTGAAATTCTCTTGTTGGGTGCGTACACATTTAGGATTGTTATGTCTTTTTGGTGAACTGACTGTCTGACTCATAGCAACCCCAAAGGGTTTCCAAGACTGTAATCTTTACAGAAGTAGACCATCACATCTATATCCTGTGTAGCGGCTGGTGGGTTTGAACTGCCGACCTTTCAGTTAGCAGCTGAGCACTTTAACCACTGTGCCACCAGTGCTCCTCATCATTATGTTATGTCCATCTTTAATCTTGGTAATTTTTTTTTTGAACTCTGCTTTGTCTTATATTAAAATAGCTTCTCCACCTTTCTTTTGATTAGTGTTTACATGGCTCATCATTTTCTACCTTTTCACCTTTTTACCTGGGTATATAATGTTGCATTTATAGTGGATTTCTTGAAGACAGCATACATTTAGTTCTTGAATTTTTTTTTATCCAATTGAACAATCCCTGCTATTTGTTGGTTTATTTAAACAATTTACATTTATTGAAATTGTTGTTATGGTTGAGTTTAAGCCTACATTTTATCATTTGTTCTTCCCTAATCCTCTTTGTTTTTGTTCCTTGATTCACCTCTTTCCTGTCTTCTTTTGAATTAAATATTTTTAAATATCTCCTTTTTATTTATGTATTAGATTTTTGAATATACATTTTTTCTATTTTTTCTTCAGTTGTTGCTTTTTCACAGTCCACTTAGAGTTAATATCTTCCCACTTTTAGCCATATAGGTACCTCTTCCCTCCTCCCTTTATGTTATAATGGTTATATGTATTGTAGTTAGGTGCTGTCTAGTCATCTACGACTCATAGCAACCCCATGTATAACAGACCAAAATGTTGCCCAGTCCTTCGCCATCCACACAAAAGTAGGTATGTTTCAGTCCATTGTTGTAGTCACTGTGTCAGCCCATCTCGTTGAGGCTCTCCCTCTCTTTTGCTGACCCTCCACTTTACCAAGCATGATGTTACACCTACGTACATTGAAAACTACACCAAAAATACTGTGATTTTTGCTTTCAACATTCATACACATTTTTAAAATCTCAAGAAGAGAGAACAAACAACAGAGAATTTACCAGTGATGGTTGTTCTCCCAGTTTTTAATGTCTTGCTTTACCTGCCTGCCATCGTTTATTTTTCTGAGTCTTCAAGTAGCTGCCTTTTGGACTCTGCCCACAGATTTGAGTTTTATTTAGTGGGGTAGATAAGAAGCAGTGAGCTTCCTCCACCTTGGCCGGCACCAGAAGTCTGTCATGTGCTCATTGTGCAGAACAATGTCTCTTGGCTCCTTATTCACCACCTAAATGGTAAATACTTCTTTTTTCTGTCACAACAACATTGATTAGACTGCAGAGAAACTGTCTCATCAAGAGTTATACCTGCCTGTCCACTACAGGTTGTTTTTTTTTTCCAGTTTGCTGAAGGGTGTATCATATTAAAACCTTCATAAAGGTACACTAATACAGTCTTTGTGGGATATGTCCATCATTCAACTTACTAGTAAAGAAGGTTAAATAACCCTCCTGACAGAATAACATGTAAAGTATAAAACTTTAAATGAACTATCTGCTGTTAAGTTAGAATTGTCATTTTATACAGCTAAAATGTGTCTGTAATAACATGTCTCTTCCTCTCCCACGAGCGTGTGATTAGAAAGGCACCATATGGTAGCAGTCTGTGTTTTATATATAAATGGGGCAGGGGGAGGAGGAGGAGAGAGAGAGGGAGATGAAGGTAGTTTTGATTATTATCCAAGTATGGTAAGAAAAATCAAGATGAATTCTCTCTCTCTAACAAATAGAACACCTACTATGCAAGGCAGAGTGAGGGAGATTAAAAAAAAATACATGAGACAAATTTTCCTGTTTCTTAGGAGTTTGGCAAGGAAGATAACAATTATTTTTAAATAAGTCAAAGAGTAATAATGCCCTAATAGTGGTCTGTATGAACCACATGGCTATTCTGAAATGCGAGGTGGAATGGGAAAATCAGTATAAACTTTATGAAGGCCGTGGACTCCTTAAGGGAGAGGTGGGATTGGGGAATACAGTGACTGGCGGAAATGCAGAAAGAACAGAATGAGTAAAGGTGGCGAAAAATATAAAGTGGACAAAGGAAATATCACACTGTTTAGCTGTTAGCTGATTGCTTGGAGAGAAAACTGAAAAAGTAAATTAGGACCAGATCACAGAAGGTATTAAACGCTAAGGCAAAAAAATAATAATAATAATAACTTTGAGAGTTAATGGAGAGCCATAATTTGAGGTGCTGAGCAGGAAGAGAGGCATAATCAGAGGTGGGATTTTGTAATTCCTCTCCGTAGTGCATGAACCATGGTGACGTGGGAGGAGGGAGGAAGATGGAGAGAAAACTTTCAGAAGGATTGCCACCGTGATCTGGACAAGAGGTAGCAAGTGCCTAGGGTAATGAGAATGAGGATGGAATGGAAAGAGGATGGGCTCAAGGTATGATCAGTCACAGTCCCATGTGCCTTGAAATTAAGGAACACAGAGGACTGAGCAGTTGTGGGGGAAGTATCCGAGTTTTTTTGTTAGAAATACTGAGTTTGAATTGAATTGCTTGTAGGACAACTTGCTAGAGACATCAGACAGGTCAAAAAGAAGAGCTGAAATGCACAGGAGAAAGGTCAACTCTGAAAACAGGGAAGGAGATGATGAGTTCATAAGCATGTGTGGAATTGCCAAGAGTGTGAGAAAAGAGAAACGGAAGGTGAGAGAGCCGTAAGAAGCATCCAACTTTCTAGGGCAGGAAGTAGAGAAGAGATAGATGTTTTACAAAACAGGTAGAGCCAGAATCAATTCTGTACAGAATCTCAGAAGACAAGGGAAGAGGCAATTTTAAGGAGAAGGGACAATATTGCAAGGAGTTGAGGAAGGTGAGCACTGAGACAGTTTGCAACTTAAATCCTTGGTAACCTTTACAAGAGCAGTTTCAAGGTAGCAGTGAAGGCAGAAGCCAGGCTGCAGGGTTAAGGAGTAAGGGGCAGTGACTGCGTGGAGTAGTGAACATACATCTCTCTTTTGAAGAAGCCTGGCAGGGAGGAACTGGGTTCCAAGGGCCTGAGACAATCTGTTCTCTAATGGGTACTCCTAATCAGCAGGAAGGAGCCCTGACGGCACAGTGGTTAAGAGCTCGGCTGCTAACCAAAAGGTCAGCAGTTCAAATCTACCAGCTGTTCCTTGGAAACCCTATGGGGCAGTTCTACTCTGTCCTGTAGGGTCACTACAAGTCACAATTGACTCCATGACAAAAGGTTTATTTTTTGTTTTATTTAGAAAGAAAATGGGGCACCAGCAATTTGAGGGAGGCAACTGTCAAATGGTGTTGATTTTCTAGGTAATTAAGACAGAAGATTAATGTGGGAAAACAGAAAAGATGGAGTCAGGCAAAAGAAAGTCCTCCTCATGCAGGATGATAGGATTGACTTTTTTTTTTTTCCTTCAAGAATCTCTCTCCTCATTTCAGAAAAAGATTTCTTCCCCATCTACATGTCTTTATTGAGTTTATATTGCCACCGAAGGCAAGGGAGTGATGTCAAGTTCGAAAAGATGCTGACTACAAGGAAAGAGCATTCTCTTTCCTAGCAGCTGGAAAACAAGAAAAAAAGCCCAGCAATGATCTGGGAAGATCTGATGGCAAGCAGATGTACCACTTTGGTTAAACGTTTCATCTCAAAGCCACACTATTTCTACAACAGCTTCTCTGCTTGGGAATTTCCAGTGGGAATCCAACTATTCCTCTCATCCTTCACCACTCCACTCCACAATTGGTGTTGTTATTAGCAGCACCCCCTCCCTGCCCAATTCATCACACAGCTGCCAGCTGCTTCCACGTGGCATTGAGGAGGCAGCAGAAAGGGCAGGAGCATTGCAGAGAGCTGAAAAGGGGGTGCCTATTCCTGCTGCAGCCATGCACTGATACACTCAAACCTCAGGGTCTCAGGGTTCCCCCTTTTTAAAGTGGGAAGTTAGAATGTACCCCTACATCACTTTTTGCTTTAAGACTTTATACAAGTGTGAAGAGTTAGGGCAGTGAAACTATTCTGTATAATAATGTGACAGTGGACACAGGACACTATGCATTTGTCAAAACCCACAAGACTGTACAACATGAAGAGTCAACCCTACTGTAAATGATGGACTTTAATGAATGATAATTTATCAGTATTGGTTCCTCAGTTGTAAGAAATGTACCACATGGATGCAGGATGTTAATAATAGGAAAAACTGCATGCCGGGGGTAACAGGTATATGAAAACTTTCTGTACTTTATGCTCAACTTTTCTTTAAACTGAAAACTTCTCTAAAAAAAAAAAAAAGTTTCTTTAAAAAAATGAATAATAATATTTGAGGAAGAGGTCCTTGGAAAAAGTTAGCAAGTTTGTGATGTGCTGTGTTTTGAATCCTCCCCCAGATCTCATTGGGGATGGTTTACAGGGAAACTTGTAGCAAAATATTATACTGCTGCATTTTAAAAGATCCCTAAAGTTACTTACCACTACCCATCTGTCAGCTCGTCATACTTTGGTGTTGTGTGTTGCTATAAAACCCTGGAAGCTATATGTCAATGGTGTTTCAAATACCAGCAGGGTCACCCATGGTGGACAGGTTTCAGTGCAGCTTCCAGACTAAGATGGAAGAAAAGGAAGAAAAGCCTAGTGATCTACTTCTGAAAATTAGCCAATGAAAACCTCACGAGTCACAACAAAATACTGTCTAATACAGTGCCGGCAGATGAGCCCCCTAGGTTGGAAGACACTACGCAATAGCCACACAATGGACTCAAACATACACATTATCGTCAAGATGGCGCGGGACTGTGCAACATTTCCTTCTGTTACGCAGAGACAGATCATTCAATAAGCAAGGTAAGCAGCATGCTTACCTTGCTTACCAGATCATTTGTAGAGAACAATTTCACATGGGTTTCATCACATCTTTGTTGTAAAATTGTTCACTACAGATTAGTAAGTAAGCACAAGTAAGCCTGTGCTTACCTGTGCTTACTGGGTCATCTGCCCCTGTCGGGGATTGTAAATTTGAAAAGAGGTTTTGATATCTTAGGAAGGTGCTGTGGGTTGGGAGAGAGACAGATGCCAGCCATATCCAAAAGCAGAATCTTTGAAGTGGTGAGAAAATGTGTAATTGTTCACCACAAGTGATCTAGTAAGCAAGGTAAGCACTGTGCTTACCTTGCCTATTGGATAATCCGCCACTGCTTATTCCTAAGGTTGCCACCAGTCAAGGCCTATTGGACGACAGCAACTAACAACAACCAAATTATTGAACACCTACTTTTCCAAGTGCAATGAAATGGGAGGTGAGGGAATGGCCTTAGCCTTCTCAGAACCTTTATCCAGGACACAGTAGAGATTACATGCAAATTCATCTCGCCTAGGACTGACCTAGAGGATTATAAACCTAGGAATCCTGAGAGCAAGTTCTCCTGGGAAGTGTTGGTCTGGTGAAGTGGTTTCTCTTCTCTGTCCGCGAGGATATTTTGGATGATAAAGTTTAGGGCCAGGACTGCCTCCCGTTTACGCATGCCCTTGACTCTGGGGTACCAAGTGCTGGGGAAGGTGAAAGGGGGGCAGGGTTGGGCGGAGGAGAGGAACAAGATGCTAGGAGCCCAGGACAGGCTCTGCCTAGACTCTAAGCAAAGTGACAAGTTCAGTTCAGCAGACTAAACAAACAGGGTAGGGATTAGGGACGAAAGAAGCCAAGAGCAGAAACTTAAATTGCTTGGCTAAAGCTTCTCTTTCCTTCTAAAAATGCTTTTCAACAACCTGAAGAAAGAGTCGGTGACGGACAGGCGCTAACACAGCCCGGCACAAAACCGCACGCAGTGCCTCACAGTGGACGGATCCTTCCGAGAGATTTTATCAGAACAAGCAGGAGGGAGGTGAGGGAGAGGCTAGAAGGGACGGAGGAGACGCAGAGTCCGCGATGGGCCAAGGTTACACTCTTAAAAAACAGGGATGGAATCATGAATTATGTAACCCAGGTAGGCCCCATTGCCAATAGAGTAGCAGAATTGTGTTCTCAAGAGAGGACTGTCGGGGGAGGGGGGACGCACGGGGAGGAAGAGTCGCGGTTTGTAGGCCCCAGTGGCTGCAGCTGAGGGGCGCCCGCAGGCTGGCGGGGAGGCCCAGCTCGCCCGCACTTCACTCAGACAAGCCTAAAGGAACATAAATAACCTGTTATTAAACATTCCTATGCTAATAGCATGACTGTGTTTACGCAGCTTGCTGCCAAAAGGCCAAACCTTTATCCAGGAGAACAGAACAGTTGATCTTAACACCTTTGAACAGATGGAAACAGCACCAAATGGGAGATGCAGGAATAGAAAAGAAAAACACGCCTCTTATGAGCCAGCCTTGGCCCTGAAAAGGACGTACTGTGGGGAAGGGGGACTGCCAAGAGGAAAATCGCGATCTCTTCCGAAGTCAATGTACCTTTAATTTCAAAAGTACAACGGAGCCCCATTTTCAAGACAGATGATTCCCACTCCCTATCTCTTGCTGTTCTTTGGATAGCTTCTGTTATTTTTTTTCCATCTGTTATTTTCATTTATTTCAGCTAGATTTTTCCAATTTGGAGGATCTTATTTTTGGGAACGATGTATTCCAGAAATGTTACCCCATTTAAAAAGAACTTTTTTTTTTTTTTTTTTAAGAGTCTTTTCTGGGTCCAGGAGTCAAGTATATTTTTTAAGTTCAGAAATTAACAGTCTTCTCTGCAGAAAGTTGCTGCTGGGTCTGCTTACCCAGCACCATGGGGTGGGGGTATGTTGGTCCATATTCCGCTACCCATTGACAGAAGTCTCCCTTGCTGCATTTCTCCCAGAGTGCTCTAAGTCCCCCTTGAAGAAGGTCTTCCATCAGTCTAAAGCTCCCTCTGGGATTCTGGCAGGCACAGTAACTAAAATAGAAATAAGTGGGTATCTGTGCCATATCCACAGAACCAGCTTGCAACAGAAGGACCAGAACTTTCAGCAGAAAAACAAGAAGGAGGAAAAGGAGGAGATAGATAGATGATAGAGGGATAGACAGAAGATAGATAGAGAGAAAGAAATAGCTGGCATCGAGTCAGTTCTGGCTCATGGCAACCTCACGTACAACAGAACGAAATGTTGCTCGGTCTTGCATCATCCTCACAATCACCAGCATGTTTGACTCTATCATGGTGGCTATTGTGCCAATCCATCTCACCGATGGTCTCCCTCCCACTCCCTGGCCCTCTGTTTCACCAAATATGAAGTCCTTCTCTAGAGATTGATCCCTCCTGATGGTGTCTCCAAAGCAAGTGAGTTAAACAATGTTCGTTGTGCCCCATAAGGTTTTTATGGGTTAATTATTGGAAGTAGATTGCCAGGCCTTTCTTCCTAGTCTGTCTTAGTCTGGACGCTCTACTGAAACCCATCCACCATGGGTGACCCAGTAGTATTTGAAATACTGATAGCGTAGCTGCCAGCATCACTGCAACACACAAGCCAGCACAGTACAACAAACTGACAGATGGGTGGTGGAAGGAGATGGAAGAACAAAGACAAAGCATGAATCTACCTGGAGCATGCTGGACAGACATAGGAGAGGTGAGAGCAAAAGAGGACCCAATTTCCTACCAATGAGTGACAATTTCATTTTGTGTCTTCTCTTGGATGCTAAAATCTTACATATACGAAATTTAACTTGTAACCCTTCTCTCAAGTTATTTTCTTAAACCTCTTCTCCTTTCTACACTCAATGTACTTTTGGTTCTAACCAGGATAGAGTATGACTGACTCCAATGTGTCATGCATGTTCCAAATGAACATGCTTTTGTATGTAAGAAGTTGGCCTGGGTGCCATTTGTTCTCTTCTGTACTGACAAGCACCTGCTCATCTCCTCCAAGCCAGCAGAAAGTCCATCTTCTCTGTGAAGCTTTCTGTCCCTCCAAAACCAGAGTCGTTCCTTGTTCCCCTGGCTGTGTACCCTGGGCACACAACTCCTATCTCACTACACTTCCAATAGCACTTACCACATTTTGTCTTAACTGTTTACCAGCCTGTTTACCCTGTGGATTCAGGTGCTCCATCACTGTTGATGGGTAGGATGAAGGGAGGCCATCAATGAAGAGCTAAATTTTAATAATATAAAGAAAAGCATCATCATGTACAGAGTAAAAGTGTGTTATTTAGAATAAATTATTTTATTCTCTGGGAACCTCAGAGGAATTAATTGAAGCCAGTACAAGAGGCCCTTATGAGGCAACTATTTCCAGTGTCTGGTTTTAAGATTTTTATTCTGTTTTGTAATATTTTCTACACATTATCCCCAAGCTTTCAGTAAAGTGTACCAGGAGTATGGCTCTGCCTGAAGAATTCAGCTACAAGATAGCAGAACACGAACAGCATGAAGAAAAACAGCAGGATTGGGGCCAAGTGGGGCCACGCTAGTCAGTGACGATAAGGAAGGTTTTGAGGAACGTGAATATTATCTTCAGGGTCCCAGAAATATTGGGTAAGCACCTCCTAAATGCTAGTCATTGTCTAACTGATGGAAGGAAATATAAATATATATTAGCATGTCCCATCTGAGATGAAAATTGGATACACACTTTGGTAAAGTTTGATAAACCAGTTGACCTGTGGTATACCAAGGTGTCTGCATGGGAGTTGATTTGTGGACAAAACAGTAGAAAACATAGAAGATAATCAGGTTTCTGTTTCTCAGCCTGGCACCTGGGCCAGGGCTGAATGCTGAGAAGAAATAAGCTTCTGTTATCTGTTACCTTCAGAACACTGCTACCTTTTGACATTTGCAACTGAAGGTACTGCAAAATGTCTGAGGGCCTTGAGGATTTGGAGCCCAGGGCTACACTGCTCTCCACAATGGCACTATCTCTGAAGATAGTATCAGCAGAAACGGTGGTTATGGGGAGGGCTTCCTCACATAGGAGACACTTCCAGAGGCCTCAAAAATATATCAAGAAGAAACTCAGTCAGGAATATTAAGGTCCTTCATCAGCCAGCAAAATGGATGCCCACGCTGTTAGCATGGCCTCATCTGAAACATAGTACCACTTCAGGATTAAAGTAAGGTCACCAAAGATGAAAGATTAAATCTGTAGCTACTGGGAACACACAGCAGAAGTGGAGAAAGCATATGAATAATTACAGAACAATATAAAGTCCTAATTCAGAAAGAGATAAAATATTATGAGAACAGAGAGGAAGGTGTGCTGGACTACATGTAAGATGTGAGATCTGGGAAGGCACCAAGGAGGAGGAAAGTCAGGTCTGACTCATGGCAACATTATGTATAGAAGAATGAAATGTTGTATCATCCAATGCCATCTTCATGATTGTTGGTATGTTGGAGTCCATTGTTGTGGCTATTGTGTCAATTCATCTAGTTGAGAGTTTCCTTCTTTCTCCCCGACCCTCTGTTTTACCAAACATGATGTCCTTGTCACTAGATTAGTCTCCTGATGACATATCCAAAGTAAATTCGATGAAGTCTTGCCATTCCTCATTTATAAGGAGCATTCTGGTTGTACTTCTTCCAAGACAAATTTGTTCATTCTTCTGGCAGTTCACAGTATATTCAGTGTTCTTCCCCAACAACACAGTTAGAATGCATCAATTCTTTTTCTATCTGCCTTTTTCATTGTTCAGGTTTCACACGCATATGAGGTGATTGAAAAGACCATAGGTTGAGTTAGGCTCACCTTAGTCATTGTCTTAGTCATCTAGTGCTGTTGTAACAGAAATACCGCAAGTGGATGGCTTTAACAAAGAGAAGTTTATTTTCTCATAGTTCAATAGGCTACAAGTCCAAATTCAGGGCATCAGCTCCAGGAGAAGACTTTCTCTTTCTGTCGGCTCTGGAGGAAGGTCCATGTCATCAGTCTTCCCTTGGTCTGGGAGCTTCTCTTTGCTGGAACCTCAGGTCCAAAGGATGTGCTCTGCTCCCGGCACTGCTTTCTTGGTAGTATGAGGTTCCCATGTGTCTCTGCTCGCTTCTCTCTTTTATATCTCAAAAGAGACTGGATTAAGACACTATCTAATCTTGTAAACCTCATCCGTATAACTGCCACGAATCCATTTTATTATATCGTAGTGTTTGAATTTACAACACAGAAGGAAATCACTTCAGATTACAAAATGGTACACAATTATACAATACTGGGAATCATGACCCAGCCAAGTTGACAAGACATTTTTTGGGGGACACAATTCAATCCATGACAGTCATCAAAGTGACGTCTATGCTTTTTAGATCTTTAAAGAGGTCTTTTGCAGCAGATTTGTCCAATGTAATATGCCATTTGATTTCTTGACTGCTACTTTCATGGACATTGACTCTTGATCCAAGTAGAATGAAATCATTGACAGCTTCGATTTTCTTCTTCTTGGGAAGCTGAACCAAACCAAACCAAACTCGTTGCCATCGAGTCAATTCTGACTCATAGTGACCCAACAGGACAGAGTAGAACTGCCTCTTAGGGTTTCCAAGGAGCAGCTGGTGGATTCGAACTGCTGACATTTGGATAGCAGCCAAGCTCTTAACCACTGCACCAGCAGGGATCCCTGGAAGTTCGAAGTATAGGCAAACTGAAAATAAAAGGATGGCATCCCTGACAAAGGAACACTATGTAAAGGGCATGGAGGTTTGACAGAGCCTGGAAGACGATGAAAGGAGTGCACTGTGGCCAGGACCCGGGATGGAGGTGGGGAGGGCTATTGAATGATCTTAGGGAATCCCATGAATCCCACTGAAGTTCAGAAAGATAACTCCTGGAGCAGTGTGGTAAAAACGCTGGAGAGAGAGATTCTAGCAGAGAGTCAAGTTAGAATCACTTCACTGGTCCTGCTGAAAGCCAAGGCCTGAGCTAAGGGTGTTTTCTTTTTTTAAGATACAAAATAGAGGCCATTTCTTGATCATATCTGCCACATTCCCCACTGCCACCTCCTTCTCCTGGGCCTTCTGGGATGCCCCCTAAGAACATCTGCTCTCCTACATTTTAACCAAATTTGTGATATGAAAATCTATCATTTTCATAAAGGTTTAGAGTTAGGTGGAGAGGACAGATTTGCAAGAACCCCAGTGCACAGATCTCCTTACTGATTAGGTTTTCAGTTGAAAGACCATTTGAAGAAAATGAAATTCATGGTAAGGAAGAAGCATTTGGCTTAACAGCTTTAAGTTTCCTATGGGCCTTCCTGAGTCATCAACTGACTCATTCCACCTGCTCAAATTTATTATTAATTCAAAAAAAAAGAAAAACCGATGACAGTTGAGTCAAAATTATGCTACGTTTGATTTCTTTCCTCCTATTGCATAATTCTCTAGTTTTGCCCACATTTTGGCAGTTACTCTCACTATCCACGCAACATTGAGAAACGTTCTTTTAAAAATATTTCCAACCCCCTCACACGCACATGGAACTGTTCCAGTTCTAACTTTGTTTCAGTTCTTATATAAGATCCATTGCTTCCTTACATTAGAGCACTGCGTTGTATGTGACTTACTTCAAATGCGCAGTGGTTGTTTGCTGGTGACAAATCTCTGATTTGAGTTCTTCTCTAAAGTTAAAAAAAAAAAAATTCATTATAATGTAAAAAACAATCCCATTTAATTATTTGTTAATTTTTTTTTTTAATTTAAAATTGGGTTACTGTCTTAGTCATCTAGTGATGCTGTAACAAACACCACAAGTGGATAGCTTCAGCAAACAGAAGTTTATTTTCTCACAGTCTAGTAGGCTAGAAGTCCAAATTCAGGGTGTCAACTCCAGGGGAAGGCTTTCTCTTTCTGTTGGCTCTGGAGGAAGGTCCTTGTCATCAATCTTCCCTTGGTCTAAGAGCTTCTCCATGCAGGAAACTTGGGTCTAAAGGATACACTCTGCTCCCAGCACTGCGTTCTTGGTGATATGAGGTCCCCAACTCTCTACTTGCTTCCGTTTCCTTTTATCTTTTGTAAGATAAAAGGTGATATAGGCCAAGCCTCAGGGAAACTCCCTTTACATTGGATCAGGGTCGTGGCCTGAGTAAGGGTGTTACATCCCACCCTAATCCTCTTTAACATAATCTAATCTTGCCTCATTAACCACAGGCAGAGATTAGGATTTACAACACATAGGAAAATTATATCAATCACAAAATGGAGAACAACCACACAATACTGGAAATCATGGCCTAACCAAGTTGACATATATTTGGGGGGGTCACAATTCAATCCATGACATTTACTTTGAGAAGAAATATGTTTGTGGTCATTATCCATATATGTGAGTATGAGTGTGTATTTGTATGTAGGCTTGTGATGTTTAAGAATATATGTCGACAAGGCTGGGCCATGATTCTCAGTGGTTTGGCAGTCATATGATGTTGTGATCACCCCCATGACGGGATCTGCTGTGAATAGCCAATCAGTTGAAAGGGAGTTTCCTTGGGCGTGTAGCCTGTGTCAAATATAAGTGGACATTCTGGCAAGGCTCAAGGGCTTTTGGGTGCTTTGGATCCTGCAGCTGGCTCCTGTTCGTCTGACCTCTGGTTCCTGGGACTTGAGCTAGCAGCTTACCTGCAGTCTTGCCTGCTGATCTTGGGATTCATCAATCTTTGCAGCCTGTGAGCAAGAGCCCTGCTCTCTGACCTGCTGATCTTGGGTTCACCAGGCCCTGTGGCTACGTGAATCAGGAGCAGCCTCTATCCTGACCCACAGACTTGGAATGTTCCAGCCTCTACAACCATGTGAGCCATTCCTGTGATATAAATCTCTCTCTCTCTCTCTCTCTTTCTCTCTCTCTCTCTCTCTATATATATATATATTCACGCTTTACTGGTTTTGCTTCTCTAGAAAACCCAGCCTAAGACAATGCTATCAAATTTAGAAACATGATAATCTGATTAATGCTCAAAAATCAGTGCAAGTGAGACAAAAGAGTCCAAGCGGTGCTCAGCTGTCCTCCAGGTGTTAAGTCTGGGACTGATTCTAAGGTATCTAGAAACAACCGCAAAGCTGAAGCTACATTCATTTGAGAAGAACAGTTCCTCTTAGCCTTCAGAATTTTGGTGGAAACTGTCTCAGAACTGAACATTGACTACTACATTTGAAACAAAAAATGTGAAATAATGTGTCACTAATTTTACCAAGTTAGTATCAAATTGTCATTGTGAAAAATAGTCTTTAGGATTAGATACGGGTTTGAAGTTAAGTTTAGATCTGATTATTTTTTCACTGAGATATGACGAGAGGTGAAGAAAAGGAAGGTAGAGGGCAATGGTGAGAAAACTAGGACAGGTTTGTCTTTTCTGCATGGGTTGGGTTTCACCAGCTGCCACACCTCAAAGGCCAGGCTTGTGATTTGCACATGAGGTTGCTCGGCCTCATGTTTGCATTAAGCCTCCTTGCCCTATGAGAATATACAATGGCTTAACCCAGTTAAACAGAATATAGCAACCTTCCAAAAATGTGAGTTTCCCTTACAAAAAATGCTAGTCCATACCAATTTATTTCAACGTGACCTTGCAGCATCTTCAACATTTCTGTTCCTATTGAAGAAGACTGCATTTCAGCTCCTGATGTGGAGGCAGGGGTGGAAGTGGGAACGGGGAGATGGCAGAAAAGAAAGAAAAACTTTGCTATAAAATCTTGAGAAATATAAATAAAGATGAGAAAAAGTAAATTCGTGCTTCCAACTACACTCTAGTGTTAGTGATGAGAGAGAAAGACTTGGAATGTGTATAGAATTAAAAGCTTTTTCCCAACTCAAGCACTCAAGTTGTCCTGCATCTTGGGAAAATCACAGAGGTGGAAGACCGAGGGGGCAGAACTGGGGAAATATTCCAAGGCATGAGGATACTCAGAAAGGCAAGGAGTGTCTTGTAAAAGGACTGGACAGAAAAAAAAAATTAAAATACCTCTTGATATACACACCCTTGAAAAAAGGCAAAACAAAGTCACAGTTATTTCCTTGAAAAATTCTGAACAGTATCTAGCAAACAAGAGATGGTGAAAAGGAAATTTACATAGGAATCAATTTTTTTTTTTCCTTTTTACATATGAGGAAGCTGAAGTTCAAAACGGTTAGGAAACAAGAGCCACCCGTCTAAGTAATTGCAGAGCTAGGATATGTGTAAAATGGCATTTAGATTGTAGGTGCTCTTTTTTAGTGTGCTGTCCTTATTGTTTTATTCAAGTAGAAACAAAAATCTTTACAAGGATTTTCATAGCTACGTGACTGACCATGGTTCTTTTAACCACAGGATTCATTTAATCACAGGATTAATCATAGGTTTGCATGCTGTTAGCTGCCATCCAGTCAGCCCCAGGCATACGGGAAGGAAATACTGCTGAGTTCTGCACCATCCCCATGATTAGCTGCAGATCGGACTGTTATGATCCATAGGATATTTTTGGCTGATTTTTGGAAGTAGATCACCAGGCCTTTCTTCCTAGTACCTCTTAGTCTGGAAGCTCTGCTGAAACCTGCTCAGCATCATAACAACAAGCGAGCCAGCACTGACAGACGGATGGTGGCTGCACATGAGGTGCATTGACCCAGAATAAACCCAGATCTAATCCTGCCATTTCTCGTCCCACAAAAAAATCTCTAACCAGTTTAGGGAGGGACCATGCACCAGTTGATTTTTAACCAAAAAAAAAAATCTCTATTAAAGGAGTATAATTATTAATAAAACCAAACACCAAACCAGGAGCCATATAGTTGGTTCGGGATCATGACAACTCCATGTGTGTCAGAGTAGAACTCTGCTCCATAGGGTTTTCAATGGCTGATTTCTTGGAAGTAGATCACCAGGTCTTTCTTCTGAGGCACCTCTGGGTGGGCTCAAACCTCCAGCTTTCAGTTAGCAGTGAGTCCATTAATCACTAAATATTATGTTCATTTTGATCCTCAAAAGAATTTCTGGAAACAAGTATTATAAAGTGCCATCGAGTCAGTTCCAACTCACAGCGATCCTATGTACAACAGAACGAAACACTGCCTGGTCCTGCGCCATCCTCACAATCATTGTTATGCTTGAGCCCATTGTTGCAGTCACTGTGTCAATCCATCTTGTTGAGGGTCTTCCTGTTTTTCGCTGGCCCTCTACTTTACCAAGCATGAGGTTCTTCTCCAGGGACTGATCGCTCCTGATAACATGTCCAAAGTATGTGAGATGTAGTCTCGTCATCCTTGCTTCTAAGGAGCATTCTGGCTATACTTCCTCCAAGATAGATTTGTTCATTTTTCTGGCAGTTAATGCTATATTCATGGCATATTCAATATTCTTCACCAACACCACAATTCAAAGGCGTCAATTCTTCTTCAGTCTTCCTTTTTCAAGTAGGGCAACAATTATCATTTCCAATACTAGACGAGGCAATTGAAGCTTTAAGAAACTCAAGATGGCTTGAGAAATACAATTTATAAAGGATGGACCAAAATCCAAACTTCGTTTTTTGCTTTGCTTGTTTGTTTCAAAGCCACAGTTCTGTCTCCTCTACAGCTAGTGGATAATTTAGAATGTGATTTACAGAAATACAGTTGTGTGGAAAAGGTAGGTACCTCACTAAATAACTTCTATATGGGCTTAATTTCTGCCTAATATAACCGTTTATGTTTTTGTTCCTCTTTCTGTATTTTTTTTTTTCCCTGCATTTATAATTGATGTCTTTGAACTTCAATAAAGATGCTCCAGGGGGAACTAAGACAAGCTTAAGGATATCAGGAAACTTTGTACTAAAGCCCCTTTGGCATCTCATCTGGCCAGGAGTTTCTCTTCTAAAAGGGCAATCTTTTATTGCCTATTAGGTAAAAAGACAAATGAATACATTTAGCTTTAATAGCATTCCTTTTCAACTAAAATATCTCTGCCATTTCTCTTCTCCACCTTTGTTTCCCCATCAGAATAAAACATTCATCCATTTATTCTGAAGTATATATTGAGTGTATTTTATTTGTGAGGCACTAGGGGATGTGTCAGTGGAGGCCTGGTGGTGCAGTGGTTAAGAGCTCGGCTGCTAACCAAAAAGTTGGCAGTTCAAATCCACCAGCTCCTCCTTGGAAATCCTATGGAGCAGTTCTACTCTGTCCTATAGGGTCACTATGAGTTGGAATCAACTCGACAGCCATGGGTTTGGTTTTGGTTTTGGTTTTAAGGGATGTGTCAGCAGTTTTGTAATAAAGACACTCATACCTATAGTAGCTTAGTCAGGAGGGCTGTGGCTTGGTGAGCCGAGCTTTTCTGGTTTGAGTCCTACTTCAGTTACTGGAGTGAAGGTTCTGATGGTCCTGCTGGGGAAAGGTAGGAGTGAAAATCTGGGGATACCCTCCAGTTGTGGACAAAAGCAGACTATCATGGGAACAGATATACTATTCTGGAGATGAATATGGGTGTAAATCCGGAAACTAGAGTTTCTAAAGAAGAAATATCAGAGAAGAGAGAGAACAGAGGCTAAGAACGTATTTGTCCAGTACGGGATCCTAGTGGCTGGCAAGCTCCATGTAAGCAAGGAGCAGCCCCAACTGTAAACACCAGGCTCCAGGATCAGAGTCTCTGGAAGATTCCACAAACCTTTGTGGTAGACTGTGATCAGTGTGGACCCTGAAGACCAGTTAGTGAGATGCTCCTGGTCCTACAGCCTGCTGGACCACTTTGTGTGGTGGGATGAATTGGGGTAAAAGCTTCCTGCTCTCAGGGGAGTCATTTGGAGATCAGGAAAGAAAAAAAAAAAACTATTTGGGAATAGTGTTGATTCAGATAGAGCCCCTCTCAGCTAATGAAGCCACTCTTTGTAATAAAGCATTCCAGGAAGGGTCCTTTGGACAATAAGACCGAGGTTATTAGTCCTCAAGAAGCAGAATAACAATCATGTTAATAAGGCAAATGTCCATTTCTCATGAACGTCTAAACTGTATGATCATCTGAAGAACATGAGACTCAGTGGTGGGTTATTGTTAGTTCCCCTCTGGTTACAGAGGAGGAAACAGGCCACAGTCATGATGGTGGACAGAGAATAAGCCCACATAGAAGCGTCTTTACCTTCCACCCAACTCCAGGACACAGCTCCCTACCCCTCTTTCAAAAAGGAAAATCTGGGCTGAGGAAAAACCCCATTGACTAAGGCAGCAGAATTTCCAAAGCACCAAAAGTGAGTGGGATTTGGATAG
>NW_004443938.1:14847423-14861137 GCF_000243295.1 Trichechus manatus latirostris | reverse complement strand
TGTCACTCCCGTATGGGCTAAAGCAGTTGAAGTTCATTTTAATCGTGTTCTTTTTCCTTTTCTATCACAAATGTTTGGCTAACCATCCACTTTAGAATTGCAAAACAAGCCTAGAACACAAGAGAAACAAGATGATTTTTTTTTTTTAATCGTTGTTCGCCATCAAGTTGCTTTAGACTCATAGTGACCCCATGTGACAGAGTAGAACTGCCTTGTAGGCTTTCCTAGGCTGTAATCTTTATGGAAGCAGATCACCAGGTCTTTCTCTCTTGGAGCCTCTGGGGGGGTTCAAATAGCTAACCTTTTGGTTAGCAGCCAAGCACTTAACCGTTATACCACCAGGGCTCCATGGTAAACTGGATGGCAAGATTTATCCTCCAAATAGGTCTGAAGCCAAAACCAAGGCTGAACCACTTCAAATGCCATCAGAGAAAAATCCACCTCCACCCGCTCTGGCCCAACACATTAGCGTCGTATATTTGTCACAACTGTCGTTGGGTGTTGTCGAGTCGATTCTGGCTCATAGCGACCCCATGTGACAGAGTAGAACTGCCCCATAGGGCTTTCTAGGCTGTAATCCTTATGAAAGCAGATTGCCGGATCTTTCTGCAGTGGAGCTGCTGGATGGGTTCAAACTGCCTCTCTTTCGTTAGCAGTTGAGTGCTTAACAGTTTGGGCCATCTGGGCTTATACCTATATAATTAACTCACAAACCAGGAAGCCTGATTACTGAGCTCTGTGATGCACTTCTGGGGTCAGAAGAGGATCAGAATCAAGACCTACTGAACCTTAAATTCAAATGCGGGGAGACTGAGCTCACTGCCCTGTCCACCTGTGACAAGGACTCCTAAGTCTAAGGCAACATTAATCGCCTGGGTGAAGGTCAAAGGGGTTTCGACACTGGCATTAAATAGATGTAGGAATGGGTACCCAGACTGACCCTGAGTTTAGGGGAGCCTCTATGCTTACAGTAAAACAGGAAAATTGAAAAAACATAATTAATTGGAAATGAAATATAATTGTATTGGTTAACTAAAGTCATCCCTTGCCAGCCCTCAGCAGAACACTCTTGAATTCAATTATAATAACTAACTGATGTAAAGTAGATGCAATTTGAAGCACACATCACTGCAGATATATATTTTTTTCTAAAAATAATATAGTCTCTTTTAATCATACATTGACTCTTAAGTACACACATTTCAGAAATCAGAGATAAATGTAAATTCCTCATCAATGTGTATTACTATACATTTTAAAGTTGTAATGTAATTTGATAAATTTGCAGATTAATTTAGCAGCATTTTAGAAAAGTGAGTGATAAGCTGGTAATTTTATTTACTAAAGCTAATTTAAGCAGATACTTATGAATTCATTAAGGGGTGAATCATATTCCATTCAACAAGTTTATAGTGAATATTTAGGACTTGTGTTTCTCACAGTAAATTAGGGGAAAAGCACTGCTAAACATAGGAGACGTTTAAATAATGCTATTTAATTCAAATAAGAGGTTATGAATGCTGGGTCTTTTTTTTTCCTAACCAACTTGTAATTATGTTAATAAAACAAGGATATGTTTTTTAAATTTTCTTTTAGCTATTTTAGGCATGAAAGTTGAAAATATGTGCATTATGAACAAGATGAAATTATTTCAGTCCTACCAACTCAGGAAACTTTAAATATTGAGTTATGCAACTAACTTTATCCAACTTCCTTCTCACATGGTTTTCACAACTGTGAAAGAAAGATAAGCTGTCCTTTTTCTCGTTTCACTTCCCAGATGATTTTAATATTTAGAAGAATACATTTGAAAAGTGTTCAACTATGATAATAATGAAGTTAAAATTAAAACAACTAAAGACCGTTTAAAATAAAATTTTAAACGATAAGCTTGAGAACAATGTTGGGGTGATTCTGGCACATTTTTTTAACAGCAATCTGGACCAAACAATAGGCTGTCAAGACATACCGAAATACTCTTCTAGAAACTCCTCATACAAAAAAAAAAAAAAAAAAATCCAAAAGAAGAAGAAAAAGGATATTTGCAAAAATAATCCTTGCAGTACCAAAGCAAAAGAAATACGAGAATGTTTAAATTATAAATTTTCAATTTGGTAGAATATTATGAGGCAGGTTAAATAATAACCAAAGATTTTATAATGATATAGAGAAATTTTTGTTGTACAACATTAACTGAAAATGTGAACTTTACCATCACTTTTGTGTTATTGTTATAACTATTATGGAAAAGTACTGGGAAAGCAGTTTAGAAGAGAAAATAGAAAGGGGCCTGCTGTAAAATAAAAGGTCTCCCATAAGACCTGCCCCCATCCTTATCCCAGACTCATCCAGTATAGCATTGTTGGTAGTTGCCCTTGAAGTCAGCCCCTGACTCAGGTCTTTCTTCCCGGTCCATCTTAGTCTGGATGCTCTACTGAAACCTGTTCAGCATCATAGCAACACACAAGCCTCCATTAACAGATGGGGAGTGGCTGTGCATGAGGTGCATTGGTCGGGAATCAAACTCGAGTCTCCAGCATGGAAGTTGAAAATTCTACCACTAAACTCTCAGTGTCCCCTCGCGGTGTGGTATTACTTGCCTGTTATCATGGGGAGCCATCTCCTGGTAGAGTAGATAATGTTTTAAGGAAGGAATGACAGAATTATGTACATGTGAAAAGAAATAAATTATATGGAAAAAACTTTTTAAATGTATTCTGAAAATTAGAACATAGGAGACAATATGGGCTAAGCGGATATGAATATAAACAAGGTAATTAACATCTAGGGACAATCTATTCTAAAATAATGCATTCTGATGGCTAATACCTATGAGGCAAGAAATGGAAATATTGTCCTATATATATTATAAGGATAGTCCTTACAAAACTCTTTTAAAGTTGAGGGGCAAGAGAATCATTCTGAAACTGCGGTGCGCAGTGCGTGGTGGCTTATCCGTGAGCCCTAATATTAACTCCATCACCCTCCCACCCCCAGCTAGTAACTTTGAAGGAGTTGCAACCTCTCAGTGTTCATTTCTTCCTATGTAAAATGGTGATAAAAATTGTCTCACTGGGCTACTGTGAGACCTACGTTAGTTAATAAACGAAAGCAATTAGAACAGTAGCTGCCCCATTATAAGTATTCAGTAAATGTTAGCTATCTTGATCATTTCTGACTAAACATTTTGGTTCCACTTCCATTTTAGGATGCTGAAAATTTCAGAGGCATATTTTTAGATCGCATATATCAATTTGTAAATTACTTATTCCACCATATCAACACTTCTTCCTTTCTAACACCAAGCAATTCCTACCGGAACTGACTTTTATAACCTCGGGAACATTGCTCCGACGCTCACCAAAAAAAGGTGAGTGGACAGGAAGAGGAAAGACAGTGAACAAAAAGAAAAGACTGCTGATTTCAGTCCCTATGTAATTTAAATTCTATGAAGCAGTGTCAGAAAAGACCAAAGGGGTTTGGAGGTTCGAATGTGGCTGTTTGACAAGACAGGTGCTTAGACAAGCAGCATCCATGCTGTCACTTTAGGAAATGTGACATCGGCCTTAGTTCTTCCCCTGCTGAGCCACAGTTGAGTGAGGGTTGCTCAGGAATTCGCATCACACTCAGTCTATGTTTTTCTACTAACTATGAAACTCTCCTGGAGTCCCTGGGTGGTACAAATGATTAATGCACTCAGCTGCTAACCAAAAGACTGGATGTTCGAGTCTACCCAGAGGCACCTTGGAAGAGAGCCCTGGTGACACAATTCTGAAAGGTCACAGCCTTGAAAATCCTATGGAGTACAGTTCTACTTTGACACACGTGGGGTTGCCATGACTCAGAGTCAACTCGATGGCAACTGGTTGGTATGAAACTCTCCACACGACAGGCCTTCAAGGGTCATAAGAGCAGTTCTAAACAATGGCATGATTCAAGAGGTAGATGACCTGTTTTCAAGATGATTCAGGCAAACAGGTCACAGATTTGTCCAACACCAGTCCCAACCATCCCTTTTCATGGTACCCACCAACATCTACTAACAGTTGTCACTATCCTGCTCTCCAAAGCTTCCAGATATTTTACATATTTATCATCACCATAACCACTTTGCCCACCTGTGTGTGCCATTCCCTGGGCTTCCTCCTTTTATCTTACCTAATGGGACAATATGAGACAAAATGGGTGAAGAGTGCTCTCTGTGGGAAGCGTGGCGCTGTTCAGTGTCAGAGATTTGAGAAAGAATAGTTTATATTTCTGAAGGCCAAATCCAAAATCTACTCCCATTGAGAATCTAATTAGCTATTTAAATGTCCCTGACTAATCTTCTAGGCTTTCTTTTACAAAATAAGTGTAAAATAAGATTGCCCTGATAACTTGTATACTGTGTATATTTTTTTAAAGTATGCAACTTGTACCACCAGTTGCTGTCAAGTTGGCTCTGACTCATGGTGACCCCATGTGTGCCGGAATAGCACTATGCTCCATAGGGTTTTCAATGGCTGATTTTTTAGAAGTAGATCACCAGGCCTTTCCTCTGAGTTGCCTCTGGGTGGACTCAAACCTCCAAACTTTCAGTTAGTAGCCGAGCACATTAACCATTTGCACCACCAAGGGACTCCATGCAACTTGGAGTAGTATCCAAATAGGATTTAGTTCCATGTACCCATCAAAGCTCATAGACACCCAAGGAATAAATGCACAAGGTAAGCGGGCTTGACAGATACCTATGTTGTCAATAGAACCAAGAAAACGGTCTTTGTAGAGAAAAGGGGGAAATTGCGACATTGTGAATGGTATGCAGTGCTGACATGTTGCTAGCACCTGAAAGAAATAGCTTTTATTGGATGTTAGCTTAAGAAGAAGAAAAGAAAGGAAACAGAAATATATATATATATTAGCTGAATGAGAACAAGGGAAAAGATCAATAACCCTCCTGATGTTTTTTTGGCAAATTGGCTAAGAAAAGGCTGAAGTCTGTACTGGCTGACAATTCTGGCATCTTTCCCAAATAGAAATATTGCAGCCAAAAAATGCACTTAGCAAATTTAGTGAGACAATTAGTTTGGGAATATGTATTAAAAGGCAGAGCACAGACTAACAAATTGACTGTCATCCAGGCGCCAAGGTCCACTCCAATACTGTGCATTGGAACTGGTTTATGTCACCAGGGCCAGACCTCCCCGTAGTGGGACACAGGGATTCCAATGCCCAGGTTATGTGCTCAATGTCCAGCAGAAATAGTGGGACCAAATTTACCATCTAAATCAGGTCACATTGGGAATTAAAGGAGATGCTGTTAATAATCAATCGCATGGGGCAATACTTGTAAACCTGAACTCTCCCAGCCAAGCCAGGTGTATTGACAACATAACAGGGGACGTTTTTTGTTGTTGCTGTTAGTTGCCATGGAGTCAACTCCAGCTCATGGCAATCCTATGTTCAAGAGAATGAAACATGACCCAGTCTTGCTCCATTGTCACGATTCTTGGTATGCTTGAGTCGATCATTGTAGCCATTGTGTATTTGAGTGCCTTCCAATCTAGGAGACCCATCTTCCAGCACCATATAAGACAATACTCAGTGGTGATAGATAGAGTTTTCATTGGCTAATTTTCAGAAGGAAATCACCAGGCCTTTCTTCCTAGTCTGTCTTAGTCTGGAAGCTCTGCTGAAACCAGTCCACCACGGGTGACCCTGCTGGTATTTGAAATATTGGTGGGCTTGCTTGCATCATCATAGCAACAGGCAAGCCACCACAGTACGACAAACTGACAGACTGGTGATGCTCTCCTAAAGTATCATAGACTATGATCCTCCATCCAGGTAGTTATTTTTATAACATGGGTCTTCAATCACAAGAAAGGCATTATAGATTGAGTTGTGTCCACCCAAAATATGTGTTGTAACTCCTAATCCCTATATCAGTGGATATAATCCCATCTGGGAATAGGGTTTTCTTTGTTATGTTAATGAGGCCTTATCAGTGTAGGGTGTGTCTTAAACCAATCACTTTTGAGATATAAAAAGAGCAGATTAGGCCCAGAAGCAAGCAAGCACTAGTGGAGGAAAATAGATACTATATGGAGAACCCAAGGAGCCCCAAAAAGAACACTAAAGAAGCTGAGTGAGCGGTTTTCCCGCAGAGCTCACAGAGAGAGCCTTCCCCCAGAGCCAGCACCTTGAATTCGGATCGCTAGTCTCCTAAACTGTAAGAAAATAACTTTCTGTTCATTAAGGCCACCCACTTTTAGTATTTCTGTTATAGCAGCTCTAGAAACTAAGACAAAGAGATAGGTAAGGGGGGAGATATCATGACTTAAATTTGTCACTCCTGCTGGAAAAAATAGCTCATAGCACTTGTCCATCTGGCATGGGGACAGGAGTACTAATCCTCTGTGTTACCACACTGTCTTGGTCATCTAGTGCTGCTGTAACAGAAATACTACAAATGGATGGCTTTAACAAAGAGAAATTTATTCTCTCACAGTCTAGGAGGCTAGAAGTGCAAATTCAGGATGTCAGCTCCAGGGGAAGGCTTTCTCTTTCTGTCGGCTCTGGAGGAAGGTCCTTGTCATCAATCTTCTCCTGAACTAGGAGCTTCTCATCATAGGGACCCCTGGTCCAAAGGTTCTGCTATGCTCCCAGAGGTGCTTCTTTCTTGGTAGTATGAGGTCCCCATGTCTCTCTGCTCATTTCTCTCTTTTATATCACAAAAAAAGATTGCCTTAAAACACAACCTAATCTTGTAGATTGAGTCCTGCCTCATTAACATAACAATCACTAATCCCATCCCATTAACACATAGATAAGATTTATAACACATAGGAAAATCACATCAGATGACAAAATGGTGGACAATCACACAATACTGGGAATCATCGCCTTGCCAAATTGATACATATATTTTTGGGGGACACAATCTATAACACACACCTTCCCTTCTGATCTAGTCAAGGCGATTTGCAACCCAGAATTTTCATTATGGATGAAACATGGACAGGTAAACATCATTGTTATGAATTAAAACGCAAACAAAATTGAACAAAAACAACACAGCAGTTTTCTTTCTATGAAACTGGGGCATCCAACACTTTGAAAAGCAGGGAGGGCTCCAGGTGCAGTGACAAAGTGCTAGTTTGCTTCCAAACGCAGAAATTTAGTCAGTTGTACCATAACATTTTCATTAGTTCAATTTTCATTGTTTTCAGTTCTGTTAAACTACTTTTCTATTACCATAGAAATGTAAGTCTCCCCTCTCTCTTGCTTCTCTCTTTTGCTCCCTCCCCATGCCACCCTGGTCGTTTAGTTTTGCATTGTAATAGATGCACATTCGTTGTGATTATTAAGGTTTGAATTAAGCCATGCAAATAATCTTGAAAGAGGCGTGGAGACACTTGTGGAATTGCGCCCAGCCTGGAAAACAGTCAGTAGCAGCTGGGACCTTCTGGCCACAATTTTCAATTCACCCTGAGCACCGTCCCCAGAGGCCCAAGCTTCAAGCATCTCCAACGTTGCTACCACAGGGGTGCAGCCTACTGTGCTAAGTACAGCTAAAGTAATAATTTGTCTGTGTATATAATACGTTTTACTTTCAAAACCCCTTTCCAACAGAAGCCTATTTTACCTTTGAGAATTTTCTGAGCGTCATGAAGAAAATGCATTTGTGTCTCTTTAGCAGATTAGGAAACTGAGATGCAAGGGGGAAAAGCTAGTTGCCCAGGGCCACACAGTTGACTGGGGACAGACCTAGCATTAGACACCAAGGCTTCTGACTTTTGAGCTGACTCACTTTTTATAGAAACTCCTCAGTTCTGCCAGGTAAGATGTTAAGATAAGATTGGTCACCTTGTTATTCACACCCAAGAGCCCTGGTGGCGCAGTGGTTAAGAGCTTGGCTGCTAACCAAAAGGTCAGCAGTTTGAATCTGTCAGCAGTTCTACTCTGTCCTATAGGGTTGCTATGAGTCAGAGTCAACTTGATGGCAGTGGATTTTTAATTCATACCCATCCAATTTCCAAAGGAATCTATTATTGATGTCTAGTTTCTATAAAACAGAATGTATAGTTATAAGTAAGCAAATCATATAATTGTGTTTTTATGTGTTCCTTGCCTGTTAACCTGTTAATCAGTTGCTGTCAAGTTGACTCCAACTCATGGAGACTCCGTGTGTGTCAGAGTAGAACAGTGCTCCATAGGATTTTCAATGGCTGATTTTTTGAAAGTAGATTACCAGGCTTTTCTTCCAAGGTGCCTGTGGGTAGAATCAAACCGCCAACCTTTTAGTTAGCAACCGAGCACATTAACAATTTACACCGCTCAGTACTCAGCCTGAACATGGAACCCTTACTTAGAAGCCAAAAATGAGGGCACTTAAAAAATATTTTATGTACCTTACTAAGTTGAAAACCTTCATTTCCAAGAAACAAGATTTCCATAATTACATCAACCACATTTACAGAAATATGATGAGGGCTCATATGTATATACTGGCAAAAGTTACTCTAAGTTTCTGGTTCCACATTTGCCACCTCTCCAGTAGAGCGATAGCGTCAGAACATTTGATATAAATTGTTAGAATAATGGTCAATATTTTCAAAAATCTTGCTAAAGATAGGGTGATCATATAATTTATTGTCCAAATCAGAAAACAGAACATCAAGACAAGAGGTATCAACTGGGACCACAAGCATCAACTGGAACTATCCAGAGCACATTGGCATATATATCATTCTAGCTGAAGCCCAAAGGAAATAGGAGGAGAGATTTGTAAAGATCATGTTGACCTGGTACAGATTTTAATAGGAAATGCTATGAATGTTTCTTTCTAACCATGACTTGCAAACTCAAAACTGATCTCTTTTTGTGATTAACAGTTCAAGCTAAAAGAATAAAAATAGTATTTTCCCATTCCTGCTAATTAAAAATAAATAAATAGAGGGCAGGAGGCAGAGGAAAGAATGAGAAGGCAAACATCCTGCCTTTGGGCTAAAACCACAGACAACCTCAAAGGAGATAGTCTTCAGAGATCAAACCCGGAAGGAACTACTCTAGGAAGCTGACCGGAATCCTAGCGACATGGGATGTGATGGGGCGTGAGGTTTGGAACACAAGAGGCCTACTGAGTTTTTGGAGTGGGCTCTCAGGCTAGGCCCTTTTTTAGGCACCTTGGTTTTCCTTTGTGTGTGTGGGCTCTTCGTGCTTTTGAAATCCCAGCCAGCAGCAAAGAGAACAACTCACAGTAGTGTTTTGAGTTTGGCTGGGCATGGCAATTTAGTTAACCCACCCCCATATATGGACTGCAAGCTGATGTCTTGGGTTGCATAGAACCTGCAATAATCATCTAAATGTATCATGGAAATGAACACAGGCTTTGGATCTTTCAAGGTACGTCGTAAAGCTACAAAGTTCACCTACACAACTAGAAAGAATAACCTGTTGCCACTTACCAGAAGAGGTTAAAAAGAAAATTTTTTTTTCAATAAGCTGCCTATTAAAATGTAAAAGCAGCCATGAGTTCTTTCATTTTCATTCGGATTCCCTGGCACTGGTTTTGTGATCCTGTAGGGACATCCTCGTTAGGACTTGTTGCTTCCACAGTCAGTGTTATTAGGCCAAACCATTAGGCCAACAGGAATGCCCTGTTCTTTTGTTCTTGAGGAAACATCTGTTCTTTTGTCAGGGAGCACATGCCAAAACCTCAGTGATTATGAGCTGGGGGCTCTTCAGGCAGTTGTCAAGGCATCACACAGCTCGGAGCACGTACCTAGGAAACTTCCACATGCTGCCTCTGCAGCTCTGTAGAAGTCAGAATTGCCGCTATGCTGGTCATGATGAATTCCCCACCTATAAGGCCCCAAGCACCAAGGCTGGAAGAAGGGAGGAAGACAAGTGGGGAGACAAAGGGGTAGAGCAGACAGTGGGGGTTAGTTACAGTGGAGGCTGCAGTAAAGAAGTCTCCATATACTCACTTGGCAAGAGCTTCTTAGTCACCCACACTGATCTGGATCCTCTAAGCTAGTACACGGGGTACCCCCTTGTCTTAGTCATCTAGTGTTGCTCTAACAGAAATAGCACAAGTGGATGAATTTAACAAAGAGAAGTTTATTCTCTCACAGTCCAGTAGGCTACAAGTCCAAATTCAGGGCATCAGCTCCAGGGGAACACTTTCTCCGTTGGCTCTGGAGGAAGGTCCGTGTCATCAATCTTTGTCTGGTCTGGGAGCTTCTCTGTGCAGGAACCTCAGGTCCAAAGGACACGCTCTGCTCCCAGCACTGCTTTCTTGGTGGTATGAGGTTCCCGTGTGTCTCTGCTTGCTTCTCTCTTTTATATCTCAAAAGAGATTGGCTTAAGACCCTGTCTAATCTTGTAAGCCTCATCAGCATAACCTCATCACAGGGATAGAATTTACAACACATAAATTAATCACATCAGATTACACAGTCATACAATGCTGGGAATCATGACCTAGCCAAGTTGCTATACACGTTTTTTGGGGGACACAATTCAATCTATGACACCCCTGTACCATACTTACTGATCATGGCTAAAGATCATGGCTAAAGAAAGGAGCTTGAGACAAGCACATACTGGGAGGTGTGCAGAGAACAATTGAAAGAACCACCCAGGATCCTTTGAAACTCTGATCTCAAGTTCTCTCAAAGGCATGAGTGTTACATCTCACCTTTGGTCTACACTGTCACACAAGCCAACTCAGAAGCCTAGCTGCTGAGTTTGACTCCAGCTGCCACCCTATTCTAGCTCTCTAGCCCTGAAGGAGATACAGGCTTTCTAAGCCTCAGTTTCTTTTTCTGAAAATTGAAGCAATAATGGTACCTGTGGCATAAATGAGCTAACATTTGTAAAGCACATTAAAACAGGGTCTGGTATATAGAATCTGTTACCCCTGCATGGTGCAAATGGTTAATGTGCTTGGCTGCTAACTGAAAGGTTACAACTTTGAGTCCAACCAGAGGCATCTAAGAAGAAAGGCCTGGCAATCTACTTCCAAAAAATCAGCCACTGAAAACCCTATGGAGCACAGTTCTACTCCTGATACACATATGGTCTCGATGAGTCAGAATCAACTGGACAGTAATTTTTTTTAATCATTATTAGGTCTAATAGGCACAGTTATAATACCCGTAGCTTTATAGGGGTAGTGAAAAAGTTTCAAACTATGGGGAAAAATCAGACAAAATGAAACCTGCGAATTCAAATGGAAGTGTTTTCAAAAGTGTCTTCATAATTTAACATTACAGCAAATGCATTTACTGCTAAATTCAGTATTCATAAAAATGTCATCACCCACGCATCTGTCAGTTTGTCATACTGTGGGGACTTGTGTGTTGCTGTGATGCTGGAAGCTATGCTACCGGTATTCAAATACCAGCAGGTTCACCCATGGCAGACAGGTTTCAGCTGAGCTTCCAGACTAAGACAGACTAGGAAAAAGGGACCAGCAGTCTACAACTGAAAAGAATTAGCCAGTGAAAACCTTATGAATAGCAGTGGAACATTGTCTGATATAGTGCTGGAAGATGAGCCCCCCCATGTTGGAAGGCACTCAAAAGATGACTAGGGAAGAGCTGCCTCCTCAAAGTAGAGTCGACCTTAATGACATGGATGGAATCAAGCTTTCGGGACCTTTGAATTTTGCAAGACCAGTGACTTCTTCATTGCAAATACCTTTTTTCACCAAAATAAACGGCAACTATACACATGGACCTCAATGGATGGAATACACAGGAATCAAATCCACTACATCTGTGGAAAGAGATGATGGAAAAGCTCAATATCAGCAGTCAGAACAAGGCCAGGGGCTAACTGCATATCAGACCATCAATTACTCATATGCAAGTTCAAGTTGAAACTGAAGAAAATTAGAACAAGTTCACAAGAGCCAAAGTACGACCTTGAGTATATCCCACCTAAATTTAGAGACCGTCTCAAGAATAGATTTGACATGTTGAATACTAATGACTGAAGACCAGATGAGTTCTGGAATGACATCAAGGACATTATACATGAAGAAAGCAAGAGGTCATTAAAAAAGACAAGAGAGAAAGAAAAGACCTAAATGGGTGTCAGAGGAGACTCTGAAACTTGCTCTTGAACGTTGAGTAGCTAAAGCAGAAGGAAAAAAATGATGAAGCAAAAGAGCTGGACAGAAGACTTCAAAGAGCAGCTCAAGAAGACAAAGTAAAGTGTTATGATGACACATGCAAAGAGCTAGAGATAGAAAACCAAAAGGGAAGAACACGTTCAGCATTTCGCAAGCTGAAAGATCTGAAGAAAAAATTCAAGCCTTGAGTTGCAATACTGAGGGATTCTACAGGTAAAATATTAAATGACACTGGAAGCATCAAAAGAAGATGGAAGGAATACACAGAGTCACTATACCAAAAAGAATTGGTCAATGTTCTACCATTTCAGGAGGTAACATATGATCAGGAATTGATAGTACTGAAGGAAGAAGTCCAAGCTGCACTGAAGGCATTGGTGAAAAACAAGTCTCCAGGAATTGACAGAATACCAATTGAGATGTTTCAACAAACAGATGCAGCACTGGAAGTGCTCACTCATCTTATGCTAAGAAATTTGGAAGATAGCTACCTGGCCGACCGACTGAAAGAGATCCATATTTATGCCTATTCCCAAGAAAGGTGATCGAACTGTATGTGGAAATTATCGAACAATATCATTAATACAACATGCAAGCGAAATTTTGC
This sequence comes from Trichechus manatus latirostris, assembly GCF_000243295.1. NCBI lineage: Eukaryota > Metazoa > Chordata > Mammalia > Sirenia > Trichechidae > Trichechus > Trichechus manatus. Next base: position 14,848,406 of record NW_004443938.1, on the reverse strand, counting down.
TGAAGATCATTCAAAAGCAGCTGCAGCAGCATATTGACAGGGAACTGCCTGGAAATTCAAGCCAGATTCAAAAGAGGACATGGAACCAGGGATATCATTGCTGATGTCAGGTGGATCCTGGCTGAAAGCAGAGAATACCAGAAAGATGTCTACCTGTGTTTTATTGATTATACTCATGCATTCGACTGTGTGGATCATAACAAATGATAGAGAACATTGCAGAGAATGGGAATTCCAGTATACTTAATTATGCTCATGAGGAATCTGTACATGGATCAAGAGTAAGTTGTTTGAATAGAACAAAGGGATACTGTGTGGTTTAAAGTCAGGAAAGGTAGATGTCAGGGTTGTATCCTTTCCCCAAACCTATTCAATCTGTACACTGAGCAAATAATACAAGAAGCCGGACTATATGAAGAAGAAAGGGGCATCAGGATTGCAGGAAGACTCATTAACAACCTGCATTATGCAGATGACACAACCTTGCTTGTTGAAAGTGAAGAGGACTTGAAGCACTTAACTGATGAAGATAAAAGACCTTCAGTATGGATTACACCTCAACATAAAGAAAACAAAAATCCTCACAACTGGACCAATAAGCAACATTATGATAAATGGAGAAAAGACTTAGGTTTTCAAGGATTTCATTTTACCTGGATCGACAATAAACACCCATGAAAGCAGCAGTCAAGAAATCAAAAGACGCATTGCATTGGGCAAATCAGCTGCAAAAGACTTCTTTAAAGTGTTGAAAAGAAAGATGTCACCTTGAGGACTAAGGTGCACCTGACCCAAGCCATGGTGTTTTTAATCACCCCATATGCATGTGAAAACTGGACGATGAATAAGGAAGACCGAAGAAGAATTGAAGCCTTTGAATTGTGGTGTTGGAGAAGAATATTGAATATACCATGGACTGCCAAAAGAATGAACAAATCTGTCTTGGAAGAAGTACAACCAGAATGCTCCTTAGAAGCAAAGAC
>NW_004443938.1:14840755-14842332 GCF_000243295.1 Trichechus manatus latirostris | reverse complement strand
TCAAAGCAGATGTGGTTCTGGGGAACTTTTTAGATGTCTATGTGCCCCATGCTGTATCTGCCTTACTTAATTCTACCTTAACAAAACATCTTTCTGCCAGCAGGCGCATCTGCTATGAAGTTCTCCTCCTTGTTGCTTCTAACATTAGACTACATGCCACGGCCTGTTTAAATCTAGATACTCTTCTCCCTGAAACTAACGAGAATTAACTATCCCACACATGATTGTCTAATGGAAACCCTGGTGGTGTAGTGATTAAGAGCTATGGCTGCTAACAAAAAGGTCGGCAGTTGGAATCCACCGGGCACTCCCTGGAAACCCTATGGGGCAGTTCTACTCTGTCCTATAGGGTCACTATGAATCAGAATCAACTCGATGGCAACAGGTACACATGATTGTCTAGACTTGACTGAGCAATTTTAACCCCTCAGAAAGACTTAAGAGACCTTTTAAACTAATCCTAATATAGTTATTTTTGTGGATGGTTCTTATTTAAAACATAACCCTACTAGTCCTTAAGGTTACATTTAAATGTTCCTGTGGCCAGAAGCGGACAATCTCTGAGGCAGACAGCTGGCCAAAGACCCTGGACCAGGTCTGAAAATGAACCTCTTTATATTTTTTTCTTTTTACCTTTATTACAGTCATGCCTCTACTAATGTTTTCCTAGATTGGCAGATGCTTATGTTCACCATTTTAAAAAGTTTAATTTTTGGATATGTAGTGCCATCCCAACCTCAAGTCAGTCTGGCCTTTCCTGGTAGGTCTTTCCACTGCAGGATTAGATTGGGTTGCTCTTGATCTATGGATACAAGAACAATGGAGAAATAGTTCATTACTATAGAAAATCACTATTATTAGATTTCCCATTGATAAATGGCCTCTTTTCAGATCTGAACAAAACCCAGGCCATAGCATAACCTTTAGTCTTAACACAACCCTTACTTTACTAAATAAAATCACCCAAGAAGAGCCAGCTAAAGAATTTTCCAAACCCACAAACAGTACTCTTTGTAATGTAGGTCCATAGCAACAACTGTGGGATGGATTCCTCTAGTTAACTCTCCAAAAGTGGAGGCTAAGTCACATTGCTCCCCTTCGCTGGGAACAATCTAACCATATACGAATAACCCAGACATAAAAACAGACCTGTGGAATGGCTTCCAGTGTCTGAATGTGCATCAGTTATAACCTTACAAGCTATTAATTGGTTCACCACCAACTGGCCACTATGCTCAGGTGTCTATTGGGTAGCCTTTAAAGGCAACTTTTGGCTATGTGGAACCAACTTTTAGCTCTGGCTCCCACCAGGCTGGACTGGAAGATGCACTCTGGGCCTGAGATGGACTCAAAGATATATTTTAACTGAACTTCCTTTATCAGCTAATGTACCCATATTAAGAGTTCGATGGTCTCGATCAGTGCTTCTTTGGCTTGATCATTTAGCAGCAGTATTTATACCTCGGATAGGACTTGAAGATGTTATGGCACATGTAGAAATATTAACCAAATATATACAAACTGCCCTAAATGACAGTAACCATGGGATTTAAGAGAGCAATACCAAAATAGCAATG
>NW_004443938.1:14747191-14838664 GCF_000243295.1 Trichechus manatus latirostris | reverse complement strand
AGGGAGCTTATTTTTCAGCACTATACTGGATAACACTCTGTTGTGTTCCATAAAGTTTTCATTGGCTAATTTTCGGAAGGAGATCATCAGGTCTTTCTTCCTAGTCTCTCTTAGTCTGGAGGCTCTGCTGAATCCTGTCCACCATAGGTGACTCTGCGCATATTTCAAATACTGGTGACATAGCTTCCAGAATAGTGGAAGACAGGTGGTGGCCCTAGGTATGCAGGAAAGTGAAATTTAACTCCTAGTTCATCTAACTCCTTAGACTGCAAAACTTATATGCTAAACTCCCTGCTTGGAGAAAATTTCACAAGTAGTACACCATATATCTATTTATCTAAAGACACAGACATAGATGATATAGATATAAAGATCAACCAACAATCTGAGCACCAGCTACATGTCAGCAACAGTCAGAGAAAAGAGAAAGAGAAGTCAAGATCCAAGCCCTGCAGAGAGGGGAAGCACAAGTATCAGAAAACATCAATGCCTTCTCTGAAAGGTAGCCAAAAGTCTAGTATTACAACATCCCATATAACACACTCAGACCATAATCAGCTTTGTTAAAACAAAATTTTGTAAGAGGTAATGTTTACCTGATTGGTAAAAACCCAGATGTTATACTTAATAATTAGGAGAGCTCTTTGGACATTTTTAATTTTTATTAAATTTTTTGAATGTCCAGCATTGATCTGAGAACTTAAAATATATTAGCTCATTTAATTGACACAATGACCTAATGAGGAAGGTGCTACAATTAATACTCCTATTTTATATATGAGAAACATGAGTCACAGAGCGGTGAGATTATCTGGCCCACATCACAAAGCGTCAGAGCCAGAACTCAAGCCCAGGCAGTTTGACTTGTGTCGCTGGTCCTAACTTTATTGATAATGAATGACCTCACACTCTGAAATAAGAGCTGCGCGTTTTACTATTCACAAGTGTCACGTGAGTTTTAGCCATCAATCTCCAGGACTTCTCACTAAGAAGCAACACTGGCAAGGGAATCCTTTTGGTTAGACTGAGTTATCTTTGCGTCTCCCGAAGTTCTTGTACTTTATGATCTAGGACCAGTTGCCATAGAGTGCGTTCTAACTCATGGCCATCCCACCTGTGTCAGAGTAGAACTTTGTGCTCCAGAGGGTTCTCAGTGGCTGATTTTTCAGAAGCAGATGGCCAGGCCTTTCTTCCAAGGTGCCTCTTGGTGGACTCAAACTTCCAACCTTTAGGTTAGTAGACAAATACATTAACCATCTGCACCACGCAGGGACTACGATCTAGCCAGTGGTTCTCAAACTGTGATCTCAAGAGCAGCAGCAGCAGCATTGTCTGTAAAAGGGTTTAAAAAATTCAAATTTGTGGGCCCTACCAAGACTAACAGAATCACAGCTCTGAGTGGGGGCTTCCAGGTGATTGTGGTGCTCAAGCTCTCCAGGTGATTGTGATGAGGCTGAAGTACGAACCACTGGTCAAGGATACTGTCTTCTTGCATAAGGGCTGTGGTTACTCTCAGCATTTAAACACTGAGCCTTTAACTTCTGGTTTGCAGGGAAGGCTTTCTTCTTTAAATTCTGCCGATGCTGCTGTCACTGGTGATGCTGTGCAGTCTGTGGTGACAACCATGTTCTTATTGACAACTGTCTTCTTACTGGCATATTCGAAAGAATTTTTTTCTTACGAAGAAGAGTTTCAAAGTCCCTTTGGCAGGCAAATACTCTCCAGGGGCGGATTAACCAGTAGCACAGGTACACACGGGCTTAATTGTGTTTACTTACTAATCTGTAATGCATATTTTCACCTGGGTTTTACCATAGCTTTGATGAAAACCAAGTGAAATTGTGCACTACAAGTTAGTAAGTAAGCACAATTAAGCCCGTGCCTATCTTGCTTATTGGGTAATCCATCCCTGGCCCTCGCTTTTTAAAGGAAAGACTGAAAGTAAGCCCCTTATTACGCGGAGACAAGAATACCATGTTCTTGAGTCAAGTTATAAACGTTTTAACAGAGATTTATTGGGGAGTAACCAAATGGCTACAGAAAGGAAGCCTGGCACTCAAGAGGAAATGCGAAGGTCTTTGATTTGAGAAGGACGGCGGTGTCCTTATATAAGAAGCTTTGAAGAGGTTAGTTGGGAAAAAAGGAATAGATTCTGGAAAGTTTACATTTAAGCAAAGGTAGGTCCTTTCTAAGCAGGGGCAAGAGCTGATTATCCAATAGGCAAGGTAAGCATGGTGCTTATCTTGCTTACCAGATCACCTGTAGTGAACAATTTCACATTTTTTTCGCCTGGGAGACAGCATTTTCAATTGTAACAACTAGTCAGGGGTGTTACTATCATTGAGTGATCATTTAGTAGGTTGCTAAATATCCTACAATGCACAGGACAGTTCCCCACTCCCCTAACAAAGAACTCTCTGGCCTCAAATGTCAATAATGATGAGGTTGAGGATCCCTGCTTTCAGCAGGGACAGATGATACAATAAGCAAGGTAAGCACGGTGCTTACTTTGCTTACTAGATCATTTGTAGTGAACAATTTTACATTTTTTCACCACACCAAAGACTCTGCTTGTAGGTATGGCTGGCATCTGTCTCTCTCCTAACCCCACAGCATCCTCCTACAGAATCAAAGCCTCTTTTCAAATTACAATCCAATGGCAACCGGGTAACAGACAGGAGTGGAGGACCCAGTAAACAAGGTAAGCAAGGGTTTACTTGTGCATACTTCCTAATCTTAGTGAACAATTTCACCTATTTTACTCTGATGTGGTGAAACCCATGTGAAATTGTTGACTACAGATTAGAAAGTATCCACAAGTAAGCCCGTGTTTACCTTGCTTACTAGGTAATCCACCCTTGAGCAGAGGCAAGTTTGTGATGAATCACACGTCTTTTCTTTCATTTGTAATAGGTGCAAGGTTTTTGGCTTTCTTATGATGAATTCCCAAGAGAATGTGGGTTTGGGAAATACCAGTTAAGTTTAAGTTTTATAGGTGGAATCATCTGGGGCTTGTCTAAACTGGTGTTAAAAATAATCAACACTCAACGAAATTTGAACGTAAGATTTATTCCGAGCAGTTTTTCTGTATGCATATTGGGAGGTCATTTTGATTCCAGAAAAAGCAAATGACTCCAAGAAGCTAGATACAATGAAGCTTATAAAGAGAAGAGGAGGGAGAAATATAGATCAACCATTGGCTGATCTTAACATGATTGAACCCTGTCTTCCTGCTTTTACTGAGATCAACTGATATCAGGTCACCAGATGGCTTTCACTGAGATCAACTGATAGCAGGTCACAAGATGGTCTCTGGTCCTCCACCAAGCAAAGCTTTTGAAATTCAAATTCAGTAAACTTGGCTTGAACAGGAAAGAAAGGATTTGCAATTTGGGTTGAAAAGAAAAGCTGCTGGCAGATTAATTTCGGTTAGGAATTTCTTTAAATTGAGTATTTGGTTTCGTGAGTATGAACACCCCAAAATCAAAGTAAGATATCTGCTATCAGTTTCTTTCTTTGATACTGGTTATGGTCGTTCCTCAGGCACCCTGTTGGTGCAGTGGTTAAGTGCCCAACTGCTAAAGGAAAGGTCGGCAGTTGGAACCTACCAGTTGCTCTGAGGAAGAAAGATGTAGCAGTCTGCTTCTGTAAAGATGACAGCTTTGGAAACCCTACGGGGCAGTTCTACTCTGTCCTGTAGGGTCACTATGAGTCGGAATCGACTTAGGGCAATGGGTTTTGTTTTGTTTTTTTATGGTTGTTTCTGGTTGACACATGTAACCCCTTAAACATCCTCCTAGGATGGATAATGCCTCAAGTCCTTACTGTCTGGTCACTTTGGGTCACAACAGTACTTCAGAGGAAGGGAGTTCCCGTGACAAGGGTTGGTGAGATTCAGACCCAGGAGGAGCAGCCCAGAGCACAAAGGATGAATGCAGGATTGTGTTTTGAGTAGTAAAATACTACATTTCTGCCTGTTACGAGCATGGAGTAGGAAATGATCTCTGCTTTGAAACAGAAACAAGAGTTCTACTTTAATAAAACAAGAACACACATCACCACCCACACATGTGGGACTTGGCAGTAGACCGTGGCTGCAGGAAGTGCAGAGATGAGGAGGGGGATGAAAGCCTGGCCCCAGACTGCAGGGCTCATTATGAATTGCTATTTTTAATTAAGAAATGAATAGCTTGGAGCGGAAAATAATCAGTTGTGGAAATGAGTGAAGAGAGCGAAAGAGGATCTGATTAAAGTTATTCTCTCAAGGAGCTGAAAGGGGTGGTAGATATCTTCTCTTGGATAAGCTCCTGATTTTACAGGAGACCCGAGTCTTTCCGGCTTGAGTCAAGTAATTTTGCAACCAAGGTCAACAGCTCTTTAGAGGTGGAGCTGGGGACACAGGCCCTGGACTTTTTGGCTTCAATTTATTTTGGGAGGTTAAAGTCCCTATTTTCCTGAAAAGTGCCAAATGCTTGAACCTGAGACAAAGGAGCGACCGTGTGGACTAGCAGTTCAGGGGCCTATTTAATTAGAAAAGCGAGGCTTAATTTAGGCTTTCAGTGAGATGAACATCTGAGCTGGTGTGAGAACGTGGTGGCATGTGAGTCCCTGGGAAGACGTCATGAAGTGTGAAGAATGTATCCCCAGCCCAGGGAAACAAGGCTATAACAGACAGCCTCCTGAAAAGAAACGGGCTAAATTTTCACGTGGTGACATAGCTCGTCAAAATTCTGCTTTATGATCAGCCTAACAAAAAAGGCACAAATCTGAAGCCCATTTCCAATGCTTCTACCCATGAGTCCTGCTTGCCACTGATGGAAAAGGAGGTCCTCACTCAACAGTGTCTAGGAAGAGAAGTTTAAAAGGCAAACAAGCACGAAAGAAGTGTCATTGTGGTGCTAATGGAGGATGCTACAGTTTGGAGTCGTTTCCTACAATTCTTAAAAAATTTCTAAACGGTGTTTCTGCCCTATTTGCATTCTAAACGGTGGTCTTTTTTTTTTTTTTTTTTTTTAGCATTAGCTAATATTGTCCCCTCAACTCAAAAATAAAATGAACAGTTAAAGTTCAAAATTTTTAACTAAGCACAAATAAAGGGAAATAAGAATAGAAAGCAATGCCTCTTTGTTTCAGCCTGCCCTTAAACCTTCTGGTGAAAATCCATCTCATTATGCTCTTGGGTCCTAATTTAAAGAATAACAGACTCAGTGGGCATCCAATGACTGTTAATGCTGCTATTGTTAACATCATGAATGGTGTGGGGCTTTTTCCTACCCAGGCTTCACGTTTTGGAACAAAGGAAAGGAATAAGGTGGAGCTGCTATTATCCAAATTGGCCGCTGGCACCTACCCTAGGAAGTGACTGAGGCCCGGCTGCTCTTTCTCAGGTGTCTGTGGGGAATACACACGTGTGATTAACCTCACTGGCCACTGGGTGTGACCATGCTCCACACAAGAGGAAGTGAGGGCTGTTCTCAGGGGTTTTTCCAGGCAGAGTTAAAGCATGAGCAGGCACGCACACACGCACGCACACACATACACACCAGGAAGTCTCACCCTCAGAAGATAAAGTTTAAAAAAATCACTTTATACTTGTTTTAACTTCCAAATAGTCACTTCAGGGCAAGCTGATTTAATTTCCCTTTTACTCCAAAAAGATTATAACCCATCTTTCTATTAGGTCTTGATTAAAGAATTAGAAACACACCAGTTCTGTATCTCCAATAACACCAATCAAAAGAAATTGCCCTCTAAATGACGTGTTAAAAATGACAAGAAAAAAAAAACGATGTGATTGGGAGGAACCCTTAAAAACACACTTGCAGGATCTAAATACCTCTGCAGCAAAATCTGTCTATCCCACGATTGGATGACTGACTCACACAACTAATGGTATCTGTTGCTGGAATTGCAGAAGCAAGTATTTCCAGGAGCCCTGGTGGGGCAGCTGTTAAGAGTTCCGCTGCTAACCAAAAGGTTGGCAGTTCGAGTCCACCAGCCACTCCTTGGAAACCCTATGGGGCAGTTCTACTCTGTCCTATAGGTTCACTATGAATCGGCAATGGGTTTGGTTTTTTTGAATGGCAGAGCCAGATACATTTGTTGTAGTGAATTAGACCCACACCCATCACAATTTTAAATAAAACTGATAACAGCTGTGATAAGGACTTGGGTTCAAGTGACATGTAAGACCACTTTGCTCAATGACATCTCATATTATTGGATGAATTTTCTCTTTTGGTTCCTTACCAAACACCAATCACCCTTTAAATGGTAGAGGTCTGGGAGAAGGGATACAATCCAGTATTGCAAAGAAAAACAAACAGGTTAACCACTCAATTGTGTTTAATTCAACCTTCTGACTACCTCCATTTCCGGTCTCCAAATAGGTACACACACACTCACACACACACACACACACACACACACTCACACACACACACACACACTCACACACACACACACACACAATGGAGCCCATTTTCTTTAACATTAAACAATAGTTTAAATTGTGCCCTTCTCTTAGAGCCTTTGCAAAGGGGTATTTACTCCCCCATAAGTTTCACGATGCTTTCACAAGGTGATATTACGGAGTGGAAGCACCCACATTACCCAGTCCAACATCACCCTTAAGAGCACATCCTGTTTTTCTAACGCCTTATTTCAAAGAAATCTTAATGTGTGTGTGCAATACTCAGAAAATATTTGTTGACTGCTAACGCTGTGTCTGAAAATCACTTGGAAGTTGTTTTTCCAAGCCTGCCAATTTACAGAGATAAGCTAAGTGCCTGGCGTTCCTCCATGTTCCTTAGCCGAGGGTATTTTTCCTTAAAGAAATGTTTTTGCGGAGACCGTAAAACCTGAACTGCAAACCACAGACTCAGAAATACTGGACATCGTCAATGGGCCCTAGAATCATCATACATTTGTACCAAGCATGACAACTAGCATTTTATTTGTAAACAAACAAAGTATTTCATCTTATGTGATTTCTTAGTGCTTTAGAAGAAATTTGGACACAGTTAATGAATACAAAATACAACTCATTGTCCTTAAGATTTTCATGTACGTTATTCCTCACCTTAATTTTGTTTAAGAAACAAATTTAAAGTAGCGTTAGTGGCCAATATTGTATTGATAATGTATTTTAATGTCCCAGGATAGTAAAAACAGTGGCTGCAGTTTTTTTCTTTTCTAAGAAGGAAATTTTAAATGGATATTATCCTTGTTGGAAGAAAGCTCGGAGATCCAATTCACTTTGTGCTGTTTTCTGGTATTACTCTGAATTCAAATCAATTCTAGCAGTAATGAGCTAAGTAAGAGGGTGGTTGCTTTGAAGTAATTCTCCGCGTCAAATTGCACTGGTGGCTTGTAAGTGCCAAAGAAGAAAATTGACCGAAAGACTACCATTTTTGTAATCTATGTTGCAAATCCTCTTCAATTTAAACAATTCACCTGATTCAATTTCCCATTGCCTCACATGGAGGAAGATCTACCTTCCCTGGGTCATTTCTATCATACAAGCAAATGTGATCCAATTGTTGCTTCTGTAGTCATAGTAATGACCGTGGCTCTGACGGCCCCTCTATAAGAGTAATTCTTGGACCAACAGTGGCAGCCCTGGGGTCTTTCTCAAGTGCTGGTTCCATGTTTCTAACAGGCTTTCAGACACATCTACTGGGACGACCCTGCAGAAGTTTAAAATGGGGTCTTCCCAGAAACCAAACGTATCTTCTCCTGAACAGCCCCCTCCTTTAGTTATTGTTATTTGTGCATTCCCTTCATCAGCCATGTATGCTGAATACATCTATTTGCTTTCTTTCTCTACCAAAATCTGATGTGTTCTCTGGCCCTGGGCTCACACTGTCTCAGGATGCATACATGCATACACACATGCATACATGGCATGCATACATACATGCATACATGGCATGCATACTTGGCAACCCAAGTTTAGTTACACAAACCAACTGCTGTTGTTGTTGTTAGGTGCCTTCAAGTCAGTTCCGACTCATAGAGATCCTATGTACAACAGAACATAACATTGCCCAGTCCTGCGCCATCTTCATGATAGTTGTTATGCTTGAGCCCATTGTTGCAGCCACTGCATCAATCTATCTCATTGAGGGTCTTCCTCATTTTCACTGACCCTCTACTTTACCAAGCATGATGTCCTACTCCAGGCATTGATCCCTCCTGATAACATGTCCAAAATATGTGAGAGGAAGTCTCACCATCCTTGCTTCTAAGGAGCATTCTGGCTGTACTTCTTCCAAGACAGATTTGTTTGTTCTTTTGGCAGTTCATGGTATATTCAATATTCTTCACCAACACCACAATTCAAAGGCATCGATTCTTTTCTGGTCTTCCTTATTCATCATCCAGCTTTCCCATGCATATGAGGTGATTGAAAACACCATGACTTGGATCAGGCTTACCTTAGTCTTCGAGGTGACGTCTTTGCTTTTTAACACTTTAAAGAGGTCTTTTGCAGCAGATTTGCCCAATGAAAAGCATCGTTTGATTTCTTGACAGCTGCTTCCGTGGGTATTGATTGTGGATCCAAGTAAAATGAAATCCTCGGCAACTTCAGTCTTTTCTCCTTTTATCATGATGTTGCTTACTGGTCCAGTTGTGAGGATTTTTGTTTTGTTTATGTTGAGGTGTAATCCATACTGAAGGCTGTGGTCTTTGATCTTCATCAGTCCATGCTTCAAGTCCTCTTCACTTTCAGGAAGCAAGGTTGTGTCGTCAGCATAACACAGGTTATTAATGAGTCTTCCTCCAATCCTGGTGCCCCATTCTTCTTCATATAGTCCAGCTTCTCGGATTATTTGCTCAGCATACAGATTGAATAAGTATGGTGAAAGGATACAACCCTGACACACACTTTTCCTGACTTTAAGCCATGCAGTATCCCCTTGTTCTGTTCAAATGACTGCCTCTCGGTCTTGTACAGGTTCCTCAGGAACACAGTTAAGTGTTTTGGAATTCTCATTCTTTGCAATGTTATCCATAATTTGTTATGATTCACACAGTCAAATGACTTTGCACAGCCAATAAAACACAGGTAAACTTCACTAACCAACTAGTTGCCATTAATTGACTGAGACTAATGGTGACCCTATGTGTGTCAGAGTAGAACTGTGTTCCATGAGGTTTTCAGTAGCCGAATTTTGTGAAATAGATCACCATGTCTTTCTTCAGAGGTGCTACTGGGTAGACTGGAATCGCCAACCTTTCGGTTAACAGCTGAGCATGTTAACCATTTGTACCACCCAGGGACTCCTCAGGTACACAGCATGTACAAAATTACTCCTTCCCATCTCTCTTAAACTTCATGTAGCACCTGTAAGACTTCCATGTATCTGTTCACATGCTGGATTCCCACCACAAGACTGTAGGCCATTTAAGCAAATCTATACTTGATTCTTTCCTCTAGCCTTTAGCACAGTGCTAGAATTGGTGTATGATTACTAAAAATGTGTTTATTTAACATTAATTCACATCACTATTTTCCATGTTCCAGGCTGAGTGGTACTTCTTGCTTTTACTACTGCATTCCCTTGCCTAACTCTTCTCCCTGCCCTTAATCTGTTATAATGTCTACCCCATTACACACTACATTAATTTTCCTGTTGTTTCCTCTTGTCCAAAAACCCTAATGCTTTCTCCTTGCCTAATGAAGTGAGAACATCTCCTTTGCCTAGCACTAAGCTTCCTTTGACGTTTTTGGACCCAATCCATCTTTCCATCTGTGTTCCCACTGCTCTCCTAACTTCTCTTTTCTTTGCTCTTTCCTGGATATGGTTCTCAGGATTCTCTTTTCCCACTTTCTCGCATTCTCCGGACCCCCAGTGAAATTCTATCCGTTTATTTTTAATGTCATGTTACCAATATGAAAGTCAGTGAGTCCTCCATGCTTGACGCACTTCACCACAAGTCCGTGTAAGGCCCTTTTTGTTTCTATTTATTCTTTATTTTTCTTCTTTATCCCTCATTCTCACTTCTTTGCCTTCCTAACCATAGTTTGTATGCCCTACATGCCTTTCTAATCCATATATTATAGAGATACATTTCCGTAGACACCCTCATGGCCAGATCTGACTCAAAAACCACACCGTGCAAAGGACATCAGGAAATGTTCTATTACCAAGGAGGTAGAAGAGAAGGAATGTTGAAAGACAACAATAGTCTTTGCCATATCTATCTCTACTCCAACTTTGCTCCAGACAAGAATCTAGGTGGCCTGGAAAGGTGGATAAAACACAACAAGAGAACATATTTTCGATAAAATAAGTGAGAACAAAGAGAGCAAAACAAGGTTAGGGATATTATGGAATCCCAAAATTAAGGTTATAAAAAAAATGCAGACAATAAAGACCCATGTACTTGCTACAAGAAAGTCATAAACTTGGCTCTAACCTTTCTAATAATAATAAAAAACAGTTGATGTGAAGTTGATTCCAACTCATGACAACCCTATGTGCAGAGTAGAACTGCACTCCATAGAGTTTTCAAGGTCCCGTCACTTCAGAAGCAGATTGCCAGGCCTTTCTTCTGAGGCTTCTCTGGGTGCATTTGAACTGCCAGTCTTTTTGTTAGTAGTCAAGTGCTTAACAGATTGCATAATCCAGGAACAAACCTTTCTAGTAGCCAACTCAAATAGAGAAAACATCAGTTACACAATGCAGAGTTTCCACTAGACAAATACAGGCTGATTGTTCAGGAAAAGCACAGCTATTCAGGCAAAAGAGGAATTTCTCTTAGGGGAAGTGTATCTATTAATTTTAACTTGGATGGAAGCATTTTTTCAAGGAGAGAGAGGTTAGTAAAGTCGAGACGAGGCATACTGATGAGAGAAGACTGTGACCGTGTTAAAATACCTTTGGTTTCAGGGCTAGAAGTAGAAGCAAATGGAAGTTGAATAAAGCCTGCTTGTGGGTTAAAGGCAATGGGTTTAAAGCTAGGGATATTAGGCTGGGCTTGGGGAGATCATTTCAAAAGACCTACAGGAAGATAGCTCTCTTCTAGCACTTCCACTGTTAATCTATCTCTATGTTACCCAAAATTTCCACAGGAAATGTGTAGCACGGTGAGTATTTAATAAGTTCAGAGCCACTGTGGGCACAAACTCACTTCCCTATCACAACGCTGTATCAACATGTGACAGGAGAGGTGAGGGAGTTTCCATTTACCCCTAGAGTCCACCAAGCAGTGCTTCTGGCCACCATTTCCACTCCCCCATCCTGGATTTTTGCATTGGCAAATATGCCACAAAAGATCTCTTGAAAGTTCTAAAAAGCAAAGATGTCACTTTGATGACTAAGGTGCACCTGATCCAAGCCATGGTCTTTTCAGTCGACTCATATGCATGTGAAAGCTGGACAGTGAGAAAGGAAGACGCAGAAGAATTGAAGCTTTTGAATTATGGTGTTGGCAAAGAATATTGACTATACCATGGACTGCCAGAAGACAAATCAGTCTTAGAAGAAATACAAACAGAATGCTCCTTAGAACTGAGGATGGTGAGACTTTGTCCCACTTACTTTGGACACATCATCAGGAAAGACCAATCCCTAGAAAAGGATATCATGTGTGGTAAAGCAGAGGATCAGCAAAAATAAGGGAAACCCTCCATGAGATAGAATGACACAATAGCCACAACAAGAGACTCAAATATACTGATGATCATGAAGATGGCACAGGACTGGGCAATGTTTATTGTGTTGTATATAAGGTTGCCATGAGTCGGATCCGACTCAATGGGAACTAACAACACCCTGGGATGGGAAAAGAGGGGACAAATCCCGTCCTAGGTGCTGACCCAGTGAAGCTTTGCGAACGGCAGCATCCTGGGATGCACCCAGAACCTGAAGATCTGGCAAGAGACCTAGTTTTTTGCATTGGGCCTCCTTGGGCAAATAGCACAACCTGAGATCCTTTGTCTTCTCATCCATAGCAAGAGTATGATTGAACTTGTTCACAAGGTAATTTTGAGGATGAATTACAAATACAATATACAAAAAATACAAATATTAAAGTCATTGTCACAAAACAACAGGGGCTAACTTGAGTTGCAGGCTTACCTCTCCCTTCTTAGAGCAAGTGCCTTGAGATAAGACTACATTGGGCCAGAGCAGTTCTGAAGATTACGCGCTTTCTCTGATCGGAGGCATTTCCTTTCTTAAGGTAATCACAAGTTTAAAGCTGTTCTAATGCCTTCCAAATGAGAAAAATAGTGAGTAGTCGTTCAGAGGTAGAATTTTCCGCTTCCATACAAGAGACTGGGATTCAATTCCCGGCCAATACACCTGAAGCACAGCTACAACCTGTCAGTGAGTGCTTATGTATTGTTACGATACTGAACAGGTTTCAGCAGAGCTTCCTGACTAAGACAGACTAGGAAGAAGGAACTGGCGATCTGCTTCAGAAAATCAGACAACGGATCACAACCCTTTGCTCCTGTTGTGCATGAGGTGTTCAGGAGTTGGGGGCCAACTGGACAGCTATCCATAACAACAACACCGTAAGTTGTTAAACAAGGGACTAATTTTTATTTAAAGAAGTAAAGATCTATGCCTTCTAACTTCATTTGAAGTTAGTTTACTTCAGTGGTTTCATTTCAAGTTAAAGAATCTGGTTTAGCCTAATCTTGTCTGCTTCTAACCTTTCCCTTTCTTTTTACCTGGCCCAGATCAAGGGATCAAGTCCTGTCTTCTGGGACTTGTGAGTGGTTTCCTCTGAAGCCATTCAGAAGCAGTGAGCTGGGAAAATGGCATGCCCAAAGGATTGCTGATGCTATCACCGGAGTGAGTGGGCCTTCATGAGGTGCAGTAACATCCAGAATCCTCACATGTCCTCTCCGACTGATGGCCTCAAAGATGCCCCCACACGCACTGCCTTCCCATTTCTCCTGCTCTCAGAGGAAGAGGAGTGTTTGCTCTCAGTGTGAAACCATACTTGGGATCTCCTTCGCAATATGATGGGTCCAAGGTAACCATGAATGGCAGCTGGTCCACCCACCCAAACGGGAGGGAAATTTGGTGGGGAAAATTAGGCTGGAAGCTGCATGAGGCTGTGCATTGTGTTGCTTCATCCCCACTGTATTCCCAGCACAGAGAACATAGAAGGTGCTCAGTAAATATTTGATGAGTGAATGAATATCATAATAACTCTGGAAATTCAGATTTTATTCCACTTACTATATACGTGAGGACATGTGGTAAGCAAATTACTATATACATAGTAATTTGTTATATATATACAGTTGTCCTGTTGTTGCTGTCAAGTTGATTCTGACTCGTGGCAACCCCACGTGTGCAGAGTAGAACTTCTCTATAGGGTTTTCAAGGCTGTGACTTTCTGGAAGCAAGTCTCCAGGCCTGTCTTCTGAGGTGCCTCTAGGTGGGTTTGAACTGCTAACCTTTCATCTAGTAGTCAAGCACTTAACCATTTGCACCACTCAGGGACTCCCAGTATATATGTAGTATTTATATATGTGGAGCCCTGGTGGCGCAGTTGTTAAGAGCTCGGCTGCTAACGAAAAGGTTGGTAGTTCGAATCCACCAGGTGCTCCTTGGAAACCCTATGGGGCAGTTCTCCTCTGTCCTATAGGGTGACTGTGAGTCAGAATCAATTCAATGGCAATGGAATATATATATGTGTGTGTGTGTGTGTGTGTGTGTGTGTATCCACACCCATCTGTCTGTTTGTCATACTGTGGTGGCTTACGTGTTGCTATGATGCTGGAAGCTATGCCACCAGTATTTCAAATACCAGCAGGGTCATCTGTGGTGGACAGGTTTCAACGGAGCTCCCAGACTAAGACAAACAATGAAGAAAGTCCTGGCAATCTACTTCCAAAAATTAGCCAGTGAAAATGTTATGGAATATTGTTCAATATAGTGCTGGAAGGTGAACCCCGTAGGTTGTAAAGCACTCAAAATACACAGTGGCTACAACAATGGACTGGAGCAGACCAATGATCAGGAAGATGGTGCAGGACCAGGCAGTGTTTGGCCATTGTACATGGGACACCATGAGCTGGAGCCAATTTGACAGCAACCAACAACAATAACATATGTGTGTGTGTGTGTGTGTGTGTGTATAGAGATGTGTGTGTGTGTATTTATTTGACTATGTTATTTTGAGAAACAGTAAAATAGACAATAGATCACAGGTTTCACCAAAACTGTTTATGAGCATTGCAAAAAACAACCTTGAGTTAGCCCTAAATCAATGTACTAAATGATTGCATGGCAACAAATGAAAAAAAAAATTACTAAAATTATCCAATATTCAACAGTGTAGTTTGTCAGTTTTAAGCTTTTTTTTTTTAACATTTTTTTTTAACATTTTAACATTTAACATTTTAACATTTTTTTAACATTGTAAAGTGCAAAGACCCGTAAGTTCTGTTCTATTATTCATATCTGTAGCAATATACCATTCATTCTTTCATTCATTTTTTTCAATAAGCAATTATTGCATGCCAGCTAAGAGCCCAAGCACTATGCTAGGTAATTATTCAGAAAATTAAATATATTTCTGCCTTCAGAGACTTTCCAGTCTCATGGCAGAAGAAGACACCTATATAGGTAGTTATAATACAGCAGGTTAAGTACAGTGAGGCAAGAACAGTTTGCAACAGTAGGCATAAGCATAATGCACAGTCAAATCAAATCAAGGCACAGAAAAGGGGTTCCTTTAAGAAGATGAGCCTTCACTCATTCTTGAAATTCAAATAAAACTAAATTGATGGAAAAAGAATGAGTCAGTAGAGAAACATACGTGCAAAAGCCTGGAGACAAACATAAGTATATCGTGTTTAAAAAGCTAAAAGAAATTCTGTACTAACAAACAGCTGAGCATGGGTTGGAGGGACACCTGTGCCCCATGGCAAAGACTGATCTTATACACAAAGCATGACATACATGCCATCACTCTCCCTTTCCAGCTCTATGGCAGGCATGACTAATTGATCACAGCATCCCCACAGAACCCAGATGCAGCCTCAGAATCCTGCTCAGCATGGTGCTTCAGAGAGTCCATTCCAACACATCAGAATACAAGATGAAATCCATTTGTTATCTTTGCTATCGGTGATGAGAGCCTTGGAAGGCTATAAGTAGGGGAATGATAGTAGTCAGATTTGCGATTTAAAAAGATCTCTGGGGTAGAACTGTAGATAGCGGGTTTGGGGGTGCTTAGCACCTGGGCCTGTTGCTAAGCATTTCTGTGGCACCTATCCCTGTTAAGTCTAGACCTTAGGACAAAGATATCAGACCAAAAAGGGAAAAGGGGGTGCAGGAAAAGGGAGGCAGGGACATGTAGTGGGTAATGAGGAGTGGTTTCTGTTACATCTCATATATGAATCATCATTGAACAAAAATGCTTCTGAGAGCTCATGTTCAAAAGTGAATTAAAGAGAAGTGGCACAGGGCCCATGGAAAGGGACTGAGCTGGCACTATGTTTGGCCCGACTTAACACCAAATTCAATATTGGAGGATTCTACCCGGAAAATATTAAACTACACAGTAAGCATCAAAAGAAGATGGAAGGAATACACGGAGTCACTGTACCAAAAATAATTGGTTGCCATTTAACCATTTCAGGAAGTAGCATATGATCAGGAACTGATGGTACCGAAGGAAGAAGTCTAAGCTGCACTGAAGGCATTGGCGAAAAACAAGGCTTCAGGAATATCAACTGAGATGTTTCAACAAACAGATACATAACCAGAAGTGTTCACTCGTCTAGGCCAAGAAATTCAGAAGACAGCTACCTGGTCAACCAGCTGGAAGAGAGCCATATTTATGTCTATTCCCAAGAAAGGTATCCACCTGAATACAGAAATTATCAGACAGTATCATTAGTATCACACACATGTAAAATTTTGCTTAAGATCATTCAGAAGCAGCTGTAGCAGTACATCGACAGGGAGCTGCCAGAAATTCAAGCTGAATTCAGAAGAGGACGTGGAACCAGGGATATCATTGCTGATGTCAGATAGATCCTGGCTGAAAGCAGAGAATACCTGTGTTTTATTGACTATGCAGAGGCATTTGACTATGTGGATCATAACAAATTATGGATAACATTTCAAAGAATGGGAATTCCAGAACACTTAATTGTGCTCATGAGGAACCTGTACATAGATCAAGAGGCAGTCGTTTGAACAGAACAAGACAATACTGCATGGTGTAAAGTCAGGAAAGGTGTGTGTCAGGGTTGTATTCTTTCACCATACTTATTCAATCTGTATGCTGAGCAAATAATCCAAGAAACTGGACTATATTGAGAAGAACATTGCATCGGGATTAGCGGAAGACTTATTAACAACCTGAGATATGCAGATACAACCTTGCTTGCTGAAGTGAAGAGGACTTGAAGCACTTACTGATGAAGATCAAAGACCACAGCCTTCAGTATGGATTACACTTCAACATAAAGAAGACAAAAATCCTCACAACTGGACCAATAAGCAACATCATGATAAAAGGAGAAAAGGTAAGTTGTCAAGGATTTCATTGTACTTGGATCCACAATCAACAACCACGGAAGCAGCAATTGAGAAATCAAAAGACGCATTGCATTGGGCAAATCTGCTGCAAAAGACCTCTTTAAAGTGTTAAAAAGAGAAGATGTCACTTTGAGGACTAAGGTACGCCTGACCCAATCCATGATATTTTCAATCACCTTATATGCATGTGAAAGGTAGACAACGAATAAGCAAGACTGAAGAAGAATTGATGCATTTGAATTATGGTGTTGGCAAAGAATATTGAATATGCCATGGACTGCCAGAAGAAGGAACAAATCTGTCTTGGAAGAAGTACAAACCAGAATGCTCCTTAGAAGCAAGGATGGAGAGACTACATCTCACATTCTTTGGACATGTTATCAAGAGGGCTCAGTCCCTGGAGAAGGACATCTGGCTTGGTAAAGTAGAGGGTTAGTGAAAAAGAGGAAGACCCTCAATGAGATGCATTGACACAGTGGCTGCAACAATGGGCTCAAGCACAGCAACTATTGTGAGGATGGCGCAGGACCGGGTGGGGTTTCATTCTGTTGTACACGGGGTCGCTGTGAGTCAGAATGGATTCAATGGGACCTAACAACAATACCAAATTGCAAAGAAAACAGATTTTAGAATTTTCCCTCAGAAGGTTTCATATCTCAGCTATGCTAACATTTGGAAGATGAGTGTACTAAAGTTTATTTAGAAAATAATAATAATAATAATCAGCTGAGAAGGAACGATACCACCTTACTAAGGAGGAAAGGGTATTATTTTTAGCTGCTATTTTACCACTAGAGAGTAGAGATCTAGAAACTTCCATAAGAAAAACCCAACAAGAAGGGAATAATAATTTAATTTGGTCTACACTGGTGTTACATACAGTAGGGCAAGCAGTGACTTTCACAATCCGCTCAGCTGGGCTTGTCAAATTAAGAGACGGAGCCATTTTTTTCCACTTCTTCTTACATCCCAGCAGAACTGCCACTTGTCAGTCGATTTGTTTTTAATTCCCAGGTTTCTCTGGTTTGTTTGTAGCTACTGTTTTTTTTCTTTCTTTTTAAATACATGAGGAGGGTTTTGATAATCCATGTCCTCAAAAAGGCCCCGGGGATAGAGGGAAACAAACAGAGCCAAGTTGAGAAGGGATCTATCAGGAGGAAAAGCGCTAGATAGGAAGGTTACTCTCATTACACAAGCAAAGTTTCCACAGGAGTGCTTGGGAGGTGACAGATCACAGAGAGAATCAGCTATTTGACGCCAGGCATTTAGCACAAGGAGACAGGAAGAGGAGATTTCCTGAGACTGTTTTATGTACAGGCAGGATTCGGCCGCGGGAGGCGCCTGGGCTTGTTGCTAAGCATTTCTGTGGCACCTATCACTGTTAAGTCTAGACTTCAGGGCAAAGATATCAGAAGGAAGCGGGAGAAGAGAGTGCAGAGGAGAGGCTGGGACCAGTGGCAGGTAATGAGGAGAGGAAATTCCTTTCTCAAAGGACTGATACCAAGACAGCGAAACCAGGAGAACAAAGAGTTGTGCTGTTTCAGTTGAGAGAGAGAAAGCGATGTGTATTTAAAAGTGACGGAGGAAGTTGGGAGTCTGAGAGCTCTGATCCCAGCCTGTCTACCACCAGGTAACTAAAATACATTTACACAGCCATGCTGTTTTCTATTTCTTTTGTTTGGTTGGTTTGGGGAAGTGTTTTGAGAAGAATAAGGGAGACACTATGGTATTAAGAAGTTTAAGCCCATATACTGAGAGAAAAGAAAAGAAAACAAATCCTCTGCCATCGAGTCAATTCTAACTCATGGTGATGCCATGTTTTACAGAACAGAACTGCTCTATATAGTGTTTTCTTGGCTGTAATTTTCACTGAAGCAGATCGCCAGGGCTTTCTTCCATGGCACTGCTAGGTGAGTTGGAATCATCAATTTTTAGGTTAGTAGTCCAGTGAAAGAAGGAGCCCTGGTGGCCCCATGGTTAAATGCTCAGCCACTAACTGAATGTCGGCGATTTGAACCCTCCAACCACTCCATGAGAGAAAAGACCTGGCAATCTGTTCCCATTAAGATTACAGCCTAGGAAACCCTATGCAGAAGTTCTACTTTGTCACACAGGGTCGCTATGAGTCAGAATCGACTCAATGTCACACAACAACAATCCAACGCAAACCATTGGCACCCTCCACGGAAACCCTTACAGGCATATATGTGTGCGTTAGTCTAGAAAGGACTTAGGAGGAATTTTAATGTCAAAAAGTGGGTGTCAAAAAGTTTATCAAAACTCAGAGTCATTTCTCTTTGATTTTCACATCTAAAAAGAAACCCTTTTGACTGCCGCTGAATTAGTCTGCTCTTTTCTCTCTCAAGGAACAGCTGTCATAATCAAAAACCAAGGTTCCTGGGTTTGCAGAGCAAGCGATGAAGAAATGTATGTAACATAAGTTAGGCCTTTGGGCTCCTACAAGTAAGCTTCCTGTCCACACAGGAAGCCATCATGTGAGCCAATCACACAAACATACAGGGTCTAGAATAAGGTATAAGCAGGTCTTCACTTTTTCATCAGAGGTGAATCTACATTTACACTGCCATTCTGTTTTCTATTTCTTTTGTTTGTTTGCTTTGGGGAAGTGTTTCGAGGAGAACAAGGGAGACACTACAATATTAAGAAGAACAAATGCATATACCAAAAAAAGGAAGAAAAGAAAACAAATCCTTTGCCATCGAGTCTACTCCAACTCATGTTGACCCCATGTTTTACGGAATAGAAATGCTCCACAGTGTTTTCTTGGCTGTAATCTTTACTGAAGCACCCTGGAGTTCCCTTTCAACTTCTAACTCCCTCTCTTTTCAACACTTTCTTCCACCCCAAAATACTCATGATTCTACTTCTCTACCCTCTCCACAGGAGGATTCTGGGCGATGATTCATGTCATTCAGAATGCCCAGAGTGGAGCATCTATAGCATAAATAAGCTTTTTTTTTCTTGCTGATATGGACCACATCCCCTAACAAAGTGGTGACCTCGTATTTTCTGTTAACAAAATGAACATTATTTTTGTAATCTTACCAGTCTCTCTTGCTGGTGAAAAGGAAGGAAAGAAGGAGGAGGTAGAGAAGGAAACATCTATCCTGCCACAAAACCTCTGTTTTCTAATTGTGCAAATGTTACTGTTTCTCTTTCTTTCAAACCCAGAGGATTAGTCGTAAGGCAGGTACGATTTTCGTTTTTTGGTTTTTTTTTGGTTCATGACGGTTTCTGTTTTGCTAGAACCTCTTTAAAGACCTGCCAGCTCGGCTGTAAAAAATTTGCTCTGGATTGCAATGTGGCACGTATAGTTGCAGGCCTAGGGCAGCCTTTTTTTGCACTGAGTTTGGATTAAATCTGTTCAGACTTGTCTCACAATTGCGAATGTGAACATAAAACTCCCGGGCATTACGAGCTCCATGATATTTCGTGTTTCTACTATGTGAGATGGATTCACAGTCAATGCCCAGGGAAGCAGCAGTCAAGAAATCAGACCGCAAATCTTCTGCAAAAGACTTCTTTAAAGTGTTGAAAGCAAGGATGTCCCTTTGAGGAATACAGTGTGCCTGACCCAAGGCATAGTATTTTCAATTGCCTCATATGCATGTGAAAGCTGGACAATGAATAAGCAAGATCGAAGAACTGACACCTTTGAATTATGGTGTTGGCAAAGAATACTGAAGATACCATGGACTGCCAGAAGAAGGAACAAATCTGTCTTGGAAGAAGTATCGTCGGAATGCTCCTTAGAAGCAAGGATGGCGAAACTTCGTGTCACATACTTTGGACATGTTATCAGGAGGGGCCAGCCCCTTGAGAAGGACATCATGCTTGATAAAGTGGAGGGTCAGCAAAAAAGAGGAAGACCCTCAACAAGATGGATTAACACAGTGGCTGCAACAATGGGCTCAAGCATAACAATGATTGTGAGAATGGCTCAGGACTGGGCCGTGTTTCATTCTGTTGTACACAGGGTTGCTACGTGTCTGAACTGAGGGCATCTAACAACAACAACTGTGATAAACACAGATTCTCCTTTCTAAAAAAAGAAAAGTGGTCAGTCAATGATTAAAATGTCTTCCTTAGGAACGTGCCTATACCTGTGGATGAACTAGTCTAAATCTACATGTTCATTCCTGTACTGCAGGTACACAGTTTCAAATAATGAAACGCTGAGCAAACGCCAGGCCTCCTCTCTCAAACAGGGAACCTGCCTGTTGCTCAGGCCCAGGATGAAGGAAAGCAGTGAGCAGCTGGCTCCATCCCCGTCCCTCTCTCTCTGACCTGAGAGCACAGGCAGGTGAGGGTGGCGGGAGCCTGTGGCCCCACCAGGAGCCCGTGGTCACTGTTGGCAGCAGGCCCAGCACGCGGCGGCACTTGTTGACAGACACTGCTCAACTTGTCAAGAGAACAGCTTGGTTTCTTTCATCCCATCTATGTCTCTCCTGTCGGTGACCACCCGCCAAAGGGTTGCAGGTGGCCATGATCTCAATCAGCCTCTAAACTCTCTCTTTATTTCTCAGCCCACATACTTGGAAAATATTTCTTTTATCTACTTCTATTCTTGTTTGCATTTTTTAAACTCTATTAATGTGACCCCAAAATGAAAATGTTTCAAAATGCATGCAGCCTTAAATGCATATTGCTAAGTGAAAGAAGCCAGTCTGAAAAAGCTACACACTGTAAAATTCCAACTGCAGAATTCCCCGGGTTACTAACGTGGTCCATTCCTAAGTCTGTCTTTAAGTCGAATTTGTAGGTATGTTGGAACAGGGACTTACAGTTCTTATTTCGCATCAGTTAGTCAAATGTTTGTCTAAGTATACAGTATATATTTTAACTTTCCATGCAGATAAAATACTTAAGAAACACTTCCAAACTGCAATATTTTCATGAGCATCACAAAGTAGTGCGTGCATTCATTATTACAAACCATTGTATTTAACTCAAATATTTAATATAGTAGGCTTTATGGCAGCCTGTTCTTAAGTACAAGTTGTCTGTATGTCAGACATTTGTAACCTGGGTACTGCCTGTATATGACATTCTGGAAAAGGCAAAACTATAGAGACAGCAAAAAAGTGGTTTCCAAGGGTTCAAGAGGAGAAGGGAGGAATAAATGGCAGAGCACAGGTCATTTTTAGGGCAGTGGAACTATTGTGCATGATACTGTAATAGTGGACACATGACGTCGTGCATTTATCAAGACCCATAGACTATACAACGCGAAGAGTGAACCCTAATATAGACTATGGACTTCGTTACTGTCGTTGTTAGGTGCTGTTGAGTCAGTTCCGACTCATAGCAACCATATGTATGACAGAATGGAACACTGCTCGGTCCTGCGTCGTGCTCATAATTATTGTTATGCTTGAACCCATTGTTGCAGCCACTGTGTCAATCCATCTCGTTGAGGGTGTTTCTCCTTTTCACTGACAATTTACTTTACCAAGCATGATGTCCTTCTCCAGGCACTGATCCCTCCTGATAAGATGTCCAAAGTATGTGAGACGAAGGCTCACCATCCTTGCTTCTAAGAATCATTCTGGCTGTATTTCTTCCAAGACAGATTTGGACTTTAGTTAATAATAATGTACACATATTGGTTCATCACTTGTAACAAATGTACCATAAGAATGCAAGATAATAATATGGGAAACTCGGAAGGGCAGCATATAAACTCTCTGTACTTCATGCACAATTTCTCTGTAAACCTAAAACTGCTCTGAAAAATAAAATCTATTTTTAAAAAATATATACAGTGAGAAGTCTCACACCAACCCCTGTCCTCATTCACGCTACCTCTCACCCCTAGAAGAAACCATTTGCATTGATTTCTTGTTGGTCCTTCCAAGGTTTTTTCATGTAAAAACTAGTAAATAGGAATGCATATTGTTATTTTCCCTTCTTTCGTATTACACTATTCTCCACCTTGTCTTTTTCACTTAACAATATCCCTCCATGTTAGTACATAAAGATCTTCCTTGTTTATTTTTCATACCTGTGTAGTATCAGATTGTGTGGATATAGCATTAACCATTGACTTTGTTTCGTGAATGTGTGCTGTTTCCAATCTTCATCTATTACAAATACTGAAGCAATGAATAACCTGTTCTGTCTCTGTCTTCTAACTCATAAATTTATACTTTTATCTTTATTAAGTATATCTTTTTACTCGTCTGTGTCTTTTTGAGTCATACATTTAATTAGCTTATTTTCATTGTTCCATTGTTTTACTGATGTAAGTATTTTAGGTAACTAATTTTTTTCTCTAGAAGTTAGACTGTAAGGAGAAGAACAAGGCATCAGGATTGGAGGAAAACTTGTTAGCAACTTGCAACATAGAGTTTACACTACCTTGCTTACCGAAAATGAAGACGATTTGTTTACTAATAAAGGTCGAAGACTACAGCCTTTAGTATGGATTATACCTCAAGAAGAAAAATATATATATCCTCACAACTAGGCTGATAAGCAACATCACCATCAATGGAGGGAAAAAAAAAAATAGAAGTTGTCAATGATTTCATTCTACTTGGATCCACAATCAACATCCATGGAAGCAGCAGTCAAAAAAATCAAACAACCTATTTCACAGGGCAAATCTGCTACAAGAGAACTCTTTAAAGTTCTAAGAAGCAAAGATGTCACTTTGATGACTAAGGTACGTCTGACCCAAGCCATGGTCTTTTCAGTAGTCTCATATGTCTGCAAAATTTGAACGATGAGAAAGGAGGACAGAAGAAGGATCAATGCATTCAAACTGTGATATTGGTAAAGAATGTTGAGTATACCATGGACTTCCAAATCAGTCATAGAAGAAATACAACCAGAATGTTCCTTAAAAACAAGGAAGGGAGACTTTGACTTGCCTCCTTTGGACATAGCACCAGGAAAGACCAATTGCTAGAAAAGGGCATCATGCTTGGTAGAGGGTCAGAGAAAACGAGGAAACTGTCAATGAGATGGCATTGACACAATAGCCACAACAATGGCCTCAAATATACTAATGATCATGAAGATGGTGCAGAACTGGGCAACATTTTATGTCACGCATAAGATCACCATGAGTCAGAGTTAACTTGATGGCAACTAACAACATGTTTTTCTCTTAGCATTGATTAAGCTGTATCCCAAGATTCTAGTACATGTTTTTATTATTATTAAAACTCTGCACTTTTGGTTTACATTTATCTTTGACCCAATGATTGTCTAACAGGTTTTTTTCTTTTTTTTAATTTCTAAGTGAAAGGACCTTGTTTAGCATTGAATCGTAGTTTATTGCGTTGTTTTTAGATAACTTTGCTGTGCTATTTCTACTTCTTTAGAATTTATCGAGACTTCTTTGTGGTGTAATTAATATGTGATCAATTTTTGTGAAGGACCTAATGGCACTTTAAAATGGGGTTATTACCCATTATCAAGGTGCAGAGTTAGATATATACATAAGAGTTAATTTGTTCATTACCTTATTTAGGTCTTGTCTATAGTTAAGTTTTTTCTTGACTACTTGATATATCTTATTCTGAGACAGGAGAATCATAGCCTCCAGTAACCAACGAAATTCTTGTATCTGCTGTGGTTTTTGTTTCCTGAAAGTTCCCACTGTTATTTCTGCACAGATATTCTTGTTTACTATATCTTATGTGAATTATAGCCTTGAGCATTATAAAGTGTGTTTCTATCTAATTTAATGCTCTTCAGCCTTCCTTCTACCTTGGTTCATATTAAAACTGTGACCTTATTACTTTTTGTTTGTATTTTTCTGGCATAATTTTAATCATCCTTGTATTTAATTTTTCTTAATCACTTTGCTTTAGTTGTATCTCTTGTTTCCAGCATAGAGTTGTCTGTGCTTTGTGATCCAGTGTGAGTTTTTTCTTTTTAATAGCTGAGTTTTGTCTATTTTTAGTTACTCATGTAACAGATATGTATAGTCTCTAGTTTATAATATTAACTCATCTCACGTTTCTGCACGTATATTTCTATATGCATATGTATATGTACGTTTCACAATTGTCATCTGTTTTATTTGCTCTTTTTTTGTTTGTGGTTGTTATTTTTTGTTCTAATGTTTAGAAAGTTATTTATTTTGTTTTAGGGATTACTTTTATATTAAACTTTTTTATGATACTCTTAACCCCTCTTTGTTTTAGACGTTATATATTAGTTTCCTATTATAAACAACAACACGAAAAAATTAGTTTGTAAGTGCTTCTCTTCCTTTACCACCTAATTTTAAATGATAAAATTACCGTCTTTAATGTTTGTCTTCATACTATTAAATAAGATAAAACCCTTATAACCTGATTTATCAGCTTTAAAGGATAGCTTTTAACTCCCCCTTATTCCCTATGAGGCAAGCAATGATCTTCTACTACTTTTCACCTTTGTTTCCCATTCTCCCATCTTTAGCTAGTGTATTTTGATGGAGTCCCTGGGTGGTGCAAACAGTGAATGTACTCCGCTGCTAACCAAAATATTGGTGGTTCGAGTCCACCCAGAGGCACCTCAGAAGGAAGGCCTAGCAACCTATTTCCAAAAAATTAGCCATTGAAAACCCTATGGAGCACAGCTGTACTCTGACACATATGGGCTCACCATGAATCAGAATCCATTCAACGGCAACTGGTTTATTATTTCTACATTTTCAGAGCATATAATGTACATGTTTTGCTGCTATGCTTATCTATAACATTCATTTAGTCCTAGTTTCAAAGTTAAATATATTTAATATTCACCACTAGTCCTTTTCCTGAGATGGTCCCCATTCCCTCTTGGTCGACTAAAGCTCAGCCTCTGGTAGGTTTCCCAAGAAGTCATGTTCAAATGGTTTCCTGGGAGCCTTTCCACCTGAGGAACAACTTGGTGGATATAAACTCTTCAGCGTGCACTCTTTTTCCTTGAGCATTTTGTAAGTTGCTCCATGGTTCCATCTGCAGGACCACTGCTATTGAGAAGCCTGATGCCAACTGACTTCCTTTCTCTCAAAAGGACTTCTCTTTTGCCTGCTTGTCAAAGAGATTGTTTGTTTATCTTTAAAATCAAATATTGTAATAGGGTATGAGTCAGTATTAACGATATTGGGTCAGTTTTCACTTTCAATATACATATAATAGGGAGATATAAAGATATTAAGGGAAATCATTAGTCATGATGAAAGTCTACAAAATGTGAAAAACCGTATCTGAAAGTCAGAACCAAAGAAATATAACTACATTCATCAAGTACAAGGACTAAAGAGACAAAGTATAGTATTTCTTCATTCTACCCATGTGTCAATCAACTAGAATACAGCGGAGATCATACACCACAAGTATCAATCTGCCTCAAGCAAATGCTACTAAAACACAAAAATCTTCTTCATCAGCACACTGCCAAATTCAGAGAGTAAGGAATTATTAATACAGGGAAAATTTAGGGCCTTATATTGATTCATGAAAAATTCTTTTTTGCAGAGTGGGCCTAAAAAAAGCTTGGAAAATAAGAAGTTCAAGGGCACATGAAAGTATAAATTAAAGTTAAACTGGGGAAACTGAGAAGAACCAGATGGGTTATATAGCCCCCTTATGAGGAGTTGTGGCAGCCTCCAAAGGCATTCAGTGCTTGAGGGGCGTGGGAGGAAGAAGAGAGGAAGATACACAAAAGATTTACACTTATTTCCAAAGTACGTTGTTGTTGTTGTAATTGGAAGCTGCTGTTGAGACACCTCCAACTAATGGCAACCTTACGTACAACAGAACGAAACATTGCCCAGTCCTGCATCATCCTCACGATCACCAGCATGCTCGAGTTTACGCTGCGGCTATTGTGCCAATCCATCTCATCAGGGGTCTTGCACACACTGACTGGCCCTCCACCTCTTCTGTCCCCTTCTGACCCTGCTACTCCTCCTTTAGCAATTGATCTCTCCTAATGACCTATCCAAAGCAAGAAGTTGGATAATATTCTGTTGTGATCCATAAGGTTTTCATTGGCTAATTATCAGAAGTAGATCACCAGCTGTTTCTTCCTAGTCTGTCCTAGTCTGAAAGCTCTGCTGAAACCTGTCCACCATGGGTGACCTTGTTGGTATTTAAAATAACAGTGGCATAGCTTCCATCGTGACAGCAACACACAAACCACCACGTAGGACAAACTGACAGGTGAGTGGTGGTCCAAAGTATAAGACCAAACAAGTAATATCAAACCCTCTCTACTGGGCCTGGTCCATTTAAGGCCAGATTGAAGGAATCTTCTGCTTATTGATTTAGGAGAGGTAAGGAGGAGTGTCACAGGAGGAGTGAAAATCGCAAAATAAATGAGCCATCTGATATGGTTCTGATTTGCAGATCATAGCGTCAATTAGAAAGCAAAGTATTGACTCTTCAGAGTTTTCATTACCTGGAACCTCCCCTCAAAGAAGGGGAGAGGGTGCAAGTTCATCTGTTTAAAATGACAAATTTTAATGAAATCACTATCAAATGGCCACTCACTCGTTCATTCATCCAGTTTTTTATTGAGTCATTGCCATGTGCCAAGCAACGTGCTGAAGATGTAACAGTGTCCAAGATATGGTCTTCACTTTCAAGTTCAGGAAGAAGTTAATTAAGGCAAGCATTTCTGTAAATATCTTTTTTTGAATTTTTGAGATGTCTATTTCAAGATTTATCCATTAATAAAACATATAACATGTTTCTATACTATGCTAGGATCTGTGTCCGGAACTGAAGAGATAAATAATAAAACTGGTCCTCATGGGTAAAATAATCTAGTACAGATTCAGATACACTAACAATCAAACAAAACATAAACCTTCAGATTTAATCATATATTGTTGTAGACTCAGCCGCCATCCCTCAGCTACAAACACGTTGAAATAATGCATAAAATAAAACAAAACTAAGGTCAAGTAAAAAAAATGAACTCAAAAGAAGGAAAGGGAATTCTCCAGGTGCCAACAATTACAGAATTTATAGCTTTTCCAAATGTACATGGAAAATTTATAATATCTAATAACTAACCATGTATTTGCCTTAAAGGCCATACCAAGGGAATTAAGAAGGCTTTTTTGTTTGGTTTGGTTTTTGTTGGGTATTTTAATGAGGAAATGCTGAACTCTAAACTCTGCAGAGAATTCGAAATGGATTCTGATATACAGGCAGTATATATTCTTCTGAGCATTTCCATTTTCCCTCTAACAAATGTAAACAGCTTTGTTTTTCTAATATAAAATAATATACACTAATTTTTAAGAATTCAGAAGATAGAACAAAACACAAAGAAAAAAAAAAAAACCTTTTTAAATTCCAGCACAACTACTATTAGCATTTTGGTATATAATCTGCCAGCATTTTTTTCATTGTATTTACCCACGGAAATACAATATGGGTATAAAAAACACACCAGTTGCGGTTGAGTTAATTCCAACTCATAGCAGCCCTAGAGGACAGAGTAGAACTGCCCCATAGGGTTTCCATGGAGCAGCTGGTGACTCGAACTGGTGACCTTTTGGTTAGCTGCAGAGCACTTAACCACTGTGTCACCAGGGCTCCACAATATGAGTATACTTACGTTTATACATTTCTTATAGTCACAAAAATTGAATATCATGCAGAGCATCTCCTCTGATTACTGTGCATTAAAATTAGAAATCAAATATCATATATACAGAAATTTAAAGTTATTATTAAATTATTCATGAGTTTCTGGAAAAATCATAAAGTAGAATTTATAGAATATCTAAAACAGACCAACAGTAAAAGTGACAAACTTTCGTATCAAACACAGGTTTGGAAAGCTGTATATGGAAGACTGTATTATTTTTATATAGTAATAAAAGAAAAAATATAGAAAAGTAATGAGCTAAGCATTCAAATCAAAAAGTTAGAAAACTAATGCTAAACTCAAAGAAACTCGAAGGGAGGAAATACAAAATTAATAACAGATTTAATAAAATAGAAAACAAATAATTTATCTGGAGGATTAACAAAATGAAAATTTATTTCAAAAGTCTAATAAAATTAACAAACCACTGGTAAGACTAACAAAGAAGAAAAAGAGAAGTCACGAATAAACACTATTAGGAAAAAAAAGAAAGAAATGCTAGCAGATCAAGTAGTAGTTTTAAATTTAAAGGAATATTATGAACAAGTTTATGTAAATAATTATAAAATGAGAAAAAGGAATACCATTTAAGGAATCACTATTCCAAAATTGAGCCATTAAAAAAATCCACTAAGCCCTAATTGTTTATGTTCCAAAAATATATATTTCCTATCTAACACAAAACTTTCCAGAGAATAGAAAGGTATAGCTCTCTAACTCATTTTACAAAAAATAAAATAATTTTGATAAAAAACAAAGACAATGACAGAACGGAATATCCACCCATTGCCGTTGAGTCAATTCCAATTCATAGCGACCCTATAGGACAGAGTAAAACTGCCCTGCCTCAGAGGGTTTCCAAGGAGTGGCTGGTGGATTCGAAGGCTTAACCACTGCATCACCAGGGCTCCAAAAGAAGGGAATAGTATAGGCCAATCTTGTCCAGGAATAGAGGAGCAAAAATTCAAAATAAAATATTAACAAACCAAATGCAATAATGATACTTGTATCTTCAGAGATTTAAAGCAACAGAAATGATAAGTATTTTGATAATATCTGTCTTAGTCATCTAGTGCTGCTACAACAGAAACACCACAGGTGGATGGCTTTAACAAACAGAAATTTATTTCTTCACAGTAAAGTAGGCTAAAAGTCCAAATTCAGGGCGTCACCTCCAGGGGAAGTCTTTATCTCTCTGTCGGCCTTCTCATCAAAGTTCCCCTGGACTAGGAGCTTCTCCGGTCAGGGACCCTGGGTCCAAAGGATACGCTCTGCTCCTAGCACTGCTTTCTTGATAGTATGAGGTCCCCAATTCTCTGCTTGCTTCCCTTTCCTTTTATCTCTTGAGAGATAAAAGATGGTGCAGGCCACACCCTAGGGAAACTCCCTTCACACTGGATCACGGATGTGACCTGGGTAAGGGTGATGTTACTATCCCACCCTAATCCTCTTTAACATAAAATTACAATCACAAAATGGAGGCCAACCACACAATTCTGGGAATCATGGCCCAGCCAAGTTGATACACACATTTTGAGGGGGACATAATTCAAACCATAACAATATCAAAGACTATTTTTTCCTCCTTTTAAGTTCTTTGCAATATGTATGATTGTTGAAAGCAAAACTTACCACATTGTCTGCTGGAGGTGTCAGTGTATGCAGATGTAATGCATATGACAGCTATAATATGAAGGTCAGTGGGGAGGGTACTGAGTTCTATATAGTTGCAGGGATGTTACATTTTATCTAAAGTGGTAAAACATTAACTCTAAGTAGATTGTGAAAGGTTATACACATATTGTAACCCCTAAAGCAAACACTAAAAAAAAAACTAAAATTCAATAGTTAAGTCAATATGGAATATTAAAACAATTTTAATAACCCAAAAGAAGTCAGGAAAAGGATACAGATGAATGAGAGGACAAAAAAAGAAAATACCAGTCATATCAATATCTATCATTCTATTAAATGTAAATGGTAAATGTCATTACATTGTTAGGTGCCTTCAAGTCAGTTCCAACGCATAGAGACCCTATGTACCACAAACACTGCCCCGTCTTGTGTCATGCTCACAATTGTTGTTATGCTTGAGCCCACTGTTGCGGCCACTGTGTCAATCCATCTCGTTGAGGGTCTTCCTCTTTTTCGATGACCTTGTACTTTACCAAGCATGATGTCCTTCTCCAGGGATTGATCCCTCCTGACAACATGTCCAAAGTATGTAAGATGTAGTCTCACCATCCTTCCTTCTAAGGAGCATTCTGTTTGTACTTCTTCCAAGACATATTTATTCGTTCTTTTGGCAGTCCATGGTATATTCAATATTCTTTGCCAACACCACAATTCAAAGGTGTCAATTCTTAGATCTTCCTTATTCACTGTCCAGCTTTCATGTACAACTGAAAATACCATGGCTTGGGTCAGGCACACCTTAGTCTTCCAGGTGACATCTTTGCTTTTCAACACTTGAAAGAGGTCTTTCGCAGCAGATTTGCCCAATGCAATGTTTCTTTTGATTTCCTGACTGCTGCTTCCATGGGTGTTGATTGTGGATCCAAGTAAAATGAAATTCTTGACAACTTCAATCTTTTCTCTGTTTATCATGACGTTGCTTATTGGTCCAGTTGTGAGGATTTATGTTTTCTTTATGTTGAGGTGTAATCCATACTGAAGGCTGTGGTCTTTGATCTTCACCAATAAGTGCTTCAAGTCCTTCTCACTTTCACCAAGCAAGGTTGTGTCATCTGCATATCACAGGTTGTTAATGAGTCTTCCTCCAATCCTGATGCCCCTTTCTTCTTCATATAGTCCAGCTTCTCAGATTATTTGCTCAGCATACAGACTGAATAGGTATGGTGAAAGGATGCAACCCTGACATACACCTTTGCTGACTTAAAACAACTGCCTCTTGATCTGTGTACAG
Organism: Trichechus manatus latirostris; assembly: GCF_000243295.1. Taxonomy (NCBI): domain Eukaryota; kingdom Metazoa; phylum Chordata; class Mammalia; order Sirenia; family Trichechidae; genus Trichechus; species Trichechus manatus. The sequence goes on along the minus strand of NW_004443938.1, from coordinate 14,807,602 downwards.
TTTCCTCATGAGCACAATTAAGTGCTCTGGAATTCCCATTCTTCACAATGTTATCCATAATTTGTTATGATCCACACAGTTGAATGCCTTAGTGTAGTCAATAAAACACAGGTAAACATCTTTCTGGTATTCTCTGCTTTCAACCAGGATCTATCGGACATCAGCAATGATATCCCTGGTTCCACGTCCTCTTCTGCATCTGGCCCGAATTTCTGGCAGTTCGCTGTCAACATACTGCTGCAGCCACTTTTGAATGATCTTCAAAATTTTACTTGCATGTGATATTAATGATATTGTTCAATAATTTCCACATTCTGTTGGATCACCTTTTTTGGGAATAGACATAAATATGTATCTCTTCCAGTTGGTTGACCAGGTAGCTGTCTTCCAAATTTCTTGGCATAGGCCAGTGGGAACTTGCAGCACTGCATCTGTTTGTTGAAACATCTCAACTGATATTCTGTCAGTTCCTGGAGCCTAGTCTTTTGCCAATGCCTTCAGTGCAACTTGGACTTCCTCCTTCAGTACCATCAGTTCCTGATCATATGCTACCTCTTGAAATGGTTAAACATCGACCAATTCTTTTTGGTATAATGACTGTGTATTCCTTCCATCTTCTTGATGCTTCCTGCATAGTTTAATATTTTCCTTGTAGAATCCTTCACTATTGCAACTCGAGGCTTGAATTTTTTCTTCAGTTCTTTCAGCTTGAGGAATGCCAAGCATGTTCTTCCCTTTTGGTTTTCTATCTCTAGCTCTTTGCACATGTCTTTATAATACCTTACTTTGTCTTCTCCAGCCGCCCTATGGAATCTTCTGTTCAACGCTTTTACTTCATCATTTCTTCCTTCTGCTTTAGCTACTCTATGCTCAAGAGCAAGTTTCAGAGTCTCTTCTGACATTCATTTTGGTCTTTCCTTTCTTTCTTGTCTTTTTAATGACCTCTTGCTTTCTTCATGTATGATGTCCTTGATGTCATTCCACAACTCATCTGGTCTTCATTCATTAGTGTTCAACACATCAAATCTATTCTTGAGATGGTCTCTAAATTTGGGCGGGATATACTCAAGGTCGTACTTTGGCTCTTGTGGACTTGTTCTAATTTTCTTCAGTTTCAACTTGAACTTGCATATGAGCAACTGATGGTCTGTTCCACAGTCAGCCCCTGGCCTTGTTCTGATTGATGATATTGTGCTTTTCCATTGTCTCTTTCCACAGATGTAGTCCATTTGATTCCTGTGTTTCCATCTGATGAGGTCCATGCATATAGTCACTGTTTATGTTGGTGAAAAAGGTATTTGCAATGAAGAAGTCATCGGTCTTGCAAAACTTATCATGAAATCTCTGGCATCATTTCTATCACCAAGGCCATATTTTCCAACTACCGATCCTTCTTCTTTCTTTCCAACTTTTGCATTCCAATCACCAGTAATTATCAATGCATTCTGATCACATGTTCAGCCAATTTCAGAACTGAAGAAGTTGGTAAAAATCTTTAATTTCTTCATCTTTGGCCTTAGTGGTTGGTGCGTAAATTGGAACAATAGTCATATTAACTGCTCTTCCTTGTAGGCATATGGATATTACCCTATCACTGACAGCATTGTATTTCAGGATATATCTTGAAGTGTTCTTTTTGGGGATGAATGCAACGCCATTCCTCTTCAAGTTGTTGATCCCTGCATAGTAGATCATATGGTTGTCCGATTCAAAATGGCCGATACCAGTCCATTTCAGCTGACAAATGCTGAGGATATCGATGTTTATGCATTCCATTTCATTTTCAACAATTTCCAATTTTCCTAGATTCATACTTCCTGCATTCCGTGTTCCGATTATTAATGGATGTTTGCAGCTGTTTCTTCTCATTTTGAGTCGAGCCACATCAGCAAATGAAGGTCCCGAAAGCTTGACTCCATTCACGTCATTAAGGTCGACTCTACTTTGAGGAGACAGCTCTTCCCCAGTTGTGTTTTGAGTGACTTCCAACCTGGGGGGCTCATCTTTTGGCACTGTATCAGACAATGTTCCGCTGCTATTCATAAGGTTTTCACTGGCTTTTTCTTTTCAGAAGTACACTGCTGGGTCGTTCCTTCTTAGTCTGTCTTAGTCTGGAATCTCAGCTGAAAACTGTCGGCCATGGGTAACCCTGCAAGTATCTGAATACTGGTGGCATAGCTTCCAGCATCACAGCAACACACAAGTCCCCACAGTACAACAAACTGACAAACACACGGGGAAAATGGTAAATAGTCATATGAAAGACAGAAATAGGTTGAATTTTTAAAAGACTTAATACGCTGTGTATAAGAAATTCATTTTAAATAGAAGGACATAGATAGGTTAAAAGTAGACGAATGGAAAATCATAGCATGCAAACAGAAATCAAATGAAAACATGGCTTTTTTTAATATTAGTCAAAGTAAACTCCAGAACAATGAATGTTACTAGGGGTAAGAGATAAATCACGTGATGATAAAACAGTCAATTTAACAAGAATACATAACAATACTAAATGGGTAGTCACCTAACAACAGAGATTCTAAACACACAAAGAAAAGTCTGATAGAAATGAAAGATGAAACAGAAGCATCCACAATTATAACTAGAGACTTCAACACTCTTTTCTCAGTAATTGTTGATAGAACAAGTGGACTGAAAAGCAGTAAGGATATAAAAGACATGAAAAACACTATCAACTTGGCTTAACTGACACTTATAGACACTCCATCCCACAACAACAGTATACACATTGTTTTCAAGTGCACATAGAATATTTACTTAGATCATATTTTATGCCATAAAACAAACCTTAACAAATTTAAAAGAATAAAAATCATACAAAATATGTTATTTGACTACAATGTAATTAAACTAGAGACCAATCACAGAAAAATATCTGGAAAATCCACAAATATTTGAAAATTAAATAGCACATGTCTAAATAATTCATGGGTCAAGGAGGAAGTCACAAGAGAAATTAGAAAATAGTCTGAGTTGAATGTAAATGCAAATCCAACATATCAAAGTTTGTGGAATGCAGCTAAAGCAGTGCTTAAGTTGTTATTTATAGCATTGTACTCTTATATTAGAAAAGAAGAAAGGTATCAAATCAATGATCTAAGCTTCTCCCTTAAGATTTCTATTTCTGATTACAATGGACTAGCTGCTCTCGCTAGCCAAAGGACAAGGGAGGGGCAACTAGGAAGACAGACTATTTTTAGACAGTAACTGCTTCACTCCGGCCAAACACCACAGAAAAAAACTGTGGCTAAACCCCTACCCTACCAGCAAAGACCAGTTAGGGAGCCTAGACTTCTACGCTTGTCAGGCTGCAACAACATGCCCTAACCCCCTCCCCAACCTCCCTGTCCAACCACCACCAGCACTCACTGGGGTGGTGTCAGAGAAGGCCAAGATGGAAGACAAATTTTCATCCCCACCAGGTGACAGTGACTCCCCCCCCCACAACACCACGTCAAGGTGCCAGTGGACATCATGTGGGAAGCCCAGACTTCCACATCTACCCAGTGGTAAAGTACCACCTCTCTCCCGCCCTCCCTGCTCGGGTGGTCCAAGAAAGCCTAGTGGAGAGTCAGACCCTTGTTAGCAGTGGTAACAAGGCCACAGCCCCTGCAGTGTCCATGGAGGCCAAGTAGGAGCAATAATGAGGCATCACTGCTCCCCCAGCCAGGATAATATCAGAAAAATCCTAGTGGGGAGGTAGATCTCTAAATCCCTCCCATTAGTAATAAGGAGCCTCTCTACCTCAAACGTCAATGAAGGTGGAGTAGAGAACTTGGACTTCCACTCCCAGTGGCAATATGGAGATGGTAGCCCCCATCACCCACTGGAAGGGAAAAGTGTCAGAGGAGGCCTGAAAAAAAACAGGTTTAAATAAGACGCACAGCCTCAAAGTATAATACCCAAATATTCAGGTTTCCACGGAAAATTACCTGTCATACCAAGAACTAGGAAAATCTCAACTTGAATGAGAAAAGAAAATCAACAGATGGCAACACTGAGATAACACGGATTAGAATTATCTGAGAAAGATTTTAAAGCAGTCATCAAAAAAATGCCAATGAAAGTTATGAACATGCTTGAAATGATTGAAAAAAATATATATAAAGTATCAGCAAAGAAATAGAACAAAATAGAAATATTAAGAACTGGAAAATACAATCACCAAAATAAGAAACTCAATGAATGACCTCAGGAGCAGAAGGGAGGAGACAGAAAAAAGATTCAGTGAGCTTGAAGACAGAACAACAGAAATTATGCAGTCTGAAAAACAGAGGAAATAAAGATTGGAAAAAAAAAATTATCAGAGCCTCAGGAACCAGTGGGACTAAACAAAAGATCTAACATTAATGTCACTGAAGTCTCAGAAGGAGATGAGAAAATATTTGAAGAAATAATGGTGAAAATTTCCAAAATTTGGTAAAAGACATAAACCTACAGATTCAAGAAGCTGAGCAAAAACCAAGCAGGATAAACTCAAAGAAATCCATGTCAAAGCACAACTAAGTCAAACTTCTGAAAACAAAGGAAAATCTTAAAAATAGTGAGAAAGAAACTATAAGCAGGAATCATGGATTGAATTATGTCCCCCCAAAAATGTGTGTATTAATTTGGTTGGGCCATCATTGCCAGTATTGTGTTGTTGTCCTCCATTTTGTGATTGTAATTTTATGTTAAAGAGGATTAGGGTGGGATTGTAGCACCCTTACTAAGGTCACATCCTTGATCCAATGTAAAGGGAGTTTCCCTGGGGTGTGGCCTGCACCACCTTTTGTCTTACAAGAGATAAAAGAAAAGGGAAGCAAGCAGAGAGTTGGGGACCTCCTGCCACCAAGAAAACAGTACAAGGAGCAGAGCGCATCCTTTGGATCCAGGGTTCCTGCATGGAGAAGTTTCTAGTACAGGGAAAGATTGATGACAAGGACCTTCCTCCAGAGCCAACAAAGAAAGCTTTCCCCTGGAGCTGAGGCCCTGAATTTGGACTTCTAGCCTACTAGACTGTGAGAGAATAAAATTCTGTTTGTTAAAGGCATCCACTTGTGGTATTTCTGTTAGAGCAGCACTAGATGACTAAGACAGTAGGTGACAAGCAAAAGAATGGAAAAAGTCATATTGTGCAAATATTAATCAAAAGATAGCACAAGTGGCTATATTAACATGAGATAAAGTAGATTCCAGAGCAAAGACAATTATCAGGTTCAGAGAGAAACTTATAATGATAAAAAGACAATATACCAAAAAGACATATTCGTTGCTATTGAGCTGACTCCAACTCATAGTGACCCTATAGGACAGAGTAGAACTGCCCCATAGCATTTCCAAGGCTGTAATCTTTACGGTAAACATCTTTCTGGTACTCTCTGCTTTCAGCCAAGATCCATTTGACATCTGCAATGAAATGCCTCGTTCAACATTGTCTTCTTAATCTGGCTTGACTTTCTGGCCATTCCCTGTCAATGTACTGCTGCAACCATTTCTGTATTTTCTTCAGCAAAATCTTACTTGCATGTGATATTAAGAATATTGTTCAATAATTTCCACATTCTGTTGGATCACCTTTCTTTGGAATGGGCATATATATGGATCTCTTTCTTTCAGTTGGACAGGTAGCTGCATTTTATTGACTATGCAAAGTTATTCAACTCTGTGGATCATAACAAATTATGAATAACATTGTGAAGAATGAGGATTCCAGAACACTTAATTGTGCTCATGTGGAACCTGTACACAGACCAAGAGGTAGTCATTCAAACAGAACAAGCAGATACTGCCTGGGTTAAAATCAGGAAAAAGTGTGCATCAGGGTGTGCGTACCCTTTCACCATACTTACTTAATCTGTATGCTGAGCAAATAATCCAAGAAACTGGACTATATTGAGAAGAACATTGCATCAGGACTGGAGGAAGACTCATTAACAACCTGCGATATGCAGGTGACACAACCTTGCTTGCTGAAAGTGAAGAGGACTTGAAGCACTTACTGATGAAGATCAAAGATGACAGCCTTCAGTATGGATTACACCTCAACATAAAGAAAACAAAAATCCTCACAGCTGAACCAATAAGAAACATCATCATAAATCGAGAAAAGATTGAAGTTGTCGAGGATTTCATTTTACTTGGATCCACACTCAACACCCATGGAAACAGCAGTCAAGAAATCAAACAATGCATTGGGTAAATCTGTTGCAAAAGACGTCTTCAAAGTGTTCAAAAGCAAAGATGGCACTTTGAGGACTAAGGTGTGCCTGACTCAAGCCATGGTATTTTCAATCCCCTCATATTCATATGAAAGTTGGACAATGAATAAGGAGAACTGAAGAAGAATTGATGTGTTTAAATTATAGTGTTGGGGAGGAATATTGATTATACATGGACTGCCAGAAGAACAAACAAATTTGTCTTAGAAGAAGTACAGCCAGAATGCTCCTTAGAAGAGAAGATGGCAGGACTTCATCTTACATATTTTGGACTTGTTATAAGGAGGGACCAGTACTTGGAGAAGGACATCATGCTTGGTAAAGTAGAGGGTCAGCAAAAAAGAGGAAGACCCTCAACCAGATGGATTTGACACAGTGGCTGCAACTTTGGGCTCAAACATAACTATTGTGAGAATGATGCAGGACCTGGCAGTGTTTCATTCTGTTGTATATTGGGTCACTATGAGTCAAGCACTTAACCACTGCACCACCAGGGCTCCTCCAAACAGACATAGCAATCCTAAATATTTATGTACCAATAATGGAGTTGAAACGTGAGGTAAAAACTGAAATGCACATTAAGAATAAATAGATAGATGCACCATTATCCCTGGAGACTTCAACAACCCTCTCAACAATTGACAGAACAAGTAAATCAAAAATCAGTGAGCATATAGAAGGACTTAACAACACCATCAACCCACAGGACCTAATCAATGTTTATAGAACAATCCACCCAACAATAGCGGAATACACACGTTCAACTCACATGGAATGTATACAGAGACAGATCATATCCTGGGCCATAACACAAACCTTAACAAACTTAGAAAGACTTAAAAATCATACAGTGTTTTCTGACCATAGTGGAATAAGACTAGAAATCAATAACTGAAAGATAAGAGGAAAATCTACAGATACTTGAAAACTAAACTACTAACCTCTAAATAATTCATAGGCTGATGTGATAGTCTCAAGGGAAATTTGAAAAAATAATAATAATAGACCATGAACTCAATGACAGGGAAAGTACAGCTAATCAAATTTTGTGAGATGCAGGTAAAGCAGTGCTGAGAGGAAAATTTATAGCACCAAAGGCTTACATTAGAAAAGAAGAAAAATTTAAAAGTCAATAATCTAAGCTTCTACGTTTGGAAAGTAGAGAAAAAAGAGAAATGTAAGCCTAAATCAAGCAGTAGTAAAGAAAGAATTAAAAATTAGAGCAAAAATCAATGAAATTTAAAACAGGAAAAGAATACAGAAAATCAAGAAAACACAATGCTCTGTCTTTGAAGAGATCAACAAATTGATAAACTTCTAGCCAGGATAACCATGAAAAAACAAAGATGACATGAAATACCAAAATCAGAAATGAAAGAGGAGTCATCACTAATTATCCCTATTGAAATTTATATATTTTTTATTATATATATAAATATACATATATATAATTTTATATATACATGAAACTTATATATATGTGTGTATATATATATATAGATATATAGATATATATGCATGAGCCCTGGTGGCACAGTCGTTGGAACCCACCAGCCTGCTCTGCAGAAGAAAGATGTGGCAATCCACTTTTGTGAAGATTTACAGCCTTGGAAACTCTATGGGACAGTTCCATTCAGTCCTATAGGGTCACTATGAGTCGGAATTGACTCAATGGCAATGAGTTTATATATATAGAGAGAGAGACAGAGACAGAGAGAGCACCCTGGTGACATAGCCCTTAAGCACTCTACTGCTAACTGAAAGGCTGGCAGTTAGAACCCACCAGCTGCTCCATGGTAAAAAGATGTGCTAGTGTGCTTCCATAAAGTTTACAACTTTGGAAACCCTATGAGGCAATTCTACTCTGTCCTATAGAGTCGTTATGAGTTAGAATCGACTTGACAACAATGGGTTTTATATGTATACACACACACGTTTATGTATATATGTATAATGTGTATGTGCATATACATATATATGCATGTGTGTGTGCATGTATAAAAGAAATTGCGGCTGTATGGATAGCAGATAAGCACAAGAAAAGATGTTCAACATCACCAAACAGCAAGGAAATGCACATTAAGACCATAACGAGATAATGAGATATCATTAAGCACCTATCAGTATGGCTAAAACAAAAAACTGACAATACCAAATGCTGATGAGGATGCAGAGTAACTAGATTCCTCACTGCTGGTAGGAATGAAAATGGTAGAGTCACTCTGGAAAATAGTCTGGCACTTTCTTTAAAAACTAAAAATGTGTTTACCATATGGCCCAGTAAATACATTCCTGAGCATTTATTCCAGAGAAATAAAAACTTACATTCACAAAAATAACCTGTACACAAAGGTTTAACTGATTCATATCTGGAGAAATCAATTGGTTCTCCCAGATAATTTAGTATGGTCATGATGGTAAAAACCAGTTGCCATTGAGCTGATTCCAAGTCATGGCAACCCCGTGGGTGTCAGAGTAGAACTGTGCTCCATAAGGTTTTCAGTGGTTGATTTTTCGAAAGAAGATCACCAGGTCTTTCTTCTAAGACACCTCTGGGTGGAATCGAACTGCCAACCTTTCAATTAGTAGCTAAGCACATTAATCATTTGCACCACCCAAATGTGGTTACCTTTTCATGCGTTACATTGTTGTTGTTAGGTGCCATCAAGTCAGTTTCAACTCATAGCAACCCTACGTATAAAAGAACAACACACTGCCTGGTCCTGCACCATCTTCATGATCCTTGTTATGCTTGAGCCCACTGTTGCAGCCACTATGTCAGTCCATCTCATTGAGGGTCTTCCTCTCCTTCACTGACCCTCCACTTTACCAAGCGTGATGTCCTTCTCCAGGGATTGGTCCCTCCTGATAACATGTCCAAAGTATGTGAGACGAAGTCTTACCATCCCCGCTTCTAAGGAGCATTCTGGCTGTACTTCTTTGAAGACAGATTTGTTCTTTCTTCTGGCAGTCCATAGTATATTTGATATTATTCACCAACACCATAATTCAAAGGTGTCAGTTCTTCTTTGGTCTTTCTTCTTCATTGTTCAGCTTTCACTTGCGTGTGAGACAATTGAAAATACCATGGCTTGGGTCAGGCGCACCTTAGTCCTCAAGGTGACATCTTTGCTTTTAACACTTTAAAGAAGTCATTTGCAGCACATTTACCCAATGCAATGCGTCTTTTGTTTTCATAACTCCTGCTTCTATGGTTGTTGATTGTGGATCCAAGTAAAATGAAATCCTTGACAACTTCAATCTTTTCTCCATTTATCATGATGTTGCTTACTGGTCCAGTTGTGAGGATTTTTGTTTTCTTTATGTTGAGGTGTAATCCATACTGAAGGCTGTCATCTTTGATCTTCATCAGTAAGTGCTTCAAGTCCTCTTCACTTTCAGCAAGCAAGGTTGTGTCATCTGCATAACATAGGTTGCTGAGTCTTCCTCCAATCCTGATGCTGTGTTCTTCGTACATTGCATTACATTGCAAGGCTCAAATGAAACCTTTCCATTCTACAAGTTTGATCAGGATAAGCAGAATTCACAGAAGTTAGAACGGAAGATTTTCAGTTAATGGGAACTGGAAGAAAATTTTCATTTTAACATGAGTGCTGGTTATAAATTTTAAGATAAAGAATAAGACATTAAAAAATATTTGGAAGGACAAAATAGCACCTGTTTTTCAAGAATAAGATGTGAAATATATTGGCATATTATTTTCCAAAATAATTCTTAGTGGCTACCACCGGCTAGTACTGTTTAGTCTGAACTTTTGAAGTTTTGTCTGGGGGTAACACCATTGGAGTCGTTCCCTTTTCCTCATTGAAATGATCATAAGTGTAACAAAGTGTGAGACGGAACAGAAGATTTGCAAGGCTGCAGAAAATGTCTTTTATTCCATTTTCAAAGGCAGTAGAAAGGAAGCCAAGAAGACGTCTTTATTCTTCTGTGAGGATTCTATTGTTCATCGTGTTCTAATTATGAAATTTGAACCTAAAAGGATGAAAGAGAAACTCCATCGACAGTGTATCTTTTCTGGAAATGGTCCTTAATGATTTAAATGGCAGGCTTATGTACCCCAGACTGACCCAATAGTTAATGTGACACACTGTAATACTCAGAACAGTCTGCAAAGCCGCATTTCTTGATTCATTTGTGTTCCAGACAAATTAGAAGGCTGTATAGCAGAGAGAGAAAACACTGCTAATCTTTCGTGACTGTTAGAGGTTTTACTGAATGTAATTGTGGAAACAAATTTATCAGGTACCAAAACAAAAAAAAAAAGTAATGCTATTTTCTTCAATTCAAAATGAATTCATTTAGTCCTTAATCACAGAAAAGAAAAAGCCCTCCAAATAGAACCAAAGGAAATGTAGGGAATTTCCACAAACTAGAATTTTTAAATTAAATGAATAAAAGACTTCAAGAATACTTTGGTTCCTAAGGGGACCTGTGGCCACAGCAATCCAGAATTAATATCTTACATGTGGAAAATCAACATGTTTGGGGACATGAAGAAAGGAAAGCTACATGAAAGAAATAATCTTGAATCATTATGCATCCATGCTGTTCACCTCGCTCAGGCACACTCAGACATATGTTAAAGACATAACTGTCACTACTTCCATTTGAGGCATTTTTTCAATAAATGAAATTCCAACCACAAAAGCAGTTGACAATGTGAAATTACAAAAACGCTGTCAGAAGGCTTGCGTGGGAGATACGTTCACCATAGGCACAAGTGCTAGGAATCTGAGAAGCTTTTTAAATGGATTCAGAGACCTTTGAAAAAAAAAAGGTCTCCTTCTCCAGTAATTGAATTTGACACCAATGTTCTTTGGATGCTAGGGCTGTACTGGGTATTTTCCCATCCACATCTAGGCTAAATTGGAGATGGTGACCTCTGATAGACTAGAGCAATCCAGGAAGTAATAGAAACCTCACTTCACAGAAACTGGTGACAGGTTGGGATTAAATGCTGGCTGGCCAGGAACAGTCAAATTCCTTCTCAGAGAGCCCACAGGCTTCCAAAGAAATAGAGAATTTTAAAACATTCTATAAATGCTTCCTTTTCCAGCTTTCTCTGACTAACTTAAAACTGACGAACTATGATCACCTTAGATTTGGGACACAGGCAGCTCTTAAATCCAAATGAGATGTCATAGATTCCTAAATACAATATCATGTTAACAGAACTCAGGAGCAATGGATAAAGAGCACTGTGGCATGTAGACAGAGGTTTATGTATAAGGATGTTCCTTACGCTGTTGTTTAAAATTGTGGAAAGATGGAAAAACCTAAGCACTCAAAAACAAGGAGTTGGTTAAACTATAAAACCGAAAAACTCAAACCAGTTGTCCAGTTGATTCTGGCTCATGGTAACACCAAGTGTTTCAGGGTAGAACAGCACTCCAGAGGCTTTTCAGTGGCTGTGACCTTTCACAAGTCAATCACCAGGGCTTTCTTCCGAGATGCCTCTGGATAGATTTGAACCACCAACCTTACAGTTCATAGCCAAGCGCTTAACCTTTTGTACCACCCAGGGATCCTTAGTTAAGCTAAGGTACATCATAAGGTGAAACTTTATGCAGCCATTAAGAAAACAAATGTTTTATATATATATATATGTATATATATATATATATATATATACACACACACATATATATATTTACTATACTTTAGATGAAGGTTTACAGAACAGTTTCTCATTAAATAGTCAGTACACATATTGTTTATGACATTGGTTAACAACCCCACGACATGTCGATACTCTCCCTTCTAGACCTTGGAGGACTCTTTCTTTTTTTTTGGTGAAAATACACATAGTCAAAGTTACACCATTACAAAAGTTTTTACGTATACAATTCATTGACATCGATTATATTCTTCCAGTTGTGCTGCTATTCTCACTATCCTTTTCCAAATTATTCCATCACCATTGTCTTCAACTGCCCCCTAGGCTTCTCATCAAAACTTTTAAGTTGCTGTTGTCAATTTGATCTCACATAGATAATTTTTTTTTTTTTTTTGTACTTTAGGTGAAGGTTTACAGAACAAATAGTTTCTCATTAAATAGTCAGTACACATATTGCCCTATAACAACGGTTAATAACCCCACGACATGTCAACACTCTCCCTTCTCAACCTTGGGTTCCCTATCACCGGCTAAGAAAACAAATGTTTTTAAAGAATATTTAATTAAAGTAAGATTCTCAAGCTACATTATTGTGAAAGCAAGATGCTGAAATACACACGCAATGAACATACACATATGTGGATATACAATGCATGCACAGAATAAAAGACCAGAAATTGTTGAAAGAAAATCACTAGGAGTTAGATTAAAATTTTTTTTTATTTTTATATTCTTTTGCTAATTTACACATTTGCCACAATAAAGATATACTGTTTTTCAAACCATTGAAAAACATTAAGAGAAAGAAGATAGGGTTACAGTCATTTTAACCACTGAATTTTTTGTTACATTTACTTGTTCATTAATTGCTAATCCATTTATTGAACAGTATTTATTTATAACATTCCGTTAGGATTTGAGAAGGAAGTTCTAGAGAATAGATATTTGCATAACTCTCCTCCCAGAAATTTACAGAAGAGGAAAAAAAAATTGAATAAAAGGATAAAATTTCATCTGTTATAAAACTATCAAAATGACACAAACCTATGCAACAAACTCCAAAGAATATATGTAAACTGTAATTAAAATCTTCCATTAAAGGAGCGTCTTCTTTAATCATCTCACTTAATAATTAATTGGTTGAATAAATTCGCATACATCCATGTCATTTGAAAGAATGATTCAGATCTATGCCAACTGACTTATAGGAATATATTATTTAAAAAGAAAAGAAAGATACAGAAAGTATATGAACACAGATATAGAACAGAAAAAGATATACATATACATGTTGTTGTCAGGTGCAATCGAGTCAGTTCTGACTCATAGCAACCCCATGTACAACAGAACAAAACACTGCCCGGTCCTGTGCCATGACCGCTAACTTTGTTATGTTCGAGCCCATTGTTGCAGCCACCATCTCAATCCATTTCATTGAGGGTCTTCCTCCTTTTCACTGACCCTGTAATTTACTAAACATGATGCCCTTCTCCAGGGACTGATCCCTCCTGACAACATGTCCAAAGTATGTAAGACGTAGTCTTGCCATCCTTGCTTCCAAGGAGCACTGTGGCTGTACTTCTTCCAAGAGAGATTTGTTCATTCTTTTGGCAGGCCATAGTATATTCAATATTCTTTGCCAACACCACAATTCAAAGGTGTCAATTCTTCTTTGATCTTCCTTTATTCACCGTCCAGCTTTTACATGTATATGATGCGATTGAAAATACCATGGCTTGGGTCAGGCGCACCTTAGTCCTCAAGGTGACATCTTTAGTTTCAACACTTTAAAGAGGTCTTTTGTAGCAGATTTGCCCAATGCAGTGTGTCTTTTGATTTTATAACTCCTGTTTCCATGGGTGTTGATTGTGGGTCCAAGTAAAATGAAATCCTGACAACTTCAGTCTTTTCTCTACTTATCATGGTGTTGCTTATTGGTCCAGTTGTGAGGATTTTTGTTTTCTTTATGTTAAGGTGTAATCCGTACTGAAGGCTGTGGTCTTTGATTTTCACCAGTAAGTGCTTCAAGTCCTCTTCACTTTCAGCAAGCAAGGTTGTGTCATCTGCATAACACAGGTTGTTAATGAGTCTTCCTCCAATCCTGATATCTTGTTTTTCATATAGTCTAGTTTCTCCGATTATTTGCTCAGCATACAGATTGAATAAGTATGGTGAAAGGATACAACCTTGATGCACACCTTTCCTGACTTTAAACCACACAGTATCCCCTTATTCTGTCCCAACAACTCCCTCTTGATCTATGTACAGGTTCCTCATGAGCACAATTAAGTGTTCTGGAATTCCCAATCTTCTCAGTGTTATCCATAATTTATTATGATCCACACAGTTGAATGTCTTTGCATAGTCAATAAAACACAGGTAAACATCTTTCTGGTATTCTCTGCTTTCAGCCAAGATCCATCTGACATCAATGATGATATCCCTGGTTCCACATTCTCTTCTGAATCCAGCCTGAATTTCTGGCAGTTCCCTGTTGATATACTGCTGCAGCCGCTTTTGAATGATCTTCAGCAAAATTTTACTTGTGTGTGATATTAATGATATTGTTCGATAATTTCCATATTCAGTTTGATCATCTTTCTTGGGAATAGGCATAAATATGGATCTCTTCCAGTCGGTTGGCCAGGCAGCTGTCTTCCAAATTTCTTGCATAGATGAGTGAGCACTTCCAGTGCTGCAACCGTTTGTTGAAACATCTCAATTGGTACTGCATCAATTCCCAGAGCCTTGCTTTTTGCCAATGCCTTCAGTGCAGCTTGGACTTCTTCCTTCAGTACCATTGGTTCCCGATCATATGCTATCTCTTAAAATGGTTGAATGTCCACCAATTCTTTTTGGTATAATGATTGTCTGTATTCTTTCCATCTTCTTTTGATGCTTCCTGAGTTGTTTAATATTTTCCCCATAGAATCCTTCACTATTGCAATGATGCTTGGATTTTTTCTTCAGTTCTTTCAGCTCGAGAAATGCTGAGCATGTTCTTCCCTTTTGGTTTTCTGTCTCCAGCTCTTTGCACAAGTCATTATAATACTTTACTTTGTCTTCTTGTGCTGCCCTTTGAAGTCTTCTGTTCAGTTCTTTTACTTCATCATTTCTTCCTTTTGCTTTAGCTACTCGACATTCAAGAGCAAGTTTCAGAGTCTCATCTGACATCCATTTTGGTCTTTCTTTCCTGTCTTTTTAATGACTGTCTTAGGCTTGATTCTCTAGAGAAGCAAAACCAGTAAAGTGTATAAATATATATAGAGAGAGATTTATATCAAGGAAGCAGCTCATCCGATTGTAGAAGCTAGAACATCCCAAGTCCGTGGATCAGGGTAGATGCCTCTCCCAACTGATGCAGCCACAGAAGCTGGGGAGCCCAAGATCGACAGGTTGGAGAGCAGGGCTCCCGCTCATGAATTCCAAGATGGGCAGGCAAGACCGCAAGTTTTCTCTTGATTCAAGTAGCTTCAGGGGCTGGCAAACTCAAGATCAGCCGGTCAGAGAGCAGGGCTCCACTCAGATCAATGAATCCCAAGTTTGGCAGAGAAGCTGACAGCTCAAATCTCAAGAACTGGAGATGAGAAGACAGGAGACAGCTGCAGGATCCAGAGTGAGCAAAAAGCCAGAATGTCTGCTTATCTTCGGATACAGGCCACATCCCCAAGGAAACTCCTTTTCATCTGATTGGCTACTCACAGCACATGCAGTCATGGGAGTGATCACATATAAACACTGAGAATCAAGGCCCAGCCAAGCTGACACAGGATCTTAACCATCACAATGACCCCTTGCTTTCTTTATGTATAACGTCCTTGATGTTATTCCACAATTCATCTGGTCTTCGGTCATTAGTGTTCAACGTGCTCAATCTCTTCTTGAGATGGCCTCTAAATTCACGTGGGATATACTCAAGGTCATACTTTGGCTCTTGTGGACTTGTTCTAATTTTCTTCACTTTCAACTTGAACTTGCATATGAGTAATTGATGATTTGATCCACAGTCGGCCCCTGGACTTGTTCTGATTGATGATATTGTGCTTTTCCATCATCTCTTTCCACAGATGTAGTCAATTTGATTCCTATGTATTCCATCTGGCAATGTCCATGTATCTAGGTGCATTTATGTTGGTAAAAAAGGTATTTGCAATGAAGAAGTCGTTGGTCTTGAAAAATTCCATCACGCAATCTCTGGCATTGTTTCAATTACCAAGGCCATATTTTCCAACTACCTATATCCTTCTTTGTTACCAACTTTTGCATTCCAATCACCAGTAATTATCAATGCATCCTAATTGCATGTTCGATCAATTTCAGACTGCAGAAGCTGGTAAAAGTCTTCTATTTCTTCATCTTTGGCCTTAGTGGTTGCTGCATAAATTTGAATAATAGTCGTATTAACTGGTCTTCCTTGTAGGCATATGGATATTATCCTATCAATGACAGTGTTGTACTTCAGGATAGATCTAGAAATGTTCTTTTTGACAATGAATACACCATTCCTCTTCAAGTTTTCATTCCTGGCATAGTAGACCATATGGTTGGCCAATTCAAAGTGACCAATACCAGTCCATTTCAGCTCACTAATACCTAGGATATAGATCTTTATGCATTCCATTTCATTTTTGACAATTTCCAATTTTCCTAGATTCATACTTCGTACATTCTACGTTCAGATTATTAATGGTTGTTTACAGCTGTTTCTTCTCATTTTGCATCATGCCACATCAGCAAATGAAGGCCCCTGAATGCTTGACTCCATCCATGTCATTAAGGTCAACTCGTCTTTGAGGAGGGAGCTCTTCCCCTGTCATCTTTTCAATGCTTTCCAACCTGGAAGGGCTCATCTTTTGGCACTATATCAGACAATGTTCCGCTACTGTTCATAAGGTTTTCACTGGCTAATTCTTTTCAGGAGTTCACTGCCAGGTCCTTCTTCCTAGTCTGTCCTAGTCTGGAAGCTCAGCTGAAACCTGTCCGCCATGGGTGACACTGCTGGTATCTGAATACCAGTGGCATATCTTCCAGCATCACAGCAATACGCAAGCCCCCACAGTACAACAAACTGACAGACAGGTGGGGGATACATATGATTTTAATTAAGCAGCCCTGGTGGTACAGTGGTTAAAGCACTAGGCTGCTAACCGAAAGGTCAGCAATTCGAAACCACAAGCCACCCCACGGGGGAAAGATTTGGCAGTCTGCTTCCATAAAGATTTACAGCCTTGGAAACCCTATGATAGAGTCACTATGAGTTGGAATCAACTCAACAGCGGTGGGTTTAGGTTTTTTGTTTTGTTTTGTTTTAATTGTATATTTCCACAAATAAATATATCCATTTGTACATATACAAATAATTATAAAACAAACCATGATTTCCAAACTCTATATGATCAAGAATGTATGTGTATGAAAAAGAGAATGATATGATATGGACATGGAAAAATTATGAAAGAATTGAAATACACAAGAGAAGAGAGCTATTTGGATGTCAGGTATAATAATCAAAAGTATTAAGAAAAATTGTATACCTAAACTTCACTTCTGGCCATAACAGTATAACTGATACTGGACTTGCCTTCCCAACAATTATAAAACTGGACAAAATATATGAGCAACTGTTTTTAGACACTGAGAACTGGACAATACAAAGATGTAAGCCTACGGGGCAGTATTACAGATTATATGTGACCCAAAAAAAGATTTGATAATGTCCTAATGTGACCATGTTTGGAAATAGGTTCTTTCAAGAACCTATTATAATAGGTCATGTTATCTGTTATACTGGAAAGCATGCATCCTAACCCTATATGACTACAGTCCTTATAAAAGAGGAGAAGATACACAGAGACAGACAAAAGGAAGAACACCATGTGATGCTGGAATAGCAAGCCAAAGAATGTCCGGAGATACTAGAAGCTAGGAGAGAGGCATGAAACATATTCTCCCTCAAAGTCTCAGAAGTAATCAATACAGCTGACACTTTGATCTTGGACTCCCAACCTCCAGAGCAGTAAGACAGTAAACTTCTGTTCTTATAGTCCTAGGAAACTGATAGAAGAAGAGAAACACATGATAAGCCAGACAGTTACTCCACAGTTGCCATGATTTTCTGCCTAAGGGTATTTTCCCCGCCACGGATAAGGAAGGTGGAGGTAAGCAGAGCAGAAGTCTTGGTGAGTTGAGAAGGCAGATATAGGAGTTTCAGGTTGCTGAAGCAGCTGAAATTTTCAGGTTAGAGCACGTGAGAAAGAGGAGATGCATGGAGGCAGGTGCAAAAGTCTCATGGGGATTCACTGAAGTGCTAGCCTGAAATTTGGACGGATCTTGCAACAGGGTGTGATTCTGCAAGCCCAAAATGGGATGGCTTCCTACAGTAATGGGAGCTAAATAATCATACTTGAGGTTGTGCAGTGCTGGGAGACACTGGAGGTTCAGCTTAGCCACAAGGAAGGACCCCTCTGAGCACACTGTGCATTCAGTTGGCAATCCATTAAAGGCGACACCACAGAGTAATAACCTTGTTCTAGAGTAAAGCGTTGAGCTTGGCACAAAACTGAAATAGACCAACCTTTGCAAAAAATGAAAGCAATTCTGAAAGGACCAAAAGAATTTGACAGTCTTTAAATGTCATCTAGGGAGAAAAAAAATTCAACTGCTTTTACAAGAAGATTGGAGTCCTGGTGGCACAGTGATTAAGAATTTGGCTGCTAACCAAAATGTTGGCAGTCCGAATCCACCAGCCATTACTTGGAAATCCTATAGGGCAGTTCTATTCTATCATATAAGGTCACTATGAGTCAGAATTGATTTGATGGCTATGGGTTTGGTTTTTTTTTGGGGGGGGGGTGGTTTATAAGAAGACAACATAACCCAGACTCCCTACAACATATCATCCACATCACCAAACATATACTTTACTAGCAATGTGAAGAAAGAGGAAAATGTGACCCATTAGCAAGAGAAAATGTAGTCAATAGGACCAGATCCCAAAATGACCCAGATGTTGGAAACAACAGGCAAGACTTTAAGGCAGTTATTATAAATATTTTAAAGGAAAATATACTTATAATGAATAAAAATATGGGTATATTTGGTAGAAAAGACTATAAAAAAGGACCAAGTAAATACAATAAATGAAATGTACGATATCTGAAATAATAACTCACTTCACGGGCTTCCCAGCAGATTAGAAACAACAGAGAAAAAAATCAGTGAACTTGAAGACAGATAAATAAAATTTATCTACTGTAAAGGAATAAAACTAAAGAACTGTAACAAAATGTACAGAATAATAATCTTTAAGAGAATATTAATTGTCTAACATTTGTATAACTGTAGTCAAAAACAAGGAAGAGAGATAAAATGAGGCAGAAAAAAAATGAAGAAATAATGGCAGAGGATTCCTCAACTTTGGTGAAAAACATCAATATATACCTTCAAGAAGCTCAGAGAAATGCAAACAGGAACAAATACATCATAACCAAACTGCTGAAAGCCAAAGATAAACAGAAAATTCTGAAAGTAGCCAGAGAATAACCAAACATTACATACAAGGAAACAACAGTGCATAAACAGCCAATGAATCATCAAAAACAACAGAATCCAGAAGAAAATGGAATGATATCTTTAAAGTGCTGAAGGAAAACAAAATGTTATCCCAGAAATTAATACCCAGAGAAAATATCCTTCAAAAATTAAGGTAAAAGATAGAGATCTTCCGATAATAAAAAGTGAGAGAATTTATCACTAGCAAACCTTTATTAAGAAAACTTTAAAAGAAGTTAGTCAGGATAAAGAAATAATGATACCAGTGGAAACTCAGACCTGTAGAAAGGAATGAAGAGCACTGGAAATGTTAAATACGAAAGTAAACATAAAAGACATTGTTTTTCCACTAATATATTTAAAAACACTAAACTCTTTAAAGCAAAATTTATAACGCTGGTTAAGAGTTTAAAATTTATAGAATATACACATATATAAAACAGTAAATGCATAACGTATTAGAGAAATATGGAAGTATACTGCTGCAAGGCAATACCTCTGTAAAGGATAAAATATTTAGTCTAAAAAGGCAGTGATAAAATAAACATGCACATTGTAATTCCTAGAACAAACCTTAAGAAAATAAAGAGATATAGCTAAAAAGCTAGTACAGGAATAAAATTAGAATAATAAAAATTACTTGATTAAAACGGAAAAAGGCTTATAACAATAAATGGGAACATAAAAACAGACGGGATAAATAAGGGGAAAATAGAAAAATGGAAGATTTATATCTAACTATGTCAATAATCATTTAAAATGTTAATGGATCAGACCCTCCAGATAAAAGACAGAAGTTGTTGGATTGAATAAAAAATAGAAAAAAAATTAAGGAGTTATTTTCAGCTGTGTTATTTATAAGAGTTTTTTTTTATAAAAAGAGACAAAAGATAGATAAAGGTTGAAAATTTAAAAATAGATAACCCCAGCAAGACTGATCAAGAAAAAAAGGAGAGAAAACACAAGTTATAAAAATTAGGAATGAAAAGAGGATCTATACCCCAGATCCTACAGCTATTAAAAAGCGAATAAGGAAATATTGTGAAGAACTGTATTTCAATACATTTCACAACACAGATGAAGTGAACAAATTCCCTGGGGAAAAACAGCATATAAGAATTAAAACAAGATTAAATAGAACATCTAAATATGTTCTATTTATTTAAGTATTTCAATCTGTTTATCAGAAACTTCCCATAAAGGAAACTCCAGGCCAGTTGGTTTCACAAGTGAACTCAAGTATTTAAGGAAAAAATAATGCCATTCTTACCCGAAGACTTTAAGAAGATACAGAAGTAGAGAATATTTCTCAATTCACTTTATGCAGTCATCATAAACCTGTTTAAAAAAAAAACATGGAGATTGTAAGATTAGAGATACTATAAGAAAAAAGACCCATTTCTCTCATGAATATACACATAAAATCTTTATAAAAATATTAACAACTTGAATCTGACAATACATAAAAAAGGATAATACACCATGACCAAGTGGAGTTTACCTTAGAAATGCAAGGTTGTTTTAACATAGGAAATCCAATCAATATAATCCAGGATGTTAACAGATTTAAAAAGAACCACTGATCATCCCAACAGATGAAAAAAAAAAAAATTGACAAATTTCAACACCCATTCCTGATAAATACTCTCAGCACACCGCGAATAGAAGGGAACTTCCTCAGCCTGAAAGGAGGACTTTTAATAACTTCACAGTTAGCATCATATTTAATAGTGAAAGACTGAAAACGTTCCTCCTAAGACCAGGAAAAAGGCAGGGATGCCCACTCTCAGCAATTCTATTCAATACTGTGCTGACGATCCTAGCCAGTGCTGTAAGACAATAAAAAGAAATACTATGCACTAAAACTTCAAAGAAAAGAGTAAAATTGATTCTATTTGCAGATAACTTGATTGTCTTCATAAAAAAAAAAGATCCTCAGAAATATACAAAGCAACTACTAACGCTAAAAGCGAATTTACGAAGTTAAATATAAAATAACAAATCATCTTTATATATACTAGCAGCAAACGATTGGCAAATAAAATTTAAAAAACAAGTTTATTTGCAATAGAATCAAAACTACTAGAGTTAATAAATGAATGTAGCAACGCCATAGATTACAAAGCCAATATACAAAAGTCAGTTGTATTTCTATACACCAATAAGAAACATTTAAAAAATGAAAACAAAAAAAATTTACAATATAATCCAAAAACATAAATAGGCACAAGTTTAACAAAAGACGTGCAAGAGTTCTATAGTGAAAACTACAAAAGATTACCCAAAAAAATTCAAGACAGCTTAAACAAATGAAGTGATATGCAATGTTTATAAACTCGGTGACTTAATATAGTTAAGGTAACAGTTCTCCTCATATTGACTAATAGATTCATCACAATGCCAATCACAATGCTGGCAAGCTCCTTTTAATACAGAGTAATTCTAAAATTAATATGGACAATCAAAGAACCGAGAATAGACAAAACACTTTGGAAAAGAAAAACAAAGTTGGAGGACTTATTGTACCTGACTCCAAGACATTAGGTAATCAAGACTATATGGTCTTGGCAGCTAAATCAATAAAACAAAATGGAGAATCCAGACGTACACATACACTTAATACAAACAATTTTTGACACAGGTACCTAAGAAATTCAGTGGGGAAAGGAAAATAATTTCAAAAAATGATGCTGTAACAACTATACCCAGATGGAAAGAAAAATTGAACCTGGATTCTCACCTTATACAATATACAAAAATTAACCCAAGATGGATCATAGACTTAAATGGAAAAGCTTCTAGGGGGAAAAAAAAAGGAACAGGAAAATATCTTCACATCCAAGGTATAGGCAAAGATTGCTTAGACAGAACCAGAGAGCAATGGCCATAAAAGAATTGATAAACAGGACTTTATTAAATTAAAACCTCTGCTCACGAAAATACATCATGAATATGAAAAGCCAACAGTGAGAGAAGATATTTATAAAATATGTGTCTGACAAAAGGCTTGTGTCCAGAAAATATGAACAATTGCACTCAATAATAAAAAGCAAACAACTCATTTTAAAATGGGCAAAAAAATTAAAGACAGGCATTACAAAGTGATCAATATCATTAGTTATTAGGAAGATGCAAACTAAAATCACAATGAGATACCACTAAGCACCTATTAGACTAATTAGCATTAAAAAGACTGTCAGCCCCAAATACTCGTGAGGATGCAGAACAACTGGTACCCTCACACAATGTTGGAATGAGTATACAATGGTACAACCCTTTGCCAGATCATTGGACAGTTTCTTATAAACTTAAACATACTCCACTCAATGATCTAGCAATTCCACTCCTAGGCATTTGCCCATATGAAACGACTTGCAGAAGAATATATAGTTACCCTCTTCATAGCAACAAAAGACTAGAAACAACCCAAATGTCTATCAACAGGAGAATGGAGGAGAATGGATAAACACATTGTGGTTTATTTACACAGTGAAATTCTGCTCAGCAATAACAAGTAACAGACTCTGATACTCATAAAAGGGATCAATCTCTACAGGCATTATGCTGCATGAAAGAAACTAGACACAAAATACTACCTATTGTATGAACCCACTGATACAAAGTGATGAAGAGGAAAATGATGTAAGATTAAAAATCAAAGAAGAGTGGTTGTCTTGAGGAACTAGGTGGGCAGGAAGGGGCAACAGGGAACTTTCTAGGCTAGGTGGTGGGAACGTTCTTTACCTTTATAAGAGTATGACTTACACAGGAGGATGAATTTTGTCAAAACTCACCAAATTGAAAGTTTAAGATTTGTCTCACAGTGTGTAAATTTTACCTGAAAAAAAAATGAATTAAAGGAAAATATATTCTGAGAACAGACGGTCCCTGATCTGCCTGTGGATATGGTCATGTCTCAGCATGACTTCTGGAACTGCTGTGGCCATCTTGTGACCATCAGTGAGTGAGGTTCAGAGAGAAAAAGCACACTGACTGAGGAGGGCAGAGCCCCTCTGATAATGCCACTCCTGGAGCCACCCCAACTCCGGGCTTCTTGTTTTGTTACAGGTATGTATGTGTGTGCATATGTGTTTGTGTAAGTATGTGTGGTGTGTGTGTGTGTGTGTCTGTGTACAAAAATGATTCATGAAAAGTTGGTCATCAAAATACAAAATGTTTAAAATGGCTGCTCCTGATGATAGAATTTTGACTGATCTTTACTTTCTTGTCTTTTAATGTATTATTTAAATTATTTACCACAAGCATGATAAAAATATATATAAATTAAATTACAAAGTTATATTGAGAGACTAAAAATTAGCATAAGTGGAAAGATAGATTTTGTTCTTGGGAAGAAGGATTCTACATAGTAAAGATGTCAATTTTCTGTAAATTAATCTATAAATCAATGTAACTCAAACCAAATTCCAAAAATATTTTTCCACTACTAAGCTGATTCCAAAATTCATCTGAAAAAATTAATAATTTAGGGGAAAATTAAGAGAGAAAAATGGAAAGATACTTGCGTGATTATTCGGATTTTTGACAAGTCATATGGTTTGGCTCTCAGGAATGTTAAGCTTATAATTTGAAAAAATAAAGTGTATTTTATCCAATTACAATGTGTTTATGACTAAAAAGGAAAAAAATAGAAAATAAGTCATTTATTATCACTGCCTTTAAAGACAACCACTGATAAAATGTAAGATTCCTGGGCCAAAGTATATGAACATGATATGTTTTTCTTATTAATTTTCCAAAAGGATTATGCTAATACATATTCCAATCAACAATTTACATACATTGAGTTGACGCTGTTGCCATACAGCCAGCTCTGAGTCATGGAGGTCTTATGTATAACAGAACAAAACGTTGCCTGGACTTGTGCCATGTTCATGATCATTGGTATATCTGAGCTCATCCTATATTGAGTAGAGCCAATTTAAAAATTTTTTTTAAATTTTTTAAAAAATTATCCTTCCCTTCAATAACCAATGACCGTTCTGTGAGATAACACACAGTCCATGTATCTTACTGAGTTCCTTTCCCTTGTTATTTCTGAAATATCTCAAGGTATTCTTACAATATCCACAAATCCATCCCAGTAATTGGTTGTCCATCTTCCACCAGACTACGGCTCCAAGACTCTCTGCAAGTCATTGTTACCATCTAGTAATTTCTTTCCCTTAAACCTATGGCTTTCCCAAATCTACATCACTCCAAGTATGAACACTTAATTCCCTAATTTACCAACCAACCCAGTTGCCATCCAGTCAGCTTTAACTGATGGAAACCCTATGTGTGCCATAGTAGAACTGTGCTCCATAGGGTTTTTACTGGCTGATTTATTTATTTATTTTTGAAAGGACATTGCCAGGCCTTTCTCCTGAGATGCCTCTGGGTGGACTTGAACCTCCAACCTTTGGTTAGCTGCCAAGAACATTAACTGTTTGTACTACCCAGAAACTCCCTGAAACAGCTACAATGAATGTAGCAGGTAACTAATTTCACTGAAAACTTAGAGTTAATAAAGGGAATAGAGAATAGGTATAAAAAAAAAAAGTACTAATTCTTTACATTTCTTTGCTGCTAAAGTCTTTAGCCATGCCCATTTTGGGACCCCTGTGGCCTTGCCTCTGCTTAGCCCCTAAGATATCACCATATCGCAGTAGACACCCACAAACTGGAGGCTTCTCAACCTTGTCCTCCTGCCTTCAGCCCAGACCCAACTGCTCCTCCACTCAGCCAAAAGGAATTATTACAAAAATCTTCACAGAAATACAATTCTTCCCCTAAACAAGATAAGCTTTACTTAACATGTCCTTCTGAAGCATCTCCATTCAGAATATGGTACTGTCCGGGCTTCTCCAGAGCTCTGGGTATTTACGCTCACTTGTCCTGCATGTGGAAACCCTGGTGGCATAGTGGTCAAGAGCTAACCAAAAGATCGGCAGTTTGAATCCACCAGGCACTCCCTGGAAACTCTATGGGGCAGTTCTACCCTGTCCTATGGGTCACTACGAGTCAGAATCAACTTGACGGCAAGGGGTTAGGTTTTTTCTTGGTCCCACATGCCAAAGTGACCTCTCTCAGAACAAAGGGAGAGCCTGCTGAGAACAAAGTCCAGCTTCCACCTTAGAAGGCAAAAACTTTTCACCACTCAAGAAATGGCTCTTTTTTCTCCATTGCCAACAATTTTAAGACCCACATTTCCCCCTAGCCACAGGGGGAAGGAAAACAACAATGGAAAAAAAACTCCCAGCAGTTTTATAGCAGTGGTTTGTCCCATACAAAGAGATGACAAGGAGAGCTCATTTTTGTTTGAATTCAAGCTGCTTTGATGGCAATCATTTATTCTTGCTTTATCTTTTTCCCCTAGCCTCTGACTCTTCCCTATCCATTTTGTATATGTCCCGGCTTCCCAGATCCAAGCTCTGTGTAGTTACCTCAACTTCCTGCAGACCATAAAACCAGAAGGCAGAAGCCACCAGATAAAGAAGGAGAAGCAACATGAAATTTAGGGAATGGTTGTAAGGAGATGGTATAGAGGCTGGCATAATTCCCTACAAGCAGCCAAGGTCTCCTAGGCCCTGTACTGGCCTTGCACCAAGGTTCTTTATTGAAGCTCTTGCTGTTTTCTCTGGAACCAAGCCCCCTGCTTTCTACAATTCTAGCAACTGTGCCCCCACCCCAGTTTTCTTTTACCCATTCATTAATTCAAGAATATTCATTGGCTAAGCATTCGGATGTCTTAGAAGAAGTACAACCAGAATGCTCCTTAGAAGTAAGGATGGCGAGACTACGTCTTATACTTTAGACATGTTGTCAGGAGGATTCAGTCCCTGGAGAAGGTCATCACGCTTGGTAAATTAGAGGCTCATCAAAGAAGAGGAAGATACTCATCAAGATGGACTGACACAGTGGCTGCAACAATGGGCCCAAGCATAGCAACGATTGTGAGCATGGCGCAGGACTGGGCAGGGTTTCGTTCTGTGGTGCATAGGGTCGCTATGAGTCAGAGCCGACTCGACGGCACCTAACAAAAACAATAAGCATTAGGTTCACAGTAGTGAACCACACCAGCACTGTCCTTGTCTCCTAGTAGTGAACATAGGCTTGAAATAAATAATTTTGTAAAAGGGTTATACGAAGGTGCTGTGAGCACCCCACACTAATTCCTGCCTTGATTTCCTACTCGGTGCCTCCTACCTCACTTTCTCGGGGGCCACAGTGCTATCTTACTTCCCCAAAGCCTCTTTCTGACCCCAAGGCTTTGTGCCCACCCCTCTCATTCTCCTACCAGCCCTCTGTCCAAATAAACCTCTAGACTCCTTGACCCACGTTACCACCTGCCAAAACATTCCCCTACCACAACTTGTTCTGAAGCAGGACCTCATGGATGTTGATACTCACCTCTAATCATTTTTTTTCCACCTGAACCTGGCCAGCCTCCAATCAGTAATTAGCTCTTAATTTGGAGACAAGAAATGGCCAGATGCAAGGAGTCTAGGCATATGGTTAACATAAGCTTAATAAAGAAAACCACCTATGGTAAACTGTGATCTAATACACCCAGCTTTCTAAAGAGTGATACCACCATCCGTCAGCTTGTCATACCGTGGTGGCTTGCATATTTTTATGATGCTGAATGCTATGCCACTGGTATTTCAAATACCAGCAGGGTCACCCATGGTGGACAGATTTCAGCAGAGCTTCCAGAATAAGACACTAAAAAGAAAGCCTTGCTAATCTACTTCTGAAAATTAGCCATGAAAACCTATGGATCACAACAAAATATTGTCCAATAGAGTGCTGGAAGATGATCCTACTAGGTTGGAAGGCGCTCAAAATACAGTGTCTGCAACCGTGGGCTCAGGCATACCAATGATCATGATGACGGTACAGGACCAGACCATGTTTTGCTGCATGTGGCGTTGCCATGAGTTGGCACCAACAGGGCAGCAGCTAACAACAAAAAGAGTGATAACTTGTGCTATGTTTCTGATCCTCATTGCTTTCCGACCTAAATAAGTAAAAAGGCACTTAACTTGGGAAAAAAGTTAGTCGGACTTTAATTAAACAACTTGTTTTTCTAACCCAAGAGTTGTCCAGCAGAGAACTTTGTTTTGAGTATGTATGCACTGAGTCAGGTGTCAGAGTCAGATGCTTTAAATAAACTTTTTTTTTTAAAATATAAAACAGCATAATATACCGGCATAACTCATATTAACAATTTATAATTAATGGCCCACCTTTCTTGGTAGTGTAGGCTTGGGAGGGATAGGGGGAAGTCTTTCTGTTCTTGTATTTTTAATACAGATTATAAAGGTCTGCACCATTCATCAAAAGAAGAGAGACATACCCCAGCCTCCAAAGTATAGATGTTATTGACTTCACTGATTTTTAAAAAATTGATCGCTCCATAAGTACGATAAAGGAGAAATTAATTTGTGGCTGATGGAGCAAATTTGACACAGTAAATTAAAACCACAAATTATATCTTTGCTGGTGCTATGAAGCATTGCAGTGTAAAATGGAGCACTGGGCACAGAGTAGACACACAAGTATTTACTTACTAGATCTGCTGATTTTATCCCTTTATGGGCATAAACAGCAGCCACATTTAATCAAATAAACATGCAATAAGTCATTGGAATAATGTCACTAAAATTTTTCTGCTCTCAGCTCCAGGAATATGTCTTTTCTTCCTATTTTATCAGCATAGAGCACAACATATAGACTTACTTTAACGGGGAATACTGATCAAAGCCCTATAAAAGAGGGATGTACCATACTTCAGTAGAGACTTTTACCCTTCTCTGTTCTGATGTTGTTAGCTACTCCTCATCAACGGTACTATCTGCTTTCCTATCATGCTTGCCTGAAGGCCTATCTTTACAACACAGGCCAGAAATTTGGCCTGCAACAAAGAACACTCAGAGTCTTTTGAAAAAGACTGTGCCAGGTACTTTTTAACAATTGCAATTTCAAGGAATAGACTTAGGAACTGATCAGGATTGCCAGAACTGTTTTGAATTCAGTACCAGATAACTCATGAAAGCTGATTGACGGCCCCAAATCAAGTGAAACAAGAATAAATTAAGTAGGACTCTGAGAAATTAAGAGGAACATTGAATTGTGATTGTTTTTTTTGGAATCATGTTGATAGAGTTTTTTAATGTTCTGTTTTCTGATGGCTGCATGAGAAAGTCCTTTCTCTTTTATCTTCATCTATTTCTAATCTTCAGTTGAATAGCTATGCTTTTACATCTTGCTCTCTTTGATGCCTCAAAACTTACAAATACTCTTTTTTAAATTATTTTTAGTGGCAAAGTAGTTATTTGCATTAGTTTAATAAAGTTGTCTTTCCTATCAGAATGTAATCAAACAAATTGAATGCGTAATCAGGACATGGGGTGCCTTCCTTTAGAATAAGTCTCATTTAATCAGATAAGAGAAGGCTCAAAAGTTATACTTCATGGCTGGAATATCAATGCCTACAAAGCTCTCCCAGGAAACTTCTCTAAAGCCTGTTCTCTGGCTACAAAGTGCCAGCCTTGGAGGTCATAAACTAGGTCACTTCCTGTCAGGCCAGGAACTGTAGGAGATATGGGGACATTGCAGAGAGAGAAATCTACACACATTTGTAGGTACTTCAGGCAAAAGTTAAGGGAGATATGTGTCTTGGGCTTGGTTTCTTAGCCTGAAAATAGAAGAACAAATAAAAGGAATTTTTTTTTTAATCTCTGGAGAAGAGAGATTATTGAAAATTCAATGCTAGATCCCTTACAAAATCTCTAGACAGAAGTTTTTTTCTGGCCTTAACAGTTGCTCAATACCATGGGGTTCCTGATTTGATGACTATACACACTATAGTTTATGTATTAATTAACAATGAATGCTCTTCTGTGTAAACGAATAAGACCAAACACAATGACGGGAGCCTTTTTCAGATCAAGAATAATCACTGGAGACAATTTAGGAACACAGTGAGGGATTATTAAGAAAAAATATCGAAAACGTAGAAATAGAGGGAAGAATGACTCATGTCCTTTCAAAGTAATCCTAGCATGATCTAACAGGCCTACCCAAGGATGACCTAATTCTCTAGGGCATGTGACTCTAACTTATTATTCACTGTTAATTAGGATATTTTACAAACCCGTAAGGATAGACTTCAATCTATTGAAAACCGATAACTATGCAAGTTATTTTTGTATATGGCAAAGCAAATGAATTCTGTCCTGTAGATTTACAAATGATTTCTGTCTGGTAGAGAAGATTGCATCTCCAAGGACAGTGCTGTGCCTATAACTGTGGCATTAACCAGTGTTGTGGCATGAACCAGTTTTATATGCAATGTATCATTCTTTCTTTCGTGACTATAAATAGTCCTTCTTCTCCTAAGCTTTGTAGAATCAGCTTTACCATCCTGGTTTCCTCATTCACGAGTTAAATAAATCTTTGACATGTGCTCACTTAAAAAGAGAAAAAGCTATAAGGAATGGCAAGTCTGACTAACTGTAGACTCTTTTCATGAAAAACAAGAAAGCACAGATTACATTGGAGTACTACCTTTAAAGCGTTCAGAAAGAATACTTGTCAAGTTAGGTTAGACTTAGTTCATATAACATTCCTGAGTAAGGGGAAATAAAGATATTCTCAGATGCACAAAGATAAAGAGAGTGAACCACCTCTTTTAAAGCGCTATTAAAGGAAATATTTCAATAAGAAGAAAAGTAAACTAAGTAGGAATGGTTGAGATTCTTTTTTAAAAAGAAAAGGTGTAACTAAAATCCTAGACAACAGTAGCTTGAAAGTTGGGATATTAAAGACAGATTAATGCATGTGAAAACCTTTCTTCTTTTGGAGCCTGGAAAGATAAAGAATGATTTTAGGTTTGTTTGTAAAATTTATGGTTTCCTGTGTATGTTTAAAATTTAAGGTTACTAAAAATATTAGAAATATAATTTACAACTTCCAAACCAGCAGATGGAAAATAAAGAAATAAAAGAAAAAACTCTATCAAGTCAATAAAAGAGAGAAAGAGTGGGGAAAAAGGCAAATAAAAAGGACAGTAAACCAGAAAGACTAAATTAGAAGGTAGAAATAAGTACAAATACATCAATAATTATATAAAAAAAAGAATTAAACACGTCAATTAAAAAATAGAAATCATCAGATGAAATTTTTTATTCAGCAATATGGTGGTTTGAAGAAATACTAAAAACATCACAGAGAAATGGTGCTGGCAAAACTGGTTTTCCGTCTGTAAAAAAGTGCAAACAGAAACCATACCTCACACCATACACAAAAACTAACTTAAAATGGATCAAAGACCTAAGTATAAAACCTAAAATGATAAAGAGCATGGAAGAATAAACAGGGACGATGCTAGGGGCCCTAGTACATGGTATGAATAGAATACCAAATGTAATGAAAAATGCACACACAGAAGAAGATGAACAAGATAAATGAGATCTCCTAAAAATTAAACTTATGCTCATCAAAAGACTTCACCAAAAGAGTGAAAAGAGAATCTATAGACTGGGAAAACACTTTTGGCTATGACATATCTGATAAGGGTCTAATCTCTAAAAGCAATAGAATACTTCAATGTCTCAACAACAGAAAAACAATCCATTTAAACAATGGGCAAAGGATATGAACAGACACTCACCAAAGAAGACGTGCTGGTGGCTAACAGACACATGAGGAAATGCTAGTGATCATTAACCATTAGGGAAATGGAAATCAAAACTAAATGAGATACCATCTCACCTGGCATTACTGGCACAAATCAAAAAAACAGAAAATAACAAAGGTTGGAGAGGCTGCAGGGAGCTTGGAACTCTTATGCACTGCTGGTGGGAATGTAAAATGGTACAACCACTATGAAAACAATATGGCACCTCCTTAAAAAGCTAGAAATAGAAATATCATCTGATCCAGCAATCCCGCTCCTCCATGCATACCCATGTTCACTGCAGCATTATTCACAATAGCAAAAAGCTGGAAACAACCTAAGTGCCCATCAACAGATGAATGCATAAACAAATTGTGGTATCTACATACAATGGAATACCACTCAATGATAAACAACAGTGATGAATCCGCAAAATATCTCACAACATGGATGAATCTGGAAGACATTATGCTGAGTGAAATAAGTTAATCACAAAAGGACAAATATTGTATGAGGCCACTATTATAAAAACTCAAGAAAAGGTTTATACACAGAAAAACACAATCTTTGATGGTTATGATGGAGGGAGGGAGGGAACAGGCGGGGAGGGGAAATCACTAATTAGTAGACAAGTATTAACTTTGGTGAAGGGAAAGACAACACACAATATAGAGGAAGTCAGCACAAGCTGACCAAGGCAAAGTCATAGAAGAAGCTTCCTAGACACATCCAAACACCCTGAGGCACTGAGTTACCAGGGATGAGGGCTGGGGACCAAGGTTTCAGGGGACATCTAGGTCAACTGGCATAACATAGTTCATAAAGAAAATGTTCTACATTCTGCTTTGGTGAGTAGCATCTGGGGTCTTAAAAGCTTGCAAGCGGCCATCTAAGACACATCTATTGGTCCCATCCCATCCAGAGCAAAGGAGAATGAAGATAACAAAAGATACAAGGAAAATATTAGTCCAAAGGACTAATGGACCTCATGAACCACAGCCTCCACCAGCCTGAGCCCAGAAAAACTAGATGGTGCTCGGCTGCCACCATGACCGTTCTAACAGGGATCACAATAGAGGATCCTGGACAGAGCGGGAGAAAAATGTAGAACAAAATCCAAATTCACAAAAAAAGACCAGACTTACTGGTCTGACAGAGACTGGAGGAACCCTCAAGACTATGGCCTCTGGACACCCTGCTAACTCAGAGCTGAAGCCACTCCCAAAGTCCACCTTTAAAAAAGAACAACAACGTCCATGAGGAACGTGCTTGTTAGTTCAATCAAGTATACCAGACCAAATGGGCAACACCTGCCCAAAAGCTAAGACGAGAAGGCAGGAAGGACAGGAAAACTGGACAGATGGACACAGGGAACCTGGGGTGTAAAGGGAAAGGGGGAGAGTGCTGGCATATTGCAGGGATTACAACCAATGTCACAAAACAATTTGTGTATAAATTTTTTAATAAGAAACTAATTTGCACTGTAAACTTTCACCTAAAGCTCAATAAAATTTAAAAAAAAAAAAGCCTCACAGGTTGAAAATAAAGATACAAAATAAATACATTCTAGGCAAAAACTAAAAGCAATAAGAAGCCAATACAGCAAATTTAAACCAGACAAAACGGAATGCAAGGCAAAATAATTAATAGAGATAAAGAACAACACTGCGTAATAACAAACGGAAATTATCTTACAATAAAGTCCATAAAATCATGAAATTGCATGCATCTAGAAGCATAGCTTCAAAATATGTATAGCCAATAACTGACAGGATTACAATGCAAAATTGATACACCTCTATCAAAGAGAAAGCTCTAGCAGGAAACCTATTAGGAGGCTATAGAAGTGAATGATAAAATTAGAAAGTCTAAGAGCAAACAAAATATTTGCAGAAAAAAAGTTAGTAGATCACGAAGGATAGTATGATAAATTTCAAGGAACTGATACTGTTGAGACTACCTTCATCAATAACAATTCGACTAAGTTGGAAATCAGACCATAAAGAGATGACTAAACATATACGTATATATTTATATACATATATGACTGATCTATATCTGTCTCTTTTCCCACAATAAAAATAACAATATATTTAGAGCAAAACAGCAATAAAAATACTGCATACCAAAACTTACCAAATAGAGCTAAAATGTGATATCGCTCTAAAATCAATAGAATACTTCAATATCTCAACAACAGAAAGACAAATAATCCATTTACACAATGGGCAAAGGATATGAATAGACACTCACCAAAGAAGACATTCTGGTGGCTAACAGACGCATGAGGAAATGCTAGTGATCATTAACCATTAGGGAAATGGAAATCAAAACTAAATGAGATAAAGAAACTATATGGCCTAGATATATTTTTTAAAAAGAAATACTGAAAATAAATGAAGTAAATATCAGCTCACACATCTTGGTAAAAATCAGTAAATTCAAAGATAAAAAAGAAGGAAACAATAAATATAAGAACCAAAATTAATAAGATTGAAATATATAAAGATTATTTTTAAGAACATGTTTTATAAAACATATAATTATATAGCACAACACTAACCAAGGAAAAAAAAGTAAGTACGCAAATAATTTTAGAAAAAGAGGAAGGAATATATTACAAATATGTTTGAGATTTTTTAAAGCCTAACAGAATATTGTCAATAATTTCATGCCAACAAATTTAGTCAAAATAGACAATAGTTACTCAACAACCATTATATGAATGATTTTATAAATTTATTTTTAGTATCTTCCTGTATAGAAAGATACAAATCTCAGAACATTTAACAAACCTTCAATAAACAAATCATCTCTTCGTAAAACAATTTCAAAAAATAGAAAAAGAAAGTTCCCTAGATATAGTAAGAACTATTCAAGAAAGGAAAGTTATAGGTCAATACCATAAAAGTAGATGCAGAAAAATATCCTAAATAAAATATTAGTGTACTTCATCTAGTAATATAGCAATACTTTTTTTATAATCAACAAAACACAACAAAACCCAGCATGACCAAGTAGAATTTACCTCTGAAATACAAGGATACTTTGCTATTAGAAAAATAAAGTTCCCATATTAATAAAGTAAGGGAAAAAAATTATATGAACATCACAATAAATGAAAGAAAAGGAATTTAATCAAATTCAACACTCATTAATAATAAACACCCTTAATACTCTAAAACTAGAAGGTAGATCTTTTAAGCCTCGATAAGAATTTTTAACAAAAATCTGCAGCAAAGTTATAGATAATGGTGACATTTTAAAAAAACATTCTCTGCTATTACATTTTTATGGTGCTAGAAGTATTAGCAAAAACAATACTACAGAAAAAATGAATTAAATTCGTAAGAACTGAAAAGAATCATAATTTTCATTGCTTACAGATGATGCAATTTTCTACATAAAAAATCCAAGAAAGTTTACAGAAACATTCTTAGAACCAATAAGAGAGCTCATCAAGATTGCTAGATTCAAGATCATCATACAACCTTAGTAGTTTTCCTCTGCAACAGAATAAAACACTGTCTTAATGTCTTAAACTAGTTAAAAAGTGAAAACAACGAAGTACAGGAGTCCAGTGACAAGGCCCAGAAGGCAGAAGGGGAGTAGGAAGCTGATGATAGGGAACACAAAGTAGAGTAAGGATATTGTTGATGTGTTGTGAGATTGTTAACCATTGTCATAGGGCAACATTTGTAGTAACTGTTAAATGGGAGACTATTTTGTCCTGTAAGCCTTCATCTTAAGTGAGAATGACATGACAATTAGAAGAGCGTAGTCAATGTCACTTAAATGTGTATGTAAAAAAATTTTTTGAAATGGCGTATCTTTGGCTATGTGTATTTTCACCAAAAAAAAAAAAAAAGTTGAGAATTTAGAGGGTTAAAATGTTGTGGGGTTGTTAACCAATGTCATAAAACAGCATGTGTGCTACTGTTACATGAGAAACTATCTGTTCTGTAAGCCTTCACCTGAAGTACAATAAAATATTAAAAAAAAAAAAAAAAAAAAGTAAAAACAGTCACTCTGTAGATAGCCTGTTCTTTCTGCTTGGAAGCCTGTAGGCTTTTATTTTTTAATCCTTTAAATTCATAATTTTTGCCAAGAGGTGCCTGAGCGTCTGTTTTTTTCCTCAGTCCTCCTTGGAACTCTGCAAGCCTTTTCAGGCTAATTATCAGTTCTCCGGGTAGCTCAGGGACTTTTCTTTTAGCATTTGTTTAGTAATATGGAATGCCTATTATCGTCTTAGTTTCTTACTGCTGCTGTAACAGAAACACAAGTGGGTGCGTTTAACAAACTAAATTTATTTTCTCACAGTTCAGTAGGCTAGAAGTCCAAATTTGGGATGCCAGCTTTAGGGGAAGACTTTCTCTCTCTGGCAGCTTTGGGGAAAAGTCCTTATCTCTTTTCAGCGTCTGCTCCTGGGTTCCTTGGCAATCCTCATGTGGCATGTACCTATCCCCTCCATTTGTGCTTCCTTCTCTGTGCCTAATCTGCTCTTTTTATAACTCAGAAGTGATTGGCTTACGACACATCCTACACCAATACAATTTCATTAACATAAGAAAAAAGTCGTATTCCAAAATGGGATTACATCCACAGGTGTAGGGGTTTAGGATTTACACACATATTTTCGGGGGACACAGTTCAATCCATGACACCTAATATTTACATATTAATTCTCCTGGATCAATCCCTATCTCTTATGTCCCTATGATTTCTATCTCTGTATATTTGCTCTCCACACAGAGATAATTCTTGTGCTTGATCATCTAGTCTACTGATTAGCATCTCAGTAAGATCACTGTGGCCCAGAGGACTAGTGCCCAGCAGGATATCTTCCAGCAGAGATGTAAACAGAATCTGAGGCCTAATACACACCTAATGGCATAAAGTTGTGTGCAGCCGACTGGAGAGGCAAGTAGCTTGGATTACAGGGTGGAGAATCAGGGAGAGGTAATCATTTGCATATTTCCAGAGTTCACTCCTGCACTTGATCAAAAGATCCCATTCACATTTGCACCAAAACTTAAGATACCTAGCAATACATGCAAGAAAAACGTAGAAAATCATTATGGAAAAAAATTCCAAACTGTTTTTTGAAGGCCTTAAATGAAGACCTAAGTCAATGAAGAGCTATACCACGTTCATAGATGGGAAAGCTCAACATAATAAAAATGGAATATCTCTCCAAATAAGTCTATAAACTTAATGGAATTCCAATTAAAAAATTCCAACACAAATTTATGACGCTTGATGAATTGATTCTAAAATTCATATGGATGACTGTAAGTTCAAGGACAGCCAAGACAATTCTAAAAAATAAAAAAAAGAAAAAAGAAAATTTGTTATAAGGCATATCAGGTCTTCTTTTAAAGTTAGAATAACTAACACAGTCATGATATTAAAAACATAGAATTGTAGATAACTGTAATAGAAAAGGACAAGTAATACACAAGTATATTTGAGACTTCAATATGTGACAGTGGGATCAATCTACCAGTAGATGAAATTACACATTTTTAAGCTTCTAAGACCAGTTAATATGACTGTTATCCAAATTTATATATCAACCACTAATGCCAAATATGAAGAAACTGAAAATTTTTACCAAATTCGGCAGTCTGAAATTGATCAAACCTGAAATCAAAATGCACTGATAATTACTGAAGATTATTGAAATGTGAAAGTTGGAAACAAACACGAAAGATCAGCAGTTGGAAAATATGGCCTTGGTGAAGAAAAGACTTGGGAGATTGCATGATAGAATTTTGCAAGGACAACAGCTTATTCACTGGAGATACTTTTTTTCAACAACATTTACGACGACTATATACCTGGACCTTGCCAGATGGAATACACAGGAATCAAATCAAGTACATCTAAATGAATAATTTGTTTTATAAGGATCAGCACAAAGCTGGTTCCTATGAAGCAGAGGTTAAAGATGTCCCAAATGTCTAACTTTTCCAAGCTGCTGTACTACTCCATCATTTCTAACATCAACTACTCCCTCTCACCTCAGTACTCTCCCTCTTGTCTTTGGGTTCCCTAATTTCTTGCAAAGTCTCACAGAACTCATAGACTATATAAAGGAAATGGCTCACAAGGTTTTGGAGGCTGGCAAGTCCCAGATTTGTGGGTCAAGGGTAGACTTCTCCCTGGCGCTTGGTCTCTGCCCAAAGGGACTCAGCTTTCTTGCTCCATGGGCTGGGAAGCCCATTGGTCTGTCTCCTGTGGGTCTCTGCTGTCAGCTTCTGCTGTGGGTCTCTCCTTCCTTGGCGTTTGTGGGGTCTACTCTTTGCTCTGGAATTGGCTCTCTTTAAGGCAAAACTGATCAAATCCCCTTGGTAGGCCTCAATTACCCTATCACACAATCACCTGGGTAGGAGTTACAAGACCATGGCTAGAAAGTCCACACACAAAAGTAATTAATCCACCACAACATCTTTGGAAAGAGACAATGGAAAAGTTCAATATCATCAGTCAGAACAAGGCCAGGGGCAGACTGCGGAATAAACCATCAATTGCTCATATGCAAGTTCAGGTTGAAGCTGATGAGAATTAAAACAAATCCACAAAAGCTAAAGTATAACCTTGAGTATATCCCGCCTGAATTTACAGACCATCTCAAGAATAGATTTTACACATTGTACACTAATGACGGAAAACCAGACAAGTAGTGGGGTGACATCAAGGATACCATACATGAAAAAAGCAAAAGGTTATTAAAAAAACAGAAAAGAAAAAAAAAAAATACTAACATGGATGTCAGAAAAGACTCTGAAACTTGCTCTTGAACACAGAGTAGCTAAAGCGAAAGGAAGAAATGATGAAGTAAAAGAGATGAACAGGAGATTTCAAAGGTTGTCTCCAGAAGACAAAGAAAAGTATTATAATGACATGTGCAAAGACTTGGAGTTAGAAAACCAAAAGGGAAGAATACCCATGGCATTTCTCAAGCTGAAAGAACTGAAGAAAAAAATTCAAGCTTTGAATTGCAACGCTGAAGGATTCTATGGGCAAAAAAATTGAACAACACAAGAAACGTCAAAAGAAGATAGAAGGAAGACAGAGAGTCACTGTACCAAAAGAATTGGTCAACGTTCAGCCATTTCAGGAGATAGCATATGATCAAGAACTGACAACACCGAAGGGAGAAGTTCAAGCTGCATTGAAGGCACTGGTGAAAAACAAAGCTCCAGGAATTGAGGGAATATCAACTGAGATGTTTCAACCAACAGATGCAACACTGGAAGTTCTCATTTGTCTATGCCAAGAAATTTGGAAGACAGCTACCTGGCCAATCAACTGGAAGAGATTCATATACGTGCCTATTCCAAAGAAAGGTGATCCAACAGAATGCAGAAATTATCAAACAGTATCATTAACATCAAACACAAGTAAAATTTTGCTGAAGATCCTTCAAAAGCAGTTGCAGCAGTACATCGACAGGGAACTGCCAGAAGTTCAAGCTGGATTCAAAAAAGGATGTGGAATGAGGGATATCATTGCTGATGTAGGATCATGGCTGAAAGCAGAGAATACCAGAAAGATGTTTACCATGTTTTACTGACTATGCAAAGGCATTCCACTGTGTGGATCATAACAAATTATGAATAATGTTACAAAGAATGGGAATTACAGAACACTTAATTGTGTTCATGAGGAATCTGTACGTAGACCAAGCCGCAGTTGTTTGAAAGAACAAAGGGATACTATGTGGCTTAAAGTCAGGAAAGGCGTGTTTCAGGGTTGTATCCTTTCACCATACTTATTCAATCTGTATGCTGAGCAAATAATCTAAGAAGCTGGACCATATGAAACAGAACGAGACATCAGGATTGAAGGAAGACTCATTAACAACCTATATGTAGATCACACAACCTTGCTTGCTGAAAGTGAAGAGGACTTGAAGCACTTACTGATGAAGATCAAAGACCACAGCCTTCAGTATGGATTACACCTCAACATAAAGAAAACATAAATCCTCACAACTGGACCAATAAGCAACATCGTGGTAAACAGAAAGAGATTGAAGTTGTAAAGGATTTCATTTTACTTGGATCCATAATCAACACCCATGGAAGGAGTGGTCAAGAAATAAAATGATGTAGCAATTGCTTTAGGTAAACTTGCTGCAAAAGTCCTCTTTAAAGTGCTAAAAAACAAAGATGTCACCATGAGGACTAAGGTGCACCTTACCCAAGCCATGGTATTTTCAATCACTTCATATCCATGTGAAAGCTGGACAATGAATAAGTAAGAACAAAGAAGAATTGATGCATTTGAATTATGATGCTGGTGAAGAATATTGAATATACCATGGCCTGCCAGAAGAACAAACGGATCTGTCTTGGAAAAACTGTAGCCAGAATGCCCGTTAGAAGTGACGATGGCCAGACTTCATCTCACGTACTTTGGACAAGTTATCAGGAGGGACCAGTCCCTGGAGGAGGATATCGTGCTTAGTAAAGTAGAGGGTCAGCAAAAGAGAGGAAGACCTTCAATGAGATGGACTGACACAGTGGCTGCAACAATGGGCTCAAACATAGCAACGATTGTGAGGATGGTGCATGACCCAGCAGTGTCTCTTTCTGTTGTACGTAGGGCCGCTATGAGTTGAAACTGACTTGACGGCACCTAACAACATAAAAAACTTTCATTTATATCATTTTTAGCTAAAACTGAAAGATAAATTAATCTTGACCAATATTTACTATGTGGACTGACATTAGCACCCTTCCTATATCCTTGTTCAGTTGACACAGGTCACCTACAGTGGGACAAGTCCCTGAGGGAAATGGGAGATCCACAGCTCAGAGAAGTTGCCCTCAGTTGCCAGCAGCAGAACTTTAAAAATGCATCAGATTCAGGTTGGAGAGATAACACCACACATAAAGTGCATTCACCACATCATTTACATGAAGATCATGGCAGCACAGGTGTTGAAGGCAGAAATGCACAAAATGCTGCAGGTTCTCGTCAATGTGATTCATTCCACTAAAACGAGACCTTTAAAATGCAGTAGAAAATGTACAATATTTCAGAATAACTTGGGTGAGAGGTAATGAAAATCTGCTCTTCTGCAAAGAGACTCATTGTTTATCTTGTGGCAAGTTACTTAAAATAATTGTTAAATCTACAGATGAACTACATATTTTCTTCTACAACATGACAAGTGCTCCCAGTTTGTTGACCTTTTCTGTGATGAAAAGCAGCTGTAAGTAGTTTGCTACAAAAAAAAAAAAAAAACAAGTTTTCAAAAGAAAATAAATAAAAACACATTTAATCTGGCCCTTAAGAAGCAACATAAGTTTTTAACAATGGGTGAGAAAGGAATTGCTTTTCAAACCTCAAGCTGTGGATCGAGCATTTTGAAAATGATTATTTGGAAATAGATTGCCATCATTATGCAATTTTATTGCTACAAGAATACTAGTACATCTCCTATAAAATTTTCCATGAGTTTTGAACCCAGGCCCTTTACCATGCACTAAAGTTCTGTGGTAAACATAATCCACACCATCATAGGGTCTAGTGGGAAAAACAGATGAGTAGATCGGCCATTACAAGAAAAGTTTTGTTTCTCCGTGGAAACTGCTCTCTTCATCAGAGACGATTGACCTTTTCCAAGATCAAACATCATTTCCAAAGGTGAGTTATGGAGATAGCACCAATCTGGGATACAACCGCTATGATTATAATATTCCTTTGAGACTGAACGGCTCCCAACACAAGTGTTATGTGGGTAGGGCTCATAATTCATTTTCAAGAGGCAAATGAAAGCTTCCTGGAAGAAGTGACATCATAGCTAAAATCTGAAAGATACATATGAAAATGCGTTGGAGGGGAGGTAGTAAAGGAAGTGGGATGGGGAAAGTTTGAGGTTCACCCAAATGGACCTTGGTGTAGCAGGTCTTCTGGCTTTAGAAGGAATCTGGTTGTTCCAGTTCTGACATCACAGAACCTGACCTTGAACTGTTTGGTGGGTCTTTCAACTGGGAACTGAGACTAGTAATGTTGCTGTGGGTGATACGGGAAGATAAGATAGCTGAGGTCTCAACAAGTCAGGACACAGGAAGCCTTCCTCCTTCCCATACCCTTTCCCATAACCTTACAACACTCTGTTCAGTCCTCAGCTTCTCTCTGTGCCTTAGAATATTCCATCCATGCAGCAGGATCAGTTACCCCAGGACCAGCCGTGTTACTCTTTATTTGTTATCTCTTCCTTGCATATAGTTTAGAAGAAAAGTCATATCTGAGATTAAGGTTTAGATATAGGAAGAAATAGGATGATTTAGGACTCTCTCTCCGTGCTCCAATCTAGTTTACCAGAATTCTCTTCATTGAGATTTTTATCCCAAGCCCAGCTAGCAATGCAATGCTACTTTGATTTCCTTTGCCATTGTCCACTATGTGTGTCTCCTGGCTGTCACTCGTGGAAAAATTACTGAGCCCTTAACCCAGTACTTCTCATGCTTTAATTGGCATACAAAGCAACTGGGAGTCGTGTTAAATACAGATTCCTATTCAGTAGGTCTAGAGTGGCACCTGGATTGTGCACACCTAACCAACTTCCAGGTTAGCGAGACCTTAGCCTATTCCATTCAAATCCTCTCCCCAGTTTCCTGAAATAAGAGAGTAGCTGGTTCCTTTAAATAAAATTAAATGTCATTCAGATACTGAGTGCCAATAATCTTTGGGAAGTAATGAAAATAGTACAGGTATCTGTATGTTAGAAATAGGCAATTTCAAAACAGTCCGTCTCACTTTCAAAAATAGGAGCAGCCTGAGTTCCAATAATTACAGATGGGTACAGTTGAAATGAATTCCATTGGCAACAAATTGAACTAGATTATTAAACAAGTGATTGATGAGCTCTTAGAAAAGGAAGCCATTATGACTCAAGACAAAACTAGGTTTGAACTAACCTTACTTCCTGTATTGATAGGATACTAGATGGAGATCAGGGGAAAGCCACTGCCATAATGTATCTAGATTTCAGAAAGACATTTGGAAAAAGGCAGTCATGTTACCCTTTAGGGGAAGGCAGAGAAATGCGGACTGAAAGGGATTTAGCAGTGAGTGGATTTGTGGCCCATTGAATAGACATGACCTTAGAGTCTTAATCAAAGAAGCATTATAAACCTGAAGATTAAGACCCACAGTTAAGCCCATAAGAATGACCAGCTAAAACTCACCAATAGCATTCATGCAAACACAGAAATCATGTGCAGCAAAGATTGCTCATATTCCCCAGTAACTATTTTCCCCTTCTTTCAGAGATTAGAATTTTCAATTGAGCAGATGAGTGTAGAGACTAAAGAATATTTTTCCCAGCCTACTTAGTAAGTTGTGACAAGCTCTGTCCAATAGCAGGAGAGCAGATGTGATGTGTTCTGGGGACAGTGTCCTTAAAGTGAAGGGATTCCCCCTTCCCTTTTTCTCCTTCTTATAGACTAGGAATCTGTACTTAGACCAAGCGGTAGTCATTCAAACAGAACAAGGGGATATTGCGTGGTTTAAAGTTAAGAAAGGTATGCATCAGGGTTGAATCCTTTCACCATATTTATTCAGTCTTTATGCTAAGCAAATAATCTAAGAAGCTGGACTATATGAAGAAGACCGAGGCATCAGGATTGGACGAAGTCTCATTAACAATGTGCATTATACAGATGACACAACTTTGCTTGCTGAAAGAGAAAAGGACTTGAAGCACTTACTGATGAAGATCAAAGACCCCAGCTTTCAGTATGGATTACACCTCAACATAAAGAAAACAAAAATCCTCACAATTGGACCAGTAAGCAACATCATGATAGAGAAAGTTGTCAAGGATTTCATTTTACTTGGATCCACAATCAACACCCATGAAAGCAGCAGTCAAGAAATCAAAGACATATTACATTGGGCAAATCTGCTGCAAAAAAGATCTCTTTAAAGTGTTAAAAAGCAAAGATGTCACCTTAAGGACTAAGGTGTGCCTGACCCAAGCCATGGTGTTTTCAATCATCTCATATGCATGTGAAAGCTGGACAATGAATAGGGAATACAGAAGAAGAATTGGTGTCTTTGAAATGTGGTGTTGGTGAAGAATATTGAATATACCATGGACTGCCAGAAGAACAAACAAATCTGTCTTGGGAGAAGTACAGCTAGAGTGCTCATTAGAAGCAAGGATGATAAGACTTTGTCTCACATACTTTGGACATGTTATCAGGAGGGACCAGTCCCTGGAGAAGGACATCATGCTTCGTAAAGTAGAGGGTCAGCAAAAAGCAGAAGACCCTCAACAAGATAGATTGACACAGTGGCTGCAACAATAGACTCAAGCATAACAATGATTATGAGGATGACACAGGAATGGGCAGTGTTTCATCCTGTTGTACATAGGGTCTCTATGTGTCAGAACCGACTTAACGGCCCCTAACGACATAACAGTGTAGACTAGGATGTGGGCATTATGATGAGCTACCTTGGGCCTAGGGATGGTGGAGAAATAAGATAGAAGGCACTCAGATTTCTGACCCTGTGGAGCCGTCCTACTAGCCCTGCACTGCTTATACCCAGACAGTTAAGAAAGAGAAATAAGCTATCTTGTTTAAGCCACTGTTACTTTGAGTCTCTGTCTGAGCACTTGGACCTATCTCCTAAGTAAATGAGCATGTTTATCTGATTGGCAGAGGACGTTAAGCTCAGGAGAACAACCAATATGCTCAACATCAATCAGGAGGCCAAGAAAATCTTAATAGGCTGGAATGAAGGGCCTAACCTCACATGATGCATTTTAACAGTCTTGCATTTATGTTACAATAATCAATTGCATAACAAAGTATTGGAAGATCCGCCATAAAAGAAGTTCATATCTTGAAAAACAAAAATAACAAAGATCTTAGCTGACTAAATATGAACACAATCTGAGGCTGCAGTAAGTAAATGTGGTACTCCTATCAACGAAATTAAGAGCACTGCCCGTTCTGTCCTGATTAGATGACAGGAAAGAAGCCAGAGGGTGACCAGGATGCATAGTGGGCTGAAAACAATGTAGCCCATTTATTGAGTGGGCTGATCTCTATGGGTGTATAAATAAAATATGGTTCTATTTTTCTCCCACACAGACATACTTGGTTGAAGCTCTCCCTTCGTCACCACTTGACATCTCCCACAAGCTCCATGGCTTTAGGCCTATTCTCATTTATAATACTGGTCTCATTTG
The DNA here is from genome assembly GCF_000243295.1 of Trichechus manatus latirostris. Taxonomy (NCBI): domain Eukaryota; kingdom Metazoa; phylum Chordata; class Mammalia; order Sirenia; family Trichechidae; genus Trichechus; species Trichechus manatus. The sequence goes on along the minus strand of NW_004443938.1, from coordinate 14,763,278 downwards.
GCTCATTCAAAGCTCATTTTCAAGTTTCAAATATTTCAGTCTTAATGAAAGACAGTTGTGGGGGGGAGATGTTTCACCATATAGCTTTGGTGTTTGAACCACGTGAAGGTACTAGCTAGTAACAAAATTAGTTTTTTGTTTTTTCTTAATTCCAGTATAAATCAAAATTTCACTATTACATCCAGTTCAAAGCTTCTCCCCTCCCCCAGCTCAGGCTGGGCTCATGGCCAAAGCAGCAGGAAGAGGTCATGATCTGTGCTCGCTCGCTCTCTCCTGGATCTTCCAAGCTCTTCTCCCACTCACATTGCTTCTTCAGGCAGAGCAGGTCAGAACAGGGGTAGAAAAAAATGGAAGCAAAGTCTTCATCCAAAGTCTTTCCAATTAGCTGCAGCCATGAGTGTTATATCTTGGCTAATATCAGCTGGCTGTCCCATTCTTCATCATGATAGAGTCCAAATGCTGGCTACTCCTGGGGCCCATTTACAGGTTTGTCAGTGACCCTGCATAGAAATCTCTAAACTACACAGCTTCATGACTTGGGTAAGGACCCCACCTGAATTTTTGTTAGTCTCCTTCATACCCAACACCTGTAATCTAGCCACAGACCACTACTGACATCTTACACAAGGGCTGACCTCTTGAGCAAGGACTCCTCAGAATGGCTTGATCTCAGGCACCTTCTGCAATAATCACTTGGACCATGTCTAGGATGCATCCTTGACAGTCCAGACATTAGGATTGCAGTCTGCTCTCACTGCTGTCCCTCCCCTGCCCATTTACCACAGACAGATTCCACCAGCCTCCTGTCTTTAGTATCTTTCAGGCAGGCAGCAAATACCAGTCTCCATGTTCACACATGCTCTCAGACTCCAGGGCACATGTGTTAGGCTTCCTCAAGAACACGGTGATGGTTGCACAACATGATGAACACAATTTCATGAATCGTACACGTGAAGGATGATGAAATGGCAAATGTTTTGTTACATATATATTTACCATAATAAAAAAGAAGAGCACACCCTCGCTCCTCTCTACTTGGATGAAACTCCTGACAGTTTCTCCCACTCCAGGCTCACCTTCTTGCAGGAACCTCCAACGCTAAAAGAAACTCTCCTGGAGTCCTTTGCACTTGCTTGGGGCAACCTTTCATTCTCCGTGGGAAAGGAAAGAGAAAAGCCAACTATTTCGCCTTAAACCTGCAGATCCCTATGCTAATGGAATTGATTCTCTCTTTGAACTCTGCCTATATAGGCCAAGTAGCGTGCTAGAGGTGAGGATAGAAGAAACAATTCTTTCACTTTCTATTAAGTTCTCCAAGGATATGTCTAGCAACTCTTCCTTAGAATGTGAAGGGACTGGGGACTTGAAAGACAATGATAATTGTCCCCCAAAATATTTTCTCCTTTTCTTTCATAGTAGTAGACTTTTAGGACATAGCTAAAAGCACATAGGTGCCCAGCCAGTAATTATATTTCCCCTCTCTTCTATACAGCGAAGCTTCCGGATTCAAACGTAGTTCTAACAATTAGATGAACATACATGAGGTCGGAAGGCAGTAAGGAGGTGCAAGCCTTCTCCTGCCTATTGCTGCTGGCTAGCAGGACCATAACTTCCTCTCTAGGCCATGTTTCCTGGCAGGGACCCAGATTTGATCTATTTCTTCATTTCAGCATCACTTCTTCATTTCAGCATCATTCCCCACTTGGAGAGTCAAGAAATTATCAAAGCCACCAAGTCTTGGCTCCTTTCTGTTTCACAATCTTCCCTTTCGTTTACTATTCTCCTCACGTTTTATCATAAGCAGCGAAAAGCAGCCAGGAGGCACCTTCAACAATCTATCTGAAATCTCCTTAGCTAGTGATCCAGTTCATTCGGCACACTTTTTACTTTCATGTTAATGCAGGCAACATTGCTAAACTTTCTGCCGCTACCTAACAAGAGATTCCTTTCCTCTAGTTTCCAGCAAGTTTTTTCTCACTGTCATTGAAGCCCTCACCACAGCCTCCTCAAAGGCCATTCTGCTTTTTTTTTAGTTTTTTTTAAGGCTCTTCAAGCAGTCACTAATACTTTCTGCAAAGTCCTTCCAGCTTCTGTCCACTGTCCAGTTCCAAAGCCACTTCCACATTTTCCATGTTTGTTATAGAAGCACCCCACTTCCAGGAACCAAAATCTGCACTAGTTATTGTTATGTAATAACTTATCCCAAATTTTAGTGGCTTACAACATCAAACAATTATTACTTCAAGGTTTCCTCAGGTCAGGAATTTGGAAGGCGCTTAACTGAGCAGTTCTGGCTCTAGGTCTCTCATGAGTTTGCAGTCAGGATGTCAACAGGGGCCACAGTCATCTGAAGGCTTGACTGGGGCTGAAGGATCCTATTTCAGGATGGTGCACTTACATGGTTATTAACAAGAAGTTCTTCACCCCATGGACCTCTTTCTGATTTTGAGGCTGGGGCAAGGAAAATACAAGATGAGGTTGGAACATCTTTTAGTGTCAGAAAGTAAGGAAGTAATTTAAAAGAACTTTTTTTTTTTTTTAGGATAAGAGCATGTCAAAAGGACACAAGAGCCAGTCTAAAAGAGCTCCACATGGCCAGAGCTAATACAATTTGAGCAACATAATAAATAGCAATACTATTGGATTATCACCCAAAGAATAAATAAGTATCCATGAGTCCATACTGATATAAATAATTAAACAAACAAATAATGGTAAAAAGGGAACAAATCTTCCTTACAGAAGAATTCCAGTTATTAAATGTAGATAGAATGAGGGAAATAGAAAACGGCCATGAGAACACCATGATGAAAGTTGCTGCAGGCGAGATCTACAGATGAATGCTAACAGGAGCAGGTGAAACTAAGGAGAAGCAGGAAATTTGCATCATATTTGTATCTCTCTCCAAATTTGTTAATCACTGTTGTGGTTTTAAAAGAAGGCTACAAATTCTTTGAAATTCCTCCCACCAGGAGATGGAATTTAGCTCCCCTCCCCTTGAATGTGTGTTAGATTTAATGGCCTGCTTCTAATGAATCAAAAAAAAAAAACTAACCCAAATCTGTTGCCATCGAGTCAATTCTGACCCTATAGGACAGAGTAGAACTGCCCCACAGGGTTTCCAAGGAGCAACTGGTGAATTCGAACCACTGATCTTTTGGCTAGTAGCCAAGCTCTTAACTACTGTGCCACCAAGGCTCCTTCTACTGAACAGAGTATGTTATTTTGTTGAGTGTTATCCAGTCAATTCCAACTCATAGCAACCCCACGTGACAGAGTAGAACAGTCCCATAGGGTTTCCTAGGCTGAAATCTTTATGGGAGAAGATTGCCAGGTCTTTTCTCCCATGGAGCCACTGGTGGGTTCAAACCTCCAACCTTTGGGTTAGCAGACAAATGCTTAACTATTACACCACCAGGGCTCCCTGAATAGAGTATGGAAAGGGAAAAATAGTAACATTACAGTGGAGAAATCTGGCAGACATCACCTTAACCAAGTGATCAAGGTTAACATCACCTGTAATAGGTCATGTTGATATTAAGTGCCCACTGATATGAGGTAATGAGAAGGGCATGCACCTTTGTAGTATTCTTCCCCAAAATCCACAGCCTAAGTACATTTATGAGAAAACATCAGATAAATTGAGGGACATTCCACAAAATATTTGATTGGACCCTGGAACAGAAAAATGACATTAATGGAAAACCTGGGGAAATCCAACTGAAGTCTGTAGTTTAGCTACTAACATTATGCCAGTGTTTATTTCTTAGTTTTGTAAATGTACTAGGGTTATGTATGATGTTTACATTAGGGGAAGCTGGGTGAAGGGTATATGGAAACACTCTGTAAACTTTGGAACTCTTCAGTAAATCTAAAATTATTTCCAAACTAAAAAGTTTGTTTTAAGTAGATATGGATGCAAATAATTTGGTAAGAGATGTGGAGAAGGATATCTCTTTTCTGTGAAGTAAGAGGTCAAGTAATTTGCTGAAAGAAATGAGGGCAGGTCTGAGTAGGAGAAAGAGGCTGCTAAAAGTCCTTTGTTATGAACTGAATTGTGTCCCCCAAAAATGTGTGTCAACTTGTCTAGGCCATGATTCCCCAGTATGTGTGATTGTCCACCATTTTGTCATCTGATGTGATTACCCTATGTGTTGTAAATCCTGCCCCTATTATGTCAGTAAGGAAGATTAAAGGCAGTTACGTCAATGAGGCAGGACGCAATCTACAAGATTAGGTCGTGTTTTAAGTCAATCTGTTTTGAGATACAAAAGAGAAAAGCAAGCAGAGAGACAGCGGGACCTCATACCACCAAGAAACAAGAACCAGGAGAACAGCACATCCTTTGGACCCGGGGTCCTTGCACTGAGAATTTCTTCGACCGGGGAAAATTGATGACAAAGACCTTGCCCCAGAGCCAACAGAGAGAGAAAGCCTTCCCCTGGGGTGGCGCCATGAATTCCGACTTCTAGCCTCCTAAACTGTGAGAGAATAGATTTCTGTTTGTTAAAGCCATCCACTTGTGGTATGTCTGTTATAACAGCACTAGATGATTAAGACACCCTTATTCCTACTTCCCAGAAAGTCTATTCTAATTTTAGGGAATTAGTTATTCAAAAGATGACCACACTGTGATGTAATTGTGCTACCTCTCCATATACCTGCCACTCTTCTGGGCATGCTGTAGTGATGTAAGGGGTTCATGTCCACCTCTTCAGCAAAAAGAAAAGTTTCCCAACTGGTTGGCTGGGGCCAGAAGCGCTTCCTTCTCCTTTGGGCAGAGCATGGATTCCCAGGCACCTCCTCTATGGCACCAATAAGCATCATTCTGGGCCACTGAGGCCCCAAGTACTGTGTTCAACCTTACAACATCTCAGTCACATTGGCTGCAAATCACTGATATAGAATTAGGACTAATAAGAAAAATAGACTGTTTTCCCAAATTTCATTTTTATAATTTCCCATTATATTGGTGTTTAGTTCATATCCTCTATATTCAGTAGGTATCTCACTAACATCTGTTTTAGATGCAAAAAAGTAAATAACATTTAGCAGCAGCTTCATGATAACCAGAAGTCCATGGGTAGAACAAATGGTTAAGTGCTCAGCTACTAGCAGAAAGGTTGGAAGCTTGAATCCACCCAGAGGCACCTCAGAACAAAGCCTTGACGGTATACTTCTGGAAGATAATAGCCATTGAAAACCCTGTGGAGTGCAGTTCTAAGCTGAAAACACAAGGGGTCGCCATGAGTTGAAATTGACTCCATGGTAGTAGGTTTGTTGTGTTTTGCTTTTTGTTTGTTTGTTTGTTCATTTCACAATATATCCAGAGCAGTGTCTTCATGTTTTCTTCTGTAATGTTTGATATGTTACACCACCCAGATAGAAAATAGAACACGGAGTGTAGCACGCACACATACTAACCACAAAAACAACCATATTGTAACACGAAAATATATTTGTGAAATTGGTCAAGGAAACTGCATTTAACATATGCTGTTATCGTACGAGTATTTTTTAATGAAATAACACTTTGTATTTATATAGCACCTTTCTTCTAAGGAGCAAAAACATGGCTCAGATATTATTACTCATTCTCACACCATCCTTGACAGGTGGGTAAGTAGCAGCATTTACACCAAGTTTTAATCGCTGGGAAACCAAGACATGCATAGAAAGAGCAAACAAACCACACACAGTAAGCCAGGAACTTGGAATTTACCAGCCCCTAATGCCTAATGTGTCCTACCCACTCACACTTATCTCTGAAAGTTTAAAAAGCTAGTTTGAATACTGGTGAAAAAATGTAAAGAAACAGTTGAGAGATAAAACAGGTTTACACCAGTTTACTCAGGGAGTTGACGGTAGAACCTAGACCAGAAACTGTTGAGAGTTAAAAGCAATGCCCAAACCTTGATAATCTGTGGACAATCTATGCTGCATTAAAAAAAAAAAAAAAAAAATTGCTGTTGAGTCCATACCGACTCATAGCGACCCTATAGGACAGAACAGAATTGCCCCATAGGGTTTCCAAGGAGTGGCTGATTAATTCAAACTGCTGGCCTTTTGGTTAGCAGCCAAGCTCTTAACCACTGCACCACAGGCCTCTGTCCAGGTAAAAATTAAAGTATGGTTCTAAAATATAGGCATTCCTGGGTAGCGCAAACAGTAAACTGTTAGTCTACTAGCCAAAAGGTGATGGTTTGAATCTACCCAGGGGTGCCTTGGAAGAGAGGCCTGGCAATCTACTTAAAAATTACGGTCATTGAAAATCCTATGGAGCATGCTTCTACTCTGGCACACATGGGGTTGCCATCAGTCAGAATCAACTTGGCAGCAACTGGTTTGGTATTTGGTTTTCCAAAACACGTTCCATGTTGTCAAGGTTTTCTGTAGTTAGACAAGTAGAAGTAAAATCTCATTCCCCAGCAAACTGTCACATAATGTGCAGGTACCCATACTCATTGCCATCTCAACCCTATAGACAGAGAAGAACAGTCTCATAAGGTTTCCAAAGCTGTAATCTTTATGAAAGCAGACTGCTGCATCTTTCTCCCATGGAGCGGATGGTGGGTTTGAACCACTGACACTTTGGTTACCAGTCAAGCACTTAACCACTGCACCACCAGGGCTCCTTCAATATGCAGGTGGTCAACAGCAAACCAACAAGCCATATAGGATAAATAAATTTGCATATCATAAAACTTAACTTGAATAAAATAGGAAATTTTGGATGATACATTCCTGAGAAGCTCTAAAAAAATTATTTAAAAACTAAAAAAGTCTCTTTAAAGATAAACGCAAATTATAGACATAGTTGGAGCCTAGAAGTATGTTTCTAATAAGAAAATTAGCAGATGATGCATTCCTTAAGAGCATGAATGTCTTTAGAAAGGTTTTAATATATTTAATCTCCGATTAACCCTAAGTAATCCAAAGGTATAGTACCCTTTTTTTTTAGATAATATGCAGTGTCTGAAAACTTTTGGTATATTCATGTATTCAACCAGTGTCAGCCAACATAGGGGGAAATCATACATAAAAGGAATTATGAAATATTTAAGGGTAAATTTCTAAATGAGTTGAAGGGTCAAGAGAGGGAAGTCACATTATATTCTAATAACAAATTTCAATAATGTGAAAAAAATTATAGCCAAGTTTTATTAAGCACTTACTATGCACTAGGGAGAATTGATCAACTTTCAATCATTTCAGGAGGTAGCATACGATCAAGAACCAAAAGTACTGAAGGAAGAAGTCCAAGCTGCACTGAAGGAATTGGAGAAAAACAAAGCTCCAGGAATTGACAGAATACCAGTAGAGATATTTCAACAAACGGATGCAGCGCTGGAAGTGTTCACTTGTCTTATGCCAAGCAATTTGGAAGATAGCTACCTGGCCAACCAACTGGAAAAGATCCATATTTATGCCTATTCCCAAGAAAGGTGATCCCACTGAGTGCAGAAATTATCGAACAATATCATATGCAAGTAAAATTTTCCTGACGATCATTCAAAAGCAGCTGCAGCGGTATATTGACTAGGAACTGCCAGAAATTCAAGCTGGATTCAGAAAAGGATGTGGAACGAGAGATATCATTGCTGATGTCACGTGGATCACGGCTGAACACAGAGAATACTAGAAAGACATTTACCTGTGTTTTATTCACTATGCTAAGGCATTCGACTGTGTGGATCATAACAAATTATGGATAACATGGAGAAGAGTGGGAATTCCAGAACACTTAATTGTGCTCATGAGGAACCTGTACGTAGAGCAAGAGGTAGTCGTTACAACTGAACAAAGGGATACTGCGTGGTTTAAAGTCAAGAAAGGTGTGCACCAGGGTTGTATCGTTTCACCATACCTATTCAATCTGTATGCTGAGCAAATAATCTGAGGAACTGGACTATATGAAGAAGAATGCAGCATTAGGATTGGAGGAAGACTCATTAACAACCTGCATTATGCAATGACACAACCTTGTTTGCTGAAAGTGAAGAGGACTTGAAGCACCTACTAACGAAGATCAACAACTATAGCCTTCAGTGTGGATTACACCTCAACATAAAGAAAATAAAAATCCTCACAACTGGACCAATAAGCAACACAATGATAAACAGAGAAAAGGTTGAAGTTGTCAAGGATTTCATTTTACTTGGATACACAACCAACACCCGTGGAAGTAGCAGTCAAGAAATCAAAAGATGCATTGCATTGGGTAAATCTGCAAAAGACCTGTTTAAAGTGTTGAAAAGCAAAGATGTCACCTTGAAGACTACGGTGCACCTGACCCAAGCCATAGTGTTTTTAGTCCCCTCATATTCATGCGAAAGGTGGATGGTGAATAAGGAAGACTGAAGAAGAATTGACACCTTTGAATTGTGGTGTTGGCGAAGAATATTGAATATACCACAGACTACCAAAAGAACGAACAAATCTGTCTTGGATGATGTACAACCAGAGTGCTCCTTGGAAGCAAGGATGGCAAGACTACGTCTCATGTACTTTGGACATATTATCAGGGGGGATCAGTCCCTGGAGAAGGACATTATGCCTGGTAAAGTAGAAGGTCAGCAGAAAAGAGGATGACCCTCAATGAGATGGACTTGTACAGTGGCTACAACAATGGACTCAAGTATAATGATTGTGAGGATGGTGCAGGATCGGGCAGTGTTTCGTTCTGTTGTACACAGGGTCTCTATGAGTCAGAACCAACTTGATGGCACCTAACAACAACAACAATGCACTAGTTTGGAGCCCTAGTGGCAAAGTGGTTAAGTGTTTGGCTGCTAACCAGAAGGTCAGCGGTTTGAATCCACCAGTCACTCCTTGGAAACCAGATGGGGAAGTTCTACTCTGTCATACAGGGTTGCTATGAGTTGGAATCAACTCAACGGCAATGGATTTGTTTTTTTTTTTTTTTTTTTGGTTTAGGGTGAGTACAAGGAGCCCTGCTTGTACAATGGTTAGGTGCTTGGCTGATAACAAAATGTTTAGCAGTTCAAACCCACCAGTCTCTCCTCAGGAGAAAAAACCTAGCGATCTGCTCCCGTAAAGTTTACATCCTAGGACACCCTATGGGGCAGCTTTACTCCATTATAGAGGGTCTTTAAGAGTTAGAATCGACTAGACAGAAAACAACAACAGGGTGGGTATGGTGCCACGTACTTTACATGCATTGCTTCATTTAATCATCCCCAAAATCCCTTGAGATATTCCCATTTCATAGACCCAGGGAGGTTAAGAAACTTGTTAGAGGTTAGGGGTCATACAAGTAGAAGTAGCTGTCTGACTCTAAAACTCATTCATTGAATGACTCAATTAGTGCAGAGAACGGAGTCCGCCTTTCACTTCTTCCCATGCACAAAAACCACCATTTGTAACAATGAAAACTTAGAAACAAAAATCCATTAAAGTCTTATGCAAAGAAACATTTCCCAAAACCCCATACCAAGAAATTCAGACAAAAACACATATTCCCACTACATTGATGTTCATGGGCTTAAACTACATGATTCCTATTTGGATCTTCATCTTTCCCTATCTAACTGATTTCAAACCTATCAGATTTCACCGTGAAGCTTCAAATGCTGTTAAGGAATTTAAAAAATAAAATAAAATAAAACAGGCAACCAATTTCAAGATAGTCCATTGTCCTTTCAAAAACCTAATTTATACGAAGTATACTAAATTACAATGATATCACTTTAATTAATTAATTAGATTAATTAATTAGTGCCATTGGCAAGTACAGTTTCCTTTAAGCTTCTTGGCCCACAAAGGAAAGGAAAAAGCAATGATCCTTCAGCAGTCTCTGAACTTCAGGACAGGTGGAGGCCTACCTTCAGGGAGCATGTCCTCTGTGAGTCCACAAAGAACACACTTTACAGTCAGACTACCTGTCTACTTGCCTCCAATGAATCAGTGAGGAGAGAGATCCCTGGTTACAAATAAGCAAATCAGACTAATCATCTCCTGCTTGGATTTTCTTATCTCCACCACTAAATGGATTTACTTTCTACATGTGTGTGTGGTAAATATGGAGACCCTGGGTGGTGCAAATGATTAACTCATTCAGCTGCTAACTGAAAGGATAGTGGTTGGTGGTGCCTTGGAAGAAAGGCCTCACAATCTACTTCTGAGAAATCAGCCACTGAAAACCCTATGGAGGGCAGTTCTACTCTGATACACCTGAGGTCACCATGAGTCAGAGTCAACCCCACGGCAACTGGTAGTTGGTGATCAATACATATAGATGACAAACCATTCGGCATTTCAGCATTTTTTACATGTACAATTCAGTGACGTTAATTGCATTCTTCATGTTGTGCATCCATCACGACTACCTTTAATCTGACTAATCACTGAGGCTTAGGACCGCTCCCCTTCCCGGGACCCCAAGGAAGAAAATGAGACAAGAGGAGTACGTCTGCAAAGACCTAGCTCTTCAAATAAGGCCTTTTCTGTCACAGTTTCCTCCTTTACTCCCACCACTACCACCCTGTCTGCTACCCCCAGGCTGATTTTATTTCACTACCACACACTCTATCAACCCTAAAGCACCAGACGACTTTTCTGCTGCCTGTGGAAACCTCAGGATAAAAATTCATTAAGTTACAAAAAATATTGTGTCCCAAATTGAGTTGACTCAATGTAGCTAGTTAAGTCAGGTTCTGCATGGACTTCCCCTGCTGCTGGCGGTTCACCCATTTGCACTGCTCAGGCTTCCCTCCCAGCACCCACACCTCAGGTCCAGTATGGACTTTCTCTTTCCACATAAATGACAAGTGATGTGAGTGGTCTCTCTTCCTTCTAATTTTGAAGAATGTGAGATCTTTCTGCCACAGTGATGCAGATCTTAGACTCACGTTCAAGCCACCAATAACACTCTCGTGGGCATCCATGAACACAATTCTCCCAGAGTCTCTCTCTCCTAGCACATGACCAAAGTCTTCTTCCTCCGTTGCCCTGACCTCCTTTGTCCTTCTCAAGACTTCCATGGCGTTTGTTCACTTCTTCAGTCTTTTGTTGTTGTTGTTGTTTGGTGCCATCGAGTTGATTTCAACTCTTGGCAACCTCATGTGACACAGTAGAACTACCTCATAGGATTTCCTAGGTCTTTTCTCCTGCAGAGCCACTAGGTGGGTTTGAACTGCCAACCTTTCGGTTAGCAACTGAGTGTTTAACAATTACACCATTCAATCTTTTAACTGATGTTTACTTAACAAACATCTAGTGTGGTTCAGGCATGGAGCTAGGTGTGGGGAGTACAGAGTTGAATAAGACACAGTCCTTGTCATCAAGATGCACGTGCTCCTGTGAGGGAGAACAGCCACAAGATCACTAGAGAGCATGGTGGACGTACAGGAGATAAACCCAGCGAGTTATTTAAAAAAAAAAAAAGGTTGCCATCAGGTAAATTCCAACTCATGGTGAACCCATGTGTATGGAATAGAACTGGGCTCCATAGGATTTTCAATGGATCATTTTGTGGAAGTAGATTACCAGACCTTTCTTCCGAGGTGCCTCTGGGTGGACTTCAACCTCCAACCTTTTGGTTAGCAGCCAAGTGGGTTAATGTTTGTACCACCCAGGGACTCTCATGAACTTCTAGGGCCCCCCAAAAGAAATAACTTACTCAGCCAGTTTCTTTCTCCTTGCTCTTTGCATTCCAGGTGCTTCTAGAGCTTACTTTCATTAAAGGATTTGAGTATTTCCCTTGCTATCAAACTTCCCCAGAAATATTATGTCAACCTTCCTGACTCCCTACCTGAAACATCATGTTACTTCCCAGCCAGCAACTCATATATACCTAGACTTACCAACTTCTCAATATAAATACTACCAAAGAATACTGAAAACCCTTATAATCAAAGCCACCTCAGCCCGTCTGAGTTTTCTTAACCCACACATGATTTTGGGAAGGAGGGTTTTCAATACAGTATGTTAACAATTACCTTTGAAATCAACCGACATTCACATTATTCTTTTGCCTCAACTTCTGATCTGAATAAAGAAGAAAATAAAAATCCTCAGTTCGTTTTAATTCTTTTAGTTCCTAAGTGCTATTCTGCATGCAGCCTCGATGACTGTCCTTTCTTTTACTTATTTGGATTTGAATTATGTTAGCCAACTTCAGAAAGATCATCTTTAGTAAATTGGCTCTGAAAGCAATTGAGGCAGAAGATACATTTGGTCCCTCAGCAATTGTTTTAGCTGTGCTGTCAGTTTTGAAATAAACAGCCTAATAAGGGGTCAGATACATGGGGTTTAAAAGCCTATTTATTTATTATATATTCCAAACCCTTAATCATTTTATCAGCCCCACATTAAATGTCAGTTGTCCTTCTTTTTCTCATCATGATTCCTTAACAAACCAAAATATCATTATGCTGTTCCTTTTCTAGAAAAAAAAAATATATTAACTTGAACGTGAAAGAAATAGAGATACAGAGAAACAGTGACAGAGCATAGTATCTGAGGCCAGAGAATCCAGCTGGAACCCTGCTCAACCACTCACTTACTGACAAGCTGGGGCAAATTGCTTAATTTCTTTAAGCGTGGATTCCCTTATCTACAAAGTGAAGATAAGAACGAATCCTGCCTCATAGGTGGTTTTGAGGATGGCTGACAGGTGGTGAGGATGAATGAGAGTCTTCATCTTGGTGGGCTCAGCAGCAGTCACTGCTGACCAGCCCCTCTGTCTGAACCATTCTCTCCCAGCACGCCCTGCCAGCACACCCTTTGAAATTCTTGACAACTTCAATCGTTTCTCCGTTTATCATGATGTTGCTTATTGGTCCAGTTAAGAATGTTTGTTTTCTTTATATTGAGGTGTAATCCATACTGAAGGCTGCATAGTCTTTGATCCTCATCAGTAAGTGCTTCAAGTCCTCTTCACTTTCAGCAAGCAAGGTGTGTCATCTGCATAATGCAGGTTGTTAATGAGTCTTCCTCCAATCCTGATGCTGCGTTCTTCTTCATATAGTCCAGTTTCTCAGATTATTTGCTCAGCATACAGATTGAATAGGTATGGTGAAATGATACAACCCTGGCGCACACCTTTCTTGACTTTAAACCACGCAGTATCCCCTTGTTCAGTTGTAGCGACTACCTCTTGCTCTACGTACAGGTTCCTCATGAGCACAATTAAGTGTTCTGGAATTCCCATTCTTCTCCATGTTATCCATAATTTGTTATGATCCACACGGTTGAACGCTTTCGCATAGCCAATAAAACACAGGTAAACATCTTTCTGGTATTCTCTGCTTTCAGCCAGGATCCATCTGACATCAGCAATGATACCCCTGGTTCCACATTCTCTTCTGAATCCATCTTGAATTTCTGGTAATTCCTAGTCAATATACTGCTGCAGCCTCTTTTGAATGATCTTCAGCAAAATTTTACTTGTGTGTGATATTAATAATTTTGTTTGATAATTTCCACATTTGGTAAGATCACCTTTCTTGGGAATAGGCATAAATACGGATCTCTTCCAGTCAGTTGGCCAGGTAGCTGTCTTCCAAATTTCTTGGCATAGACAAGTGAGCACTTCCAGTGCTGCATCTGTTTGCTGAAACATCTCAGTTGGTATTCTGTCAATTCCTGGAGCCTTGTTTTTCACCAATTCCTTCTGTGCAGCTTGGACTTCCTTCAGTAGCATTGGTTCCTGATCATATGCTACCTACTGATATGGTTGAACGTTGACCAATTCTTTTTGGTATAGTGACTCTGTGTATTCTTTCCATCTTCTTTTGATGCTTCCTGCATTGTTTAATATTTTCCCTGTTGAATCCTTCAATATTGCAACTCGAGGCCTAAACTTCTTCTTCGGTAATTTCAGCTTGAGAAATGCCATAGGTGTCCTTGCCTTTTGCTTTTCTATCTCCAGGTCTTCGCACATGTCATTATAATACATTGTCTTCTCTAGCCTCCCTTTGAAATCTTCTGTTCAGCTCATTTACTTCAGCATTTATTCCTTTTGCTTTAGCTACTCGACATTCAACAGCAAGTTTCAGAGTCTCTTCTGACATTCTTTTTGGTCTTTTCTTTCTTTCCTGTCTTTTTAATGACCTCTTGCTTCCTTCACATATGATGTCCTTGATGTCATTCCATAACTCTTCTGGTCTTTGGTCATTAGTGTTCAACACATCAAATCTATTCTTGAGATTGTCTCTAAATCTAGGTGGGATTTACTCAAGGTCATACTTTCACTCTCGTGGAATTTTTCTAATTTTCTTCACCTTCAACTGATGGTCTATTTTGCAGTCAGCCCCTACCCTTGTTCTGACTGATAATATTGAGCTTTTCTACCATCTCTTTCCAAAGATGTAGTTGATTTGATTCCTGTGTATTCCATCTGCCAGGGTCCACATGTATAGTTGCCATTTATGTTGATGAAAAAACATAAGAAGAAGGACCCAACGGTCTACTTCTTAAAAGAATTAGCTAGTGAAAGCCTTATGAATAGCAGCGGAATACTGTCTGATATAGTGCCGGAAGATGAGGCCCTCAGGTTGGAAGGCACTCAAAATATGACTGGAGAAGAGCTGACTCCTCAAAGTAGAGTAGACCTTAATGACAGGGATGGAGACCTTCATTTGCTGATGTGGCACGACTTAAAATGAGAAGAGCTGCAAACGTCCATTAATAATCGGAACATGGAATGTACAAAGTATGAATCTAGGAGAATTCAAAATTGTCAAAAATAAAATGGAATTCATAAACGTTGATATCCTAGGCATTAGAGAGCTGAAATGGACTGCTATTGGTCATTCTGAATAAGACAATCATGTGGTCCACTATGCCAGGAGTGACAACTTGAAGAGGAATGGCATTGCATTCTTCGTCAAAAAGAACATTTCAAGAAATATCCTAAAGTACGGTGCTGTCATTGATAAGATTATGTCCATACTCCTACAAGGAAGACCAGTTAATATGACTATTATTGAAATTTACACACCAACCACCAAGGCCAAAGATGAAGAAATTGAAGATTTTCACCAACTTCTTCAGTCTGAAATCGATCAAATGTGCAGTCAGGATGCATTGGTAATTACTGGTGATTGGACTGCAAAAGTTGGAAACAAAGGAGAAGGATCAGTAGTTGGAAAATATGGCCTTGATGATAGAAACAATGCCAGAGATCTCACGATAGAATTTTGCAAGACCAACTACTTTTTCATTGCAAATACATGTACGTGTATATATATATATATGTATATGTATATATTTTTGTTGTTATTTGGTGCTGTCAAGTCAGTTCTGACTCATAGCAACACTATGCACAACAGAATGAAATGTATACATATATACATATGTATGTATATATATATTTGTTGTTGTTGTTTGGTGCTGTCGAGTCCCTTCTGACTCATAGCAACCCTATGTACAACAGAATGAAACATTGCCCGGTCCTGCACCATCCTCACAATTATTGCTATGCTTGAGCCCATTGTTGCAGCCACTGAGTCAATCCATCTCAATAAGGGTCTTCCTCTTTTTTGCTGACCCTCTACTTTACCAAGCATGATGTGCTTCTCCAGGGGCTGATTCCTCCTAATTACATGTCCAAAGTATGTGAGTCATAGTCTCGCCACCGTTGCTTCTAAGGAGCATTTTGGTTGTACTTCTTCCAAGACAGATTTCTTCATTCTTTCACAGTCCATGGTATATTCAATATCCTTTGCCAACACCACAATTAAAGGCGTTAATTCTTCCATTTTCCTTTTTCATTGTCCAGCTTTCGAATGTATATGAGGCGATTGAAACCACTGTAGTTTGGATCATGCGCATCTTAGTCTTCAAGGTGACATCTTTGCTTTTCAACACTTTAAAGAGGTCTTTTGCAGTAGATTTTCCCAATGAGATGCATCATCTGATTTCTTGACTGCTGCTTCCATGGCTGTTGATTGTGGATCCAAGTAAAATGAAATCCTTGACAACTTCAATATTTCTCCGTTTACCATGATGTTGCTTATTGGTCCGGCTGTGAGGACTTTTGTTTTCTTTATGTTGAGGTGTAATCCATACTGAAGGCTGTGGTCTTTGATCTTCATCAGTAAGTGCTTCAAGTCCTCTTCAC
>NW_004443938.1:14745063-14746726 GCF_000243295.1 Trichechus manatus latirostris | reverse complement strand
AGACCGTTAAGTCTGGTCTTTTTACTAGAATTTGAGTTCTGCACCCCACTTTTCTCATGCTCCATCAGGGACTCTCCGTTATGTTCCCTGTCAGGGTGGTCATTGGTGGTAGCCAGGCACCATCTAGCTCTTCTGGTCTCAGGCTGATGAAGTCTCTGGTTTATGTGGCCCTTTCTGTCTCTTGGGCTAATACTTTCCTTGTTACTTTGATGTTCTTCATTCTCCTTACTCCAGGTGGGTTGGGACCAATTGATGCATCTTAGATGGCCGCCCACTAGCTTTTAAGACCCCAGACACAACCACCAAAGTAGGATGTAGAACATTTTCTTAATAAACTTTGTTATGCCAATTGACCTAGATGTCCCCTGAAAGAATGGTCCCCAGTCCCCCACCCCTGCTACTCTGTCCTCAAAGTGTTTCGTTGTATTCAGGAAACATCCTAGGTTTGGTTTAGTCCAGTTGTGCTGACTTCCCCTGTAGTGTGTGCTGTCCTTCCCTTCACCTAAGATAATTCTCGTCTACCATTTAGTTAGTGAGTAACCCTCTCCCTCCCTCCCCATCCTCATAACCATCAAAGAATGTTTTCTTCTGTGTTTAAACCTTTTCTTAAGTTCATATAATAGTGGTCTTATACAATATTTGTCCTTTTGTGACAGACTAAGTTCACTCAGCATAATGACCTCCAGATTCCTCCATGTTATGTTTCACAACTTCATCATTGTTCTCTATCGTTGTGTAGTATTCCAGTGTGTGAATATACCATGATTTGTTTATCCATTTGTCTGTTGATGGGCACATAGGTTGTTTACATCTTTTTGCTATCATGAACAGTGCTGCAATGAACATGGGCATGCATATATCTATTTGTGTGGCAGCTCTTATTTCTCTAGGATATATTCCAGGGAGCGGGATAGCTGGATCGTATGGTACTTCTATTTTTAGCTTTTTAAGGAAGTGCCAAATCGATTTCTAAAGTGGTTGTACCATTTTACATTCCCACCAACAGGGTATAGGTGTTCCAGTCTCTCCACAACCTCGCCAACGTTTATTATTTTGTATTTTTTGCATTAATGATAGACTTGTTGGGGTGAGATGGTATCTCATTGTAGTTTTGATTTGCATTTCTCTAATGACTAATGATTGTGAGCATTTCTTCATCTGTCTGTTAGCCACCTGAATGTCATCTTTGGTGAAGTGTCTGTTCATATCCTTCGCCCATTTTTTAATTGGGTTATTTGTCTTTTTGTTGTTGAAGTTTTGCAATATTTTGTAGATTTTAGAGATTAGACATTGATCAGATTTGTCATAGCCGAAAATTTTTTCCCAGTCTATAAGCTGTCTTTTTACTCTTTTGGTGAAGTATTTTGATGAGCGTAAGTGTTTGATTTTTAGGAGCTCCCAGTTATCCAGTTTCTCTTCTGGTGTTTGTGCATCGTTACTTATGGTTCATATTCTCTTTATGCCATGTATTAGGGCTCCTAGTGTTGTCCCTCTTTTTTCTTCCATGATCTTTATCGTTTTAGATTTTATATTTAGGTCTTTGATCCATTTGGAGTTAGTTTTTGTGCATGGTGTGAGGTATAGGCCTTGTTTCAGTTTTTTGCAGATGGATATTCAATTATGCTGGCACCATTTGTTAAAGAGACTGTCTTTTCCCCCAATT
>NW_004443938.1:14723517-14743750 GCF_000243295.1 Trichechus manatus latirostris | reverse complement strand
ACCTCTGTTTGAGTTAATTTAGGTAGGTAGTGAGTTTCTAGAAATTTGTCCATTTCCTCTAGGTTTTCAAATTTGTTAGAGTACAATTTTCATAGTATTCTGTTATGATTCTTTTAATTTCAGTTGGGTCTCTTGTGATATCACCCATCTCATTTCTTATGCAGGTTATCTGTTTCCTCTCCTGTTTTTCTTTTGTCAGTTTGGCCAATGGTTTGCCAATTTTGTTGATCTTTTCAAAGAAACAGCTTTTGGTCTTGTTTACTCTTTCAATTGTTTTTCTATTCTGTATTTCATTTAATTCTGCTCTAATTCTTATTATTTCCTTTCTTCTGGCACCCGAGAGCCTCTTTTGCTGCGCTCTCTCTCTACATGTTCCAGTTGTAGGGTTAATGTTTTAATTATGGCCCTTTCTTCTCTTTAGATGTGTGCATTTATTGCTATAAAGTGACCTCTGAACACTGCTTTTGCTGTGTCCCAAAGGTTCTGGTTTGATTCTATGAATTTCTTTATTCCGTCCTTAATTTCATCTATAACCCAGTAGTTTTTGAGCAAGGTGTTGTTCAGTTTCCATGTGCTTGATTTTTTTTTCCTTGCTTTTTCTGTTATTGATTTCTACTTTTATGGCTTTACGGTCAGAAAAGATGCTTTGTAATATTTCGACGCTTTGGATGTCGTTAAAGCTTGCTTTATGGCCTAGTATGTGGTCTATTCTGGAGACTGTTCCATGTGCATTGGAGAAGAAAGTATACTTGGCTGCTGTTGGGTGGAGTGTTTGGTATATGTCCATGAGATCAAGTTGGTTGATTGTAGCATTTAGCTCTTCCATGTCTTTCTTGAGCTTCTTTCTGGATGTTCTGTCCTTCACCGAAAGTGGTTTGTTGAAACTTCCTACTATTATTGTGGAACTGTCTGTCTTTTCAGTGCTGGTAGAGTTTGTTTTATGTATTTTGGGGCCCTGTCATTGGATGGGTAAATATTTATTATACTTATGTCCTCCTGGTGTATTGACCCTTTAATTGTTATATAGCGTCCTTCCTTATCCCTTGTGGTGGATTTTACTTTAAAATCTTTTTTGTCAGAGTTTAATATTGCCACTCCTGCTCTTTTTTGAGTGTTGTTTGCTTGATATATTTTTTTCCATCCTTTGAGTTTTAGTTTGTTTGTGTCTTTAAGTCTAAGGTGTGTCTCTTGTAGGCAGCATATAGATGGATTGTGTTTTTTTAATCCATTCTGCCACCATCTGTCTCTTTATTGGTGCATTTAGTCCATTTACATTCAGCGTAATTATTGATAGGTATGAGTTTAGTGCTGTCATTCTGATGTCTTTTTTGTGTGTGTTGTTGACAGTTTCTTTGTTCCACTTAATTTTCTGTGCTGAGTCATTTTTCTTTACATATTTTCTCTTCATCTTTTTCATGGTTGTTGATTTTGTATTTGCTGAATCTATATTTTTCTTTTTTCTTTATTTTGATGTGTAGGATTGTTAGTTTCCTTTGTAATTACCTTAATATTTACCCCTATTTTTCTAAGTTTAAACCAGTCTTTTATTTCTTTATGTTGCCTTGACTTCCTCTCTATGAAAAATCTATGTCTACATTTCTAGTCCCTCTTTTTTGTTTTAATGTTGTCATCTTTTACAAATTGACATCTCTGTCTCCCTATTTTCAGTGTTTTAGCTTTGATTTACTTTTGTGACTTCCTTAATTGGGTTGATATCTGGTTGGTCTGTCCTGTGTTCTAGTCTTGGGTTGTTATCTGATGTTATTGATTTTCTAACTAGAGGATTCCCTTTAGCATGTCTTGTAATTTTTGTTTGGTTTTTGCAAATTCCCTAAACTTCTGTTTATCTGGAAATGCCCTAATTTCACTATCATATGTGAGGGACAGTTTTGGTGGATATATAATTCTTGGCTGGCATTTTTTTTTTCCTTCAATGCTTTATATATGTCATCCCATTGCCTTCTTGTCTGCATGGTTTCTGCTGAGTAGTCCGAGCTTAGTCTTATTGACTCTCTTTGGAGATGACTTTTCATTTATCCCTAGCTGCTCTTAAAATTCTCTCTTTACCTTTGGTTTTGGCAAGTTTGATTATAATCTGTCTTGGTGACTATCTACCTTATGTGGAGTTCAATGACCATATTGGTTAGATATCGTCTCATCTTTCACGATATCAGGGAAGTTTTCTGCCAACAAATCTTCAACAATTCTCTCTGTATTTTCTCTTATCCCCACCCCCACCCCCACGCCCCCGCTCTGGTACTGAAGTTTTCTGCCAACAAATCTTTAACAATTCTCTCCGTATTTTCTGTTATCCACCACCCCCCTGTTCTGGTACTCCAATCACTCATAGGTTATTCCTCTTGATAGAGTCCCACATTATTCTTAGAGTTTCTTCATTTTTTTAATCCTTTCGTCTGATTTTTCCTCAAATAAGTTGGTGTCAAGTGCTTTATCTTCAGTCTCACTAATTCTGACTTCCATTGCCTCAACTCTGCTCTTATGACTTTCTATTGAGTTGTCTAATTCTGAAATTTTATTGTTAATTCTTTGGATTTCTGATTGCTGTCTCTCTGTGGATTCTTGCAGCCTGTTAAATTTGTCATTATGCTCTTCTATAATCTTCTTAAGTTCCTCTATTGCATGGTCTGCATTTTGCCTGAACTCCTTCCTGATATCTTGAAGAGTTCTGTATATTAATCTTTTGTATTCTGCCTCAGGTAATTCCAAGAAATTCTCTTCCTCCAGAAAATTTCTTGATTTTTTTATTTTGGGGGCTTGCTGCAGTCATCATGATCTGCCTCTTTATGTGATTTGATATTGACTGTTGTCTCTGAGCTGTCAATAAGTTATTATAATTATTTACTTTACATTTGCTTACTGTGTCCTAGCTTCTTGTTTTGTTTGTTTTGATATGCCCAAATAAACTGTTCATGTGAGCTAGCCCCATCACTGGTGCCCCTGAAGCTCCAGTGTTCTGCCACGAGATGGCCAGACCTGCCAATATGTATGCAAGCCCAGAAGTCCGCCACTATTCCTGTATGGAATCAGCTCGTTTCCAGGTAGTCAGCCACCAAGTGTGTGGTGCAGGCTCTCACCTACAGACCTAGACAGGCATGGGTGATTGGTGTAGGCACAGGCATCTGGCTGCAGCAGGGGGTCACATACTGATCAAGACAGGGTGCCGATGGCCACCCCTGAATGTCTGGGAGGAAAGCATGTCCCTGTTCCCTACAGCTCTTGGGTGGGTGGGTTTTGCAGCTGGACTATGAGCACCCAATGCTATTGGCTGTAAGGACTGGAGGGCACCACACATTCTTGGGCCCCTGTCTCAGGTGGCTAGGTGGCATGGGTGGAGCCACCAGTCCTTAGGCCCCTGATGTAGGTAGGTGAAGACCTTGCTTAACGGGCAGAGCAGTGTCAAATGTCATGAACCTGCCACTTCACAGCTGAAACAGTTGAAGTTAGACTTCAGGTATATACCCTGTTTTACTGTGGTAATGAGGGCCTACACTGTTGAAGGGCCCACACAAGTCTCTGTAGGGAGAAATGCACTTAAAGTCCATGGACCCCTTGTTCTTGTGCCTAGGCAAAGGAGCTGTGCCTACCCTGAGTTCCTGGCTTAGGGGAGCTGGCAGATTATTTTTTCCCCCGTTTGTTTATTTGTTCACTCTCCAATGCTGGGAGAATGGTTCAGGGTGCGTAACGGGTCCTACTTCTGGCCCAGGGGACTCAGTAATTGCTGAAGCCATTCCAGACCCAGTGCAGAGCAGGGAGCGGGGAGGTAAATGGGAGAGAAGTTTTTCCCAAAGGGGGTGTTTTTGATCCGCACAGTAGGCCAGATGGAAGTATTTATCTTTCGCCATTGAGGGCTGCTTCTCACTGGTTCTTGATGGCCGAGTAGACTCTCTGCTGCTGGGTCTCTCCCAATGTGGAGAACACCTCCCAAGCGCCACTGCTTGCCTCACTGAGCACCACAAGCTGATCCGGCCTGAAGGGCTCCAGCTCCCACAGAGTCAGGTCTGGCAGCTCCTCGCTGTTTCCAAGCCATCTTTCCCTCCCCTTGCCACTCAGTCTGATTCCTCAACTTTGCCTTTGATATTCAGGGCTCCTAGATTGTCATATATAATCGAATCACTTGTTTTTTCAGGTCTTTGTTGTAAGAGGGACCACCAGAAGCATATGACTACTCCGTCATCTTGGCCCCACCTCGCCTGTTCTTCTTCATATAGTCCAGCTTCTTGGATTATTTGCTCAGCATACAGATTGAATAGGCATAGTGAAAGGATACAACCCTGACACATACCTTTCCTGACTTTAAACTACACAGTATCTCCTTGGTCTGTTTGAACGATTGCCTCTTGATCTATGTAGATTCCTCATGAGCACAGTTAAGTGTTCCAGAATTCCCATTCTTCTCAACGTTATCCATAATTTGTTATGATCCACACAGTTGAATGCCTTAGGATAGTCGATAAAACACAGGTAAACGTCTTTCTGGTATTCTCTGCTTTTAGCCAGGATCCATCTGACATCCATCTGGCAGTGCAGTGGTTAAGAGCTTGACTGCTACCCAAAAGGTCAGGAGTTCTCCACAACCAATCCTTAGAAACCCTATGGGGCAATTCCACTCTGTCCTATAGTATCACCATGAGTAGGAATCAACTTGACGGCATCGGGTTTGGTTTTGGTTTTATATATATATATATATATATATATATATACACACACACAGACATAGCTGCTGTCAAGTTCCTTTTTAAAAAATTATTTTATTTTTGTTGTTGAAAATACACACAGTAGAACATACACCGATTCAATAATTTCTACATGTACAATGCCATGACATTGATTACATTCTTCAAGTTGTACAACCATTCTCACTCTCCTTTTTCAAGTTGTTCCTTCCCCATTAATATAAACTCACTGCTCCGAAAGCTTCCTATCTAACTAAGTTGCTGTTATTAGTTTGATCCCATGTAGGAAGTTTTTTAAAAGACTACAATGCTTATAACACGTTTAAAGACCCTATTTCCAAACAAGGTTCTATTCACAGGTATAGGGGTGTCATGGTTTGAATTGTGTCCCCCAGAAATATCTGTCAACTTGGCTGGGTCATGATTCCTAGTATAGTACGATTGTGTAATCTGATGTGATTTCCTTATGTGTTGTAAACTCTATCACTATGATGAGGTTATATGTGATCTCCTTATGTGTTGTAAATTCCATCAGTGTGATGAGGTTATACTGATGAGGTTTAAAAGATTAGATAGTGTCTTAATCCAATCTCTTTTGAGATATAAAAGAGAGAAGCGAGCAGAGACACATGGGAACCTCACACCACCAAGAAAGCAGTGCCGGGAGCAGAGAGTGTCATTTGGACCTGAGGTTCCTGTGCTGAGATGCTCCCAGGCCAAGGGAAGACTGATGCATCACAAGGACTTTCCTCCAGAGCCGACACAGAGAGAAAGCCTTCTCCTGGAGCTGATGCCCTAATTTGGACTTGTAGCCTACTGGACTATGAGAGAACAAATTTCTCTTGTTAAAAGCCATCCACTTGTGATATTTCTGTTGAAACAGCACTAGATTACTAAGACAAGGGGTTAAGACTTCCACATATCTTTTTGGGAGATACAATTCAATCCATAACACTAGGTGAAGTCTTAGAGAGGGGCAGAAGGATCTGCATTAGCAAGTGTGATCCAAACCCAGACAAATATGTATGTATGATGAGTGTATTGACTTATTAATTTTTACTGATAATGTGACCTTAGAGAACACATCCACATTGTAGTAAACCGTGGATGGGCTAGTCTGCAGAGAAAGGGATTTTACCTTAACTCTTATTCAATGCATGCTCTCTAGAGCTTGCACAACTCCAATGAGGTGAACCACAGGTAAGTTGCTGGGCCAGCTCCCTCACCTATCGAATGAGGCGTCTGGACCAGATGGTCTCAAAGAACGCTTCTGTAGCTAAACTTCTATGATTCTATTATTCAGTATAGGCTAGGGTGCCTGAAAAATACTGAGATAACAGAGGAACAACAAAAGAAGTGGAAAGAGAGGCTGCTGATGTGTGGGCAAGGAGAAAGAACAGTGGACTTAGCTACTCCTGGAGTGAATTCTCGAATCGCAGCTCACACATTTGGCACGTCACCTCACTGCCCTGCTCCCCAGATTTCTCAAACTGAGAATGAGTGTGTGTGTGAACACCTGCCAGTGTGGGCTGGTCACAGAGAAGGGGCTCAGGGAGTGGTGTGGGATTCCAACTGATCACCAGGACTTCAGCTTTCAAACCAGACACGCCTCTGCACCTGGGTGACATTGAAGCCTCTTGACTGTTAGAAATAACAGGGGAAGGGACAGTTCTGTTTGGTCACAAGATCTAGGTTTGAGAATTACCTACACCATTTGTTAAAAAAATTATTGGGTAGTCCAGGGCCTTATTTCCTCATCTGTAAAATAAGGACTTGGATTACACAAAATCTTCAAAAATTCTTTCTAACTCTTATAAAGATTCTAAGATCCACAAGATCTTCGGTAGTAACATTTTATTTTTTTTATTCTTTATACTTCCCACAGTCTTGCACATAGTAGGTTGCTAATAAATACTTGTATGAATGATGAATGAGACAGTCCCAGTAATTCAATTCTCTCATCCTCAAGAGAATAAGAAAATCTCACATAAAACCAAGGGATGTGAAACTGTAATTCTCTGAGTGCTAAACTATCTGAGTCATGCTGTTTCAAAGATTCAAGCTTGTGGCCTAAACTGATAGCAGATTCTTTCCATTAAGAAATTGCTCTCTCTGGTGAGTCTGACTTCGGAAGCCATGCAGACAATGCCGACACTGGCAAAGTGATTGAGTCTGTTCATAAAGTGATTGCAGTCATGTTGGGCCATCCAAACAAAAGCACTCTATGTCCCAATGATAACAACAGAATATAACAAAAACCTACAGTGCATTTAGAAGCTGGCAATGACATTTCCTGATGCACACCTCTTTCCCTCCAACTTGAGGTTCAGAAACCAGATTTTCTAGATGGTGATTCTTAGTAAATATTCAACTGTAAGTACCTGAATGATGCGTGAAAGGAATCTCGCCATTGAGAACATTTAGTCTTTGCACTCGAACAGTTCACAGACCAACAGACACATGAAAGGCAGACACATAATTGCCATTCTAGGTGTCTCTGGCACAGAAGAATGAGTTCATGGTGGTGGAGTCTTTTCCTTTTTCACCTGCTTTTGGGAAATATGTCTGTTAAACCCCAGCCTGAGTGTAGCAGCTGGAGTCCATCCTGGAGTTGGATGGGCAGGGGTGATTTAGGGAAGGGAGCATGGGGAAGAGGTGAAAAGAAAGGAAGGAGAAAGAGCATCTTTGTAGAAATCCTTCCAGACCTTCTTTCCAGATGACATTCTTCCCATATTTTCTCCCCTAGAGTAATTCTTCATGGTTGCTAACATCTGCCTGCTCTGCACTGGGAGGAGTCCAGGAATTTTTCTTCTGTTTTTGGAAGGGGAGAGTAGAGGGAGGCTCCCCTGTCCCCATCAAGAGCCTTTTCCAGGTGCTCTTAAGTCGATTCTGATTCATGGCAATCCCATGTGTGTCAGAATAGAACTGTGCTCCGCAGGGTTTTCAAAGGGTGATTTTTCAGAAGTAGATCACCAAGCCTTTCTTCTGAGGAGATTCTGGGTGGATTTCAAGTGCCAATCTTTCAGAAGTAGATTGACACATCTTTCTCCCTAGTCTGTCTTTGTCTGGAAGCTCCACTGAAACCTGTTCAGCATCATAGCAACCCGCAAGCCTCCACTGACAGACAGGTAGTGGCTGCACGTGATGTGCTCTGGCTGGGAATCAAACCTGGGTCTCCCTCATGGAAGACAAGAGTTCTGCCACCGAACCCTTACTGCCTTCATCAAGAGCCTAGTGACTCTCATTTCCACTGTGGCAGTTCCAGGGCACCCAGCCCATCCTGGAGCCTGGGATTTGGCAGGGACCCTGTGGAATGCAGGAAGTTTCCATCACGTTGATGTACTGACACCACAGAACTGGAAGAATTGCAGGTTTCTGTCTGTTTTTATTTTTTTATTTTTCAGATCACGCGGGAAAAATGCACCTTCAAGATTTCATCCCAAGCAAAAAATTGTTGCTATTGACTTTTCCGCACTTCCTAAGCACTGCATTTCTTTCATGCTTCATCAAAGGCATAATCCTTCATTCTGAATCTTTTTCATCACTTTAAATAGTCCTGCTCCTTTGTTGCAGCTTTCTGCCTTTAGAGAGACGGGGTCAAATGGGCTCTCACAGCGGAAAGGGAGGTGGAAATCAAATGGGGGTGGAGACATAGCTGCAACCTTTGTGCTCGAATCCTGATAGATGCTGTCTGATTTTTTATTTTTAAAGTGAGCTACTGCTTGGCCACACTGATCTCGTAAGCTGCGTTTAAAAAAAATATATTATTTTTAAACAGAAAATGTTAAGGAGAGAGTCCAGGCTAATATATATATTTCAGCAAAGTTTTTAGAGAGAAAAAGATGATCTCCAAATTGTTTGAGATAGTCAGCCTGGTTCTATTATATCTGTGTAGCAGCAGGTATAACAAAGCTAAAGATTTAAGGCAATTTTGACACCTTAAAGCAGAACTGCCAGCACTGCACAGACTTTTAAATCCAAAGAGGATTCAGCCTGCTCACTTATTACTTTCCACATCTTCAAAAGGACAGTGGCTCTTTTTTAATCTCTTTGCTTTGCTGGGAAACCATGGGAAGTTATTGACTTTACTGGCACTTTAAGTATACAATCAGGCAGAAAAGGAATATGGGTGCACTCGGGGGCTGTGGGTTCAAATTCTCATCTCTTTGGGCCACTCTCCTCCCTGCTCAGATAGAATTGAAAAGGGCAGCGCGAACAGTGAGGGTCGGCCACGCGTTTTGATTGGGGCTCTCTCGTTGAGTTCCGGGCTCCTGAAGCCATTTGGCGAAAGGCAGGCTCCTTTTTAGTTTCTGTTGTTGTATTTTAATCTGACAGCTCCCAGGGTTCTGTTGGATGGTGTGCTCAGAAATGCCATGCTTCCTTGTAGTCCCTGCGAGCTAAAATAATGAAGAAGCAATTAAATCTCATGCTTGAGGGCCTGTGCTGATTGCTTGCAGGAGAGGGGCAGGCTCCAGCCTTGTTCGCGAGCACAGGGCAGGGGGGCCAGCCTGTGTTTCTCTTGGAGGAGAAGCATTCCTGCCCGCCTGTGTCAGCTGGTCAGCTACAGGGGAGCTTGGGTGCTGGAAAAAAGGGGCGCAATAGGAAACCAGTGCTCATGGAGACATCTGTACTACAAATGGGTGACGGCTGAGGTTGTCCCCATGAGGTATTGTCAGGATTGTTATGTGTTAGAATAACACAATAGGCTGTTAGGCTATGAACCGCCCCCCCCCCCTTTTTTTAATACATAATATCTTCTGTGGATGAATTAATGTTCACTAGGGGCAGGTTGTTTTAAAAACAATAGGTTTTCTTGTTTCTTGGCTTTGGCCAAAGACTTGGTTTTGTTTTGCTAGTTGCTATGAGGCTAACATTTTTCTTGCTGAATTTCCTGTGCAAGCTACCTAATTTTGGGGAGGGGGCATTGGGGACAGTAGCAATTTGCCCAACATCCCGTAGCTAGTAGGCGTGGAAAACAGTTGCAATGGCATCCACATCAGAGCCTGTCTAACTCTGGGGGTGGATAATGACCAGGACCAGCCCTAAGCTGATTCCCATGAGGTGGAGGTCAGACATACCTCCACTCTCCAAACTTTTTCCCAATTTTGACACCTGCCATCCCTCCCACAGCACTCTCTACTTCTCTTCTGGGTTCCATAATCTGTTGCAATAGCCAGACACAACTCACTTACGGTGAAGGGATTTATTAAGGAAGTAACAGGCTACAACTTGGGATCAGGATCAGGAAGCTTGTAGGCAAAGTCTCCCTTGTTCAGTACAGGACAGTGCTCTCAGCTCGTCTGGGCCATGCAGGCCTCTTCTCTGTCCTCTGAGGATAGGGTCCTCTCAGCCCCTTCAAGACAGGCTTCTCTTGGCCCTGCCATCTGTCACCACTGACTCTGCCACTAGGCCCCTTCTGGATCTCTCATTGTCTGCAGTATTACAGCCTTTGACCCATTTTACAGCTCTTTTAGGAGGTTCCTTGCCTCTTCTCTCGCTCTGCTCCTTCTCTCTTCTCTCTTCTTTCTTCTTTCTGCTTCTGGCTGCTTCCTGTCTTCCTGTTTCTTTCTGTCTGAAAAACCTCTGTGGGGTTGGCAGCATATATAGACAACTCCTCATCAATTTCAAGGCATGGTACTTCCCAGCGGGGGACACAAACTGACCAATCCCCTCTCAGTAGGCTACAAACACTTAATTTGCATAGTAGGCTACAGATACTCCATTTGGATAGTCTATTGACCAATGCCTGCAAGGTACATGCCAATCACAGGGCAAGATGCAGCACAGGACCAGACAAAAAGTGTCAAACCAAGTTGTTTACAGCTTACCCAGGAAATGCCAATCAACCTGGACAAAAGTAACAGACCCTCTAGGGTAGAAAACTAGGCCAAAGGTAATTCCTCAGTGCTTAGGGGAAAAAATCTCTCAAGCTGTTTTTTCAAAGAACCAAGACAAAAAGCCACATAGAGGCACTCATTTCATCACAAGGTGTAGAGCCAACCTTAATATTAATTAATTAAAGAAGTCATTAATAATTTGATAAATAATCCAATCAAAAACTCAATAAATATGTATTGAAATTTTACTTGGACTAGATAGCTAGATAGCTGCTGTCAGGTTGACTACAACTCTTGGCGACCTTATGTACAATGGAATAAACTGTTGCCCTGCCCTGTGCCATCCTCATGATCGCAGGCATGTTGAGTCCATTGCTGCAACTACTGTGCCAATCCATCTCACCAAGGGTCTTCCTTGCCCTTATAGGCCCTATACTTTACCAAACACAATATTGTCCTCTAGTGATTGATCCTTCCTGATGACGTGTCCAAATCAAATGAGTGGGACAATGTTCTGTTGTGATCCATAGAGTTTTCATTCTTGGAATGAAAACTAATTCTTGGAAGGAGCTCGCCAGGCTTTTCTCCTAGTCTGTCTTAGTCTGGAAGCTCTGCTGACGCCTGTCCACCATGGGTGACCCTGCTGGTATTTGAAATACCAGTGGCATGGCTTCCAGCATCACAGCAACATGCAAGCCACCAAATATGATAAAGTGACAGATGGGTAGTGGTCTATTGGGGCTAGCCACTGGGAATTCAATGATAAGCAAGAGAGATATATTTTCTACCCTATTGGAACGTAAAGTCTAGTGCAGGAGACTCCCATTAATAAAAAGCAACAAACGATTGTGTAACAGCAAACTGTGATACCTGCTATCAAAGAAAATCACGTGATGCAATGGGAGTGTATCAAGAGGGCCTGAACTAGGAAATGAATGTGAAATGAGATCTGTGTCTAAGGGTGAATATAGAGGCCAGTGTTATGGGGGCAAGGAAGTGACAGAGCCGAGGCTGGCGAGGGAGCCAGGCCAGGGTATGCAGTGTTCTAGAGACCTCGATAAGGATTTTGTTTCCGATGCAAAGAGTAATGCCAAGCTGTGAAAGGGTGTTTTATGGAGTGAACTGTGTCCTCCAAAAATGTCTGTCAACTTGGCTAGGCCATGATTACCAGTACTGTGTGGCTGTCCACAATTTTGTGATCTAATGTGATTTTCCTATGTGTTGTAAATAATACCTGTATGATGTTAATATAGTATATGCAAGTAAAATTTTGTTGAAGATCATTACCAAGAAGCTGCAGCAGTATGTCAACAGGGAACTGCCAGAAATTCAAGCTGGATTCAGAAGAGGATGTGGAAAGAAGGATATTATTGCTGACGTCAGCTGGATCATGGATGAAAGCAGAGAATACCAGAAAGATGTTTACCTGTGTTTTACTGACTATGCAAAGGCATTCAACTCTGTGGATCATAAAAAATTATGGACAACACTGCAAAGAATGGGAATTCCAGAACAGTTAATTGTGCTCATAAGTACACTTAATTATACTTAGACCAAGAGGCCGTTGTTTGAACTAAACAAGGGGATACTGCATGGTTTAAAGTCAAGAAAGGTGTTCCTCAGGGTATCCTTTCACCATGCCTGTTCAATTTGTATGCTGAGCAAATAATCTGAGAAGCTGTACTATATGAAGAAAAACTGGGCATCAGAATTGGAGGAAGACTCATTAACAACCTGTGTCATGCAGATAACACAACCTTGCTTGCTGAAAGTGAAGAGGTCTTGAAGCACTTACTGATGAAGATCAAAGACCACAGCCTTCAGTGTGAATTACACTTCAACATAAGGAAAACAAAAATCCTTATAACTGGACCAATAAGCAACATCATGATAAAGAAAGAAAAGATTGAAGTTGTTAAGGAATTCATTTTACTTGGATCCACAATCAACTCCCCTGGAAGCAGCAGTCAACAAATCAAAAGATGCATTGCATTGGGCAAATCTGCTACAAAAGACCTCTTTAAAGTGCTAAAAAGCAAAGATGTCACCTTGAAGACTGAGATGTGCCTGACCCAAGCCATGGTGTTTTCAATCACTTCATATGCACATGAAATCTGGAGAATGAATAAGGAAGGCTGAAGAAGAACTGATACCTTTGAATTACGGTTGATGAAAATGTTGAATATACCATGGACTGCCAGAAGAATGAACAAATCTGTCGTGGAAGAAATACAGCCAGAATGTTCCTTAGAAGCAAGGATGGCAAGACTACGTCTCACATAGTTTGGACATGTTATCAGGAGAGAAAAATCCCTGGAGAAGGACATCATGCTTAATAAAGTAGAGTGTCATCAAAAAAGAGAAAGACCCTCAATGAGAAGGATTGACACAGTGGCTGCAACAATGGGCTCAAGCATAACAACAATTGTGAGGATGGCACAGGTCCAGGCAGTGTTTCGTTCTGTTGTACATAGGGTTGCTATGAGTCGGAACCATCTTGATGGTACCTAACAACACAACAAACTTCAGTCTGAAAATAAATCCACTGGGCTATGATGTGGACCAGTTTTAGAGACAAATATCCTCGCCTCTTCCTCGTCACCCAGGTATTCTCTAATCCCATGATGTGTGACTAGAGTGATATGAGAGAAGTACAGGATAGCAACCCCAGCCTTGAGGAACCTAGCTGGGGAGGCAGAACTAAAAAGCACCAATCAGAAAACAAGATTATGTAGGAGGCTGAAAGGTGTAGTGTTTAAGAGAGCTCGTTCTGGAGAAGGGAAGACTGGGTTAGAATCCTGGATTTACTTCTTACTAAAGGAGTAAACAGTGGGGTTGGGCAAATTAGTTAACTTCACTCTGACTCAGTTTCTTCCTCTGAAAAATAGGGACCACCTTTTGGGATTGTTGTGGAACTGACAGAGATAATGGATGGGAAGGACATAGCAGGGTGTCTCACAACACATAAGCACTTGGCAAATTTGAGCTGCTGTCACTATTGGTGATTTGTTGCCATCATCACTATTAAATTTTAGAAAACTTCAGAGATGTTGGAAATAGAGAAAACTTCACAAGAGTAGAATAGGATAGCTCGTGGGTTCTAGAATCAGAGAGGCCTATATCTGAGCCTTTATTTGATTACCTAAACAAATTTAACACAAGTAACTCACTCCCTCTGAACCTCAGTTTAGTCCCCTCTAAAGTAGAACCAGAAATATCTACCATGTTTGTTCACTGTGGTTTTCTCTAAGGTAAAAATAAGTAAATAAATCATTTAATTGCATGATAAGAAGCATACTTTATCTGTGGGCAGAAAACAACTCCCTGGTTACTGCATGCAGCAATTTCTTCAGCATCTATGAGACAAGGATACCAAAAACCAAACCTACTGCCATCAAGTCGATTCCAACTCATAGCAACCCTATAGGGCAGAGTAGAATTGCCCCAGACGGTTTCCAAGGTCGTAAATCTTTACAGAAGCAGACGTCCACATCTTTCTCCTGTGGAGCAGATAGATGGTGGGTTCAAACCACCGATCTTTCGGTTAACAGCCAAGCACCCCCCCAACCAGTACTCCTCCTTGAGAGAAAGTTAGATGCACCAAAAACATAGGTTGTTGTGTTGTTGCTAACTGCCTTGAAGTCGGCCCCTGACTCATGGCAATGCCATCCACGACAAAATATTGTCCAGACCTGTACCAGCCCCATGATCATTTGTAGATTGAACCATTGTGATCCACAGGGTTTTCATTGGCTGATTGTCAGAAGTAGATCACTAGGCCTTTCTTCCCAGCCCATCTTCATGTGGAAGCTCTGCAGAAACCAGTTCAGTATCATAATAGCAGGCACGCTTCCAGTGACAGATGGAGGTGGCTGTGCATGAGGTGCGTTGACCAGAAATCAAACCCAGGTCTCCCGCGTGAAAGGCGAGAATTCTACCAGTGAACCACCAATCACCCCTAAAACATAAGTACAATGGATTGATCATCCTAGTCACAGTGTTTGGCCTTGAGGAGGCCTCAGTAAACAACAACTACTATTAACAATATGCGGCAACTAGATTCTAGCATGACTAGGATGAACAGAACCAGCCTAGCAAATCAAGGGAAGAGGACATTTCAGAAAGAGGAGGCAGAATAAGAATTGGCATAGAGGGAGGATTAAGGCTAGCAGATGTGAGAGGACATCAGGAGAATGGCCTGAATGGTGAAAGGAATTCGTTAGGGAGCAGCGAAAGGTAAGACTGAATAAAGAAACCATGGACCCAAACACCAGGGTGCAAGCTGCGGAGTTTTAGCAGAAAGCAGCTGTTGTGGCCTCTTCAGCAGAGAATAAACCAGTAAAAAACCAGTTGCCATTGAGTCGACTCTGACCACAAGGTCTCCTCCTTGAGAGAAAGTTAGATGCACCAAAAGCATAGGTTGATGTGTTGTTGCCAGCTTCCGTGAAGCCGGCTTCCTGACTCATGGCAATGCCATCCATGACAAAATATTGTCCAGTCCTGTACCATCCCCACAATCAGCTGTAGATTGAACTATTGTGATCCATAGGGTTTTCAATAGCTGACTTTTCAAAAGCAGATCACTAGGCCTTTCTTCCAAGGCACCTTTGAGTGGATTCAAACCTCCAACCATCTGATTAGCAGGGAAGTGCATTAACTGTTTTCACCATCTAGGGACTCCTTAAGCAGACAACAACGTGATGAAGTCAGAACTATAAAACATCAGCCTGGCCCTGATACAGAGATGGAGCAAGGAGAAGCTTCAGGGGGGTAATCTTTAATATCTCGGGGTAGTAGATTAATAAAATTATGAATACTTCCAGAAGGTACAGCTGAACTCCCCGTTTCCAACCTAATTGGTTTTTACATGGATATCCACTTCCTCCATTACTGCCCATCACTATTCTGCATAGTAAAGATTTCTTTTCCCAGACCCAAGGGATTTGGAGATATAGATTCCATAAGGATTCTAGTCACTCACCTTCTACTGATTTTTAGCTTAAAACACAGTGGAAAATTATTGGCATTATTTCCTTGAAAACCCTTCCCTGCTTGAACATGTCTCTGTCAATAATTGTCATGTTGGCAATTGGAGGGCCTTTGGCGGCATGCCTAGGAATGTCAAATAGTCTCCATTAGGTTTGAAAGCTCTGAGTTGCAGTAATGGGTTGATACTCTACCTGATATGATTGTACAAAATTACATAATTGATTTCTGGGACACTGCGCCACACAAATTTTATAGGTTTCTTTTATTTTGTGCCTCAAAAGGCAAGTACACTTTCATTCATTTTCCTCAGTAAGAAGATTTCAAATGGTTTTCCTGGCTGGTCCAGATTAAGCTCTGGTATTTTATAAGGCTCTACACCCTTTTGCTAAGTTATTTTACATGGCAAAACCTATGATTTTCCATTGGCTGCTAGGAGCTGGAAACTAAAATGCAGGCCTGAAGAGGCTGAGTCTATAAGTATGCAAAATCTAGCATATCCAGCACAAAATAAGTAATGAATATTTCTTCATTGTTTTAGTCTTTCTGCAATTTTTTAAAGCTTCATGATGGTTACAAAGGTAGTATTAGTTACATATCCTGAGAGTATGTTTGGTTAATGCGGGCAGTCTCTTCTTTAAAGAACTAGTTATTTCTGACCTCTAGAAAGTCTATGGTCAGGGAACAATGGCAAGGTAAGAAAGAATCAGCTTCTGAGCAATTTATTCTCTCTGTGTCGATGGACACAAGGACTGATGGGGCTCCCATATAGCAAGACTGCCCTGTCAGGGCAAAGCAGAGAGGAAAAGCAGAACCAGCCACATTTGGTGACACTGGGTAAACTGGAGCCTTGGTGGTCCAATGGTTAAGCACTAGGATGCTAACTGAAAGGTCGGCAATTCGAAACCATCAGCCACTCCATGGGAGAAAAGACCTGGTAATCTGCTCTGTAAAGATTAGTACGTAGGATAGCCTATGGGGCAGTTCTACTCTGTCCTATAGGGTCACTTTGAGTCAGAATTGACTCAACAGCACATGACAACAACAACAACAATATTTGAACAATGGCATGACAAATCCAATGCTTAGGAAAAAAAATTTTTTTTTTAATTTAAAAAGGAGACATCAGGGCGGCAGGGCCAAGATGGTTAAGTAGTCAGATGCTTCCGCTGGACCCACTTACAACAAAGACGTGAAAACACAAGTGAATCAATTATATATGACAATCTAGGAGCCCTGAACATCTAAGGCAAAGTTGAGGAACCGGACCAAGTGGCAGGAGGAGGGAGAGACGGTTAGGAAGCAGAGAGGAGTTGCCAGACCTGACCTGGTGAGAGCCTGAGCCCTTCAGGCCTGAACAGCTCATGGGTGAGCGGTGAGGCAGGCAAGCAGTGGTGCTTGGGGGGCACATACTACACATCGGGAAAGACCCAGCACCAGAGAGTCTACTCGGCCACCCAGAACCAGAGAGAAGCAACCCTCGATCCGCAAAAGATAAGTATTTGAGAACGGCCTACTGCATAGATCAAAAACACCCCCCTTAGGGAAAAGCCTCTTTCCCATTTACCTCCCTGCTCTCTGCTCTGCATGGGTCCTGGACCGGCTTCAGCAATTGCCAACGCCACTGGGCCAGAAGTAGGATCTGTCACACTCCCTGAGCCATTCTCCTGGCCTTGGAGAGTGAACAAATTAACAAACGGGGGAAAAAAATAAACTACCGGCTCCCCTAAGCCAGGAACACAGGTTAGGTACAGCTCCTTTGCCTAGACACAGGCATAAGGGATCCATGGACCTTGAGTGCCCTTCCCCCTGCATAGACTTGTGTGGGCCCATTTCAACAGCGTAGGCCCTCATTACCGCAGTACAACAGGGTATATACCTGAAGTCTAACTTCAACTGTTTCAGCTGTGAAGTGGCAGGTTCGTGACATTTGACACTGCTCTGTCCTTTAAGCAGGGTATTCACCTACCCACATCAGGGACCTGAGGAACTGGTGGCTCCACCCACGCCACCTGGCCATATGTGATAGCAGCCCATGAATAAGAGGTGCCCCCCCAGTCCTTACAGCCAACAGCACTGGGTGCTCATAGGCCAGCTGCAAAACCTACCCACCTACGTGCTCTAGGGAACAGGGACACGCCTTCCTCCTGGACACTCGGGGGTGGCCAGCAGCCCCCTGCCTTGCTCAGAGTGTGTCCCATGCTGCAGCCAGATACCTGTGCCTATACCAATCACCCATGCCTGTCTAGGACTGTAGGTGAGAGCTTACACCACACACTTGGTGGCTCTCTACCTGGGCACCTGAGCTGAATCCATACAGGATTGGGTGGACTCCTGAGCTCACAAGCCTAGTAACAGATCTAACCACCTGGTGAAAGGATATTAGAGCTTCAAAGTTGCCCATAATCAAACTAGCTCATACGAGCAGCCTATTCGGGCATATCAAAACAAAACAAGAAGCTAGGACACAGCAACAAACATAAAATAAATAAATATAATAACTTATTGATGGCTTGGGACAACAGTCAATATCAAATCACATAAAGAGGCAATCAATGATGGCTTCAGCAAGCTCCCAAAATAAAGAATCTAGAAATTTTCCAAAGGAGGAAAATTTCTTGGAATTATCAGAGACAGAATACAAAAGATTAATATACAGAACTCTTCAAGAAATTCAGAAGGAAATTAAGCAAAATGCAGAACACGTGATAGAGGAAATGAAAAAGATTAGAGAAGAGCATAATGACAAATCTAACAGGCTGCAAGAAAACATAGAGAGACAGCTATCAGAAATCCAGAAGATTAACAAAAAAATTTCAGAATTAGACAACTCAATAGAAAGTCTCAGGAGCAGAACTGAGGCAACAGAAGTCAGAATTACTGAGACTGAAGACAAAGCACTTGACACCAATTTATTTGAGGAAAAATCAGATAAAAGGATTTAAAAAATGAAGAAATCCTAAGAATTATGTGGGACTCTATCAAGAGGAATAACCTACAAGTGATTGGAGTACTAGAACAGGGGTGGATAGCAGAAAATACAGAGAGAATTTTTGAAGATTTGTTGGCAGAAAACTTCCCTGATACCATGAAAGATGACAAGATACCTATCTAAGATGCTCATTGAACTCCACATAAGGTAGATCCCAAAAGAAAGTCACCAAGACATATTATAATCAAACTTGCCAAAACCAAAGATAAAGAGAGAATTTTAAGAGCAGCTGGGATAAACAAAAAGCCATGTACAAAGGAGAGTCAATAAGAATAAGCTCGGACTACTCAGCAGAAACCACACAGGAAGAAGGCAACAAGATGACGTATATAAAGCCTTGAAGGAAAAAAACTGCCAGCCAAGAATTATATATCCAGCAAAACTGTCTCTCAAATATGATGGCGAAATTAGGGCATTTCCTGATAAACAGAAGTTTAGGGAATTTGTGAAAACCAAACCAAAATTACCAGAAATACTAAAGGGATTCCCCCGGTTAGAAAATCAGTAACATCAGATAACAACCCAAGACTAGAACACAGGACAGAGCAACCAGATATCAATCCAGATAGGGAAGTCACAAAAATAAATCAAAGCTAAAACACTGAAAATAGGGAAACAGATGTCGCTATGTAAAAGATGACAATGTTGAAACAAAAAAGAGGGACTTAAAAAATGTAGACATAGATTTTTCATATAGAGGGGAAGTCAAGGCTATATAAAGAAAGAAAAGACTGGTTTAAACTTAGAAAAATAGGGCTAAATATTAAGGTAACCACAAAGGAAATTAACAATCCTGCAGGTCAAAATAAAAAACTAGAAAAATATAATGACTCAGCAAACACAAAATCAACAACAAAGAAAAAGATGAAAAGAAAATACATAAAGAAAAATGACTCAGCACAGAAAATTAAGTGGAACAAAGAAACTGTCAACCACACACACAAAAAAAGACATCAAAATGAAAGCACTAAACTCAAACCTATCAATAATTACGCTGAATGTAAATGGACTAAATGCACCAATAGAGAGACAGAGAGTGGCAGAATGGATTAAAAAACACAATCCGTCTATATCCTGCCTACAAGAGACACACCTTAGACTTAAAGACACAAACAAACTAAAATTCAAAGGATAGAAAAAAATATATCAAGGAAACAACACTCTAAAAAGAGCAGGAGTGGCAATATTAATCTCTGACAAAAAAAAACCTTCAAAGTAAAATCTACCACAAAGGATAAGGAAGGACACTATATAACAATTAAAGGATCAATACACCAGGAGGACATAACTATAATAAATATTTATACACCCAATGACAGGGCCCCAAAATACATAAAACAAACTCTAACAGCAATGAAAAGAGAGATAGACACCTCCACAATAGTTGTAGGAGACTTCAGCACACCACTTTTGGTAAAGGACAGAACATCCAGAAAGAAGCTCAACAAAGACACGGAAGATCTAAATGCTATAATCAATCAACTTGATCTCATAGACATATACCAAACACTCCACCAAACAGCAGCCAAGTATACTTTCTTTTCCAGTGCACATGGAACATTCTCCGGAGGAGACCACATATTAAGCCATAATGCAATCCTTAACAAAATCCAAAACATCAAAATATTACAAAGCATCTTTTCTGACCATAAAGCCATAAAAGTAGAAATCAACAACACAAAAAGCAAGGAAAAAAAAATCAAACACATGGAAACTGAAAAACA
>NW_004443938.1:14697057-14722750 GCF_000243295.1 Trichechus manatus latirostris | reverse complement strand
AGATGGGAAGGCAGAGAGGGTTAGGAGCTGGTTGAATGGACATGGGGAATCAGGGGTGGAAAGGAGGAGTGTGCTGTCACAGTATGGGGAGAGCAATTAGGGTAACATAACAATGTATGTATAAATTTTTATATGGGAGACTAACGGAAATGTAAACTTCATTTAAACTACAATAAAAATAAAAAAATAATAATAAAAAGGAGACATCAGCCTGAATAGGTGCTGGGGGATCTGTGAGCACATTTTGAAAGCAAC
Source organism: Trichechus manatus latirostris (assembly GCF_000243295.1). NCBI lineage: Eukaryota > Metazoa > Chordata > Mammalia > Sirenia > Trichechidae > Trichechus > Trichechus manatus. The sequence continues at coordinate 14,722,495 of NW_004443938.1, read as the reverse complement.
ATCTTATCTGAAGAGAGAGGGAAGAATATAATGAAATACAAAAGTCTTATCATAAAAATAATAACATTCTTAAAAGATATTGAAAGGCCAGAGAAACAGAACTCAAAAAGAAATCTTTAAAATGAAAATTCTTTCATTTGTTTAATTAAGCTCACGAGCTGGATGCAAAACTGAGTCACTATTCACCAGTATGCAAGCATCTGATTTTCAGACATGATTTCAGACTGAAGCGATTAAGAAAACATCTTGTTCCTTCTCCTTGAGAAATGCTTTTGTCTTAGCTAGAACTTTTCAAATGATTAATAAACTGTATTGCCATCAGCAGACAATCCCAAAAAGACTTCCAAGAAGAAAAGTGACAACTTGGATAATACTATGTGATCAGGACCTAACATTATACCGTGTGTGCCCACGTACAGCAGGCGTCTAATGGATGATGCTCTTAGCAAAGATGTCAGACATTTTTCATTCTAGTGTTCTAGGGAACCCTGAGGTTATGACTGTTTCAAAAACTCCTTAACAGGTACATTTTTATGGTTTGATATTGTGACATCACCAGATGAGCCATGTTATTTCTTAAATGAAAATGAATTAAAATTAATTTTGTTTTGAGATTTTTCTCAACTTCCTTAGAAATACTTGGGAGATATACTGAGGTGTTAAAAAAAAAACAATGTTTATTTACTTATTATTCCAGTCAATATGAGTAGATTGATTATTCTATTTAGGTACAGTTGGGTAGGTAGTAAGGATACAAGGATTAAAAATCAGAATAGTCCCTCCCTCACAGAGCAGAGGAACAAATATACTAGAACAAAAGGTCCAGTCCTTTGTTTTTAAAGGCAAGAAAGATCTACCCAAACCTCTCCAGAAATCTGTTAAAATTTCTGGAGAAATTTCAAATAGATAAAAGAGAAATAAATTTTTTTAGAAGAATTCAGCTATTAGCCAAAGAATGAGACATTGGTAACCTGTTTTAACCAATTTCATGAACTTTAGGGGGAAAAAAATCCTCTTAAAAGGCTAATGTCTGAGTAACTTTTCAATGTAGTTTTTGGGTGGGAGATCTTTCCTTGACAAATGAATGTGACTTTGCTTAGTGAAACAGGGTTTTTCTTTTACCAGCTGGGTCAAACCAAATCATAGTAGGATGGATCCTAGTTCCAATTCTTTCCGAGTGCTATCTTATTTAAAAGGGGGTGACCCACAGGGGGAAGATAGACACCATGAGAGACACCATATGACAAGGAGGGAGATCCATCTGTAAGCAGCAAAGTGAAAGCCAAGGATTGCCGGCGGCCATCAGAAACGAGGAGAGGGACCTGACTGGACTCCCAGCTTCCACAAGTGTGAGAAAATAAATTCTGTTCTTTAAAGCCACCCACTTTGTGGTATTTTATGATGGCAGCCCTAGGAAACTAAGACACCACCCAACCTGTTACAAGAGCAAGAAATCAGCCTTTACTCTGTGAAGCCACGAAGATTTAGATGTTACTCTTTTAGCACCTATTGTTCCTCATCCTGATAAATACGCTCTTCTGTGGAAAAAAAAACGGAAATACAAAGGAATGACTTACAGTTCAGTTTCTCAAATTCAACATCAATATTCCAAATCTCATCATTACCAAGAAGTACAAGGCTTAACGAAAGGAGCCCTGGTGGCGCAGTGGTTAAGAGCTTGGCTGCTAACTGAAAGGTTGTCTGTTCGAGCCCGCCAGCTGCTCTACAGGAGAAAGATGTGGCAGTATGCTTCTGCGAAGATTACAGCCTTGGAAATCTTATGGGACAGATCTACTCTGTCCTGTAAGGCTGCTGTGAGTCGGAATCAACTCAATGGCGACAGGTTTGGTTTTCGTTTTGTTTTGTTTTTTTTAATAGGTTTAACAACCACTGAGCCAAGGCTCTTTCAGTTAATTAACCAAAACCAACGACAATCCAACAAAAACTCACCTGCAGCACACCCAAGGACTCTCACCCACTAAAGAACTGTTTCATCTCAATATTTTCTTTGGAGCACCTCTTAAATAATCAGCTTATTAATGCCATCCCCTGTCTTACTAGACTTGTCTTAGAAAATCATTTCAGAAAATGCCCACTTTAAAAGTCTCCTGAAACCCTCTGTGGGAGAGTGAGCAAGAGTTTATGCCAAATGCTTACGGGATACAGAGGTTGAAGATGACTTTCCGGCTACTCAATTACAACACATATGGAGCTGTTTTAATCAGTGCTTCAAGATGCACCTGGAAGTAATTAACTGTCTAGATAACAATAGCAAGACTACGGAAAGTTCTGTACTGTTGCTAAGGGTACATTCATTTCCTGTCATCTGAGGTTCTTGGGTGACCCACAAGAGTAAGCACTAGAAGCATATTCCAAAGGCAAATGGATGATTTTTTGATATTTTATGCTATTGCTCATGGTACAAAACTCTGCTTACCATGGCATGGAGGTCACCACCCATGTCCATGGAGCCAAGTTAGACTCATAGCCACCTTATAGGACAGAGGAGAACGGCCCCAGAGGGTTTCTAGGACTGTAATCTTTACGGAAGCAGACTGCCACATCTTTCTTCCATGGCACAGTGGTCAGTGGGACTTAAATTCTTATTGGTTGATTGCCTAGGATATTACATACTCAAGGGCTAGATCCGTCATAGAGTTATTGTTACGGATTAAATTGTGTTCCACAAAAAAGATATGTTAAAGTCCTAATGCCAATACCTGTGAACATGACATTGTTTGAAATAGGGTCTTTGAAGATGTCATTAGTTAGGTTAGCAAGAGGTCTTACTGGAGTAGGGTGGGTCCTAACCCGGTCTGAGTGATAGCCTTATAAAAGAGGAATGAGACATGGGGAGAGACAGAGGAAGGACAGCCATGTGAAGATGCATCCACAAGCCAAGGAATGCCTGGGACTACAAGAAGCTGGGAGAGCCCAACTCGACTGTTAATTTGGTTCTAGCCTCCAGAACTGTGAGACAATACATTTCTATTATAAACTGCCCAGTATATGGTGCTTTGTTACAGCAGCCTTGGGAAACCAATACAGCTGTTCATCCACCTAAATATTTTTAAACAAAGTTGGGCAAAATGTAAGCCTGGGGTCTGACAGCTCTATGATAGACATATCAAATTAAACATATAACAATGGAAACTCTACGTCACTTACGGCACGAAAATTAGCAACGGGCTGAGTGATTCGAAGATTCAATTCAGGGTTTAATGTGCTCAGATTTTTAAGTTATTAAGTGAATATTGAGAGTTTTTGTCTTATAATAGGGAACCCCGAGACAGAGGGAAAAAAAACCTTCCAATAAGAGTATTTGAAAATACTCTGAATTTATTGTACATAAAGCACTATGCTAGAAACTAGGAGGAACAAAAATTTCTATATAATTGTCATGACTCCAGGAAAGTTTCATCTCAGGAACTTTTTAAAATAGGCAATAAGTTTATTATACATACAAAACCAAAACCAAAACCAAACCCACCCCCCTACCATCGAGTCGATTCCAATGCATAGCGACCCTATAGGACAGAGTAGAACTGCCCCATAGGGTTTCCAAAGAGCAGCTAGTGGATTCAAACTGCCGACATTTTGGTTAGCAGCCAAGCTCTTAACCACTGCACCACCAGGGCTCCTGTTATACATACAGGCTTCCCCATTTAAAAGCTGCCCCTTGGTTAAAAGCAGTGTTTCTCAAGGATGGTCAAGCCTTCCTCCCGAGACCACTTGCACAAGGTAAAAAGCTTAAAGTCTAAAGATTTGGACTCTAACCATTAAAAAATGTTGTAATTGTTAATTCTGATTGTCCAGTTGTAAAAGAATGTCATGAGGTCTTACTTGCATGTCTTGCCATGACAACCTTGCAATAAACTAAACAAGTTTATGCATGACAAACCTGAGCATTTGTTTATTTATGTTTAAGATAAAAATCCTACACTGCATATAGTCACCCGGGAAGCTAAAAAAATGCAGATTCCTCAGCCCCATCCCAGAATCTCTGAGGTCTTCAACAATTTAAACAATCACCATATGTATTGGTTTCCCGGGGTGGCCAAAGCAAAATACAACAAAGCGGGTGACTTTGAAGAATGGAAATTTATTGTCTCACAGGTCTGGAGACTAGAAATTCGAATTTAGGGCATCCACAAAATTGTACTCTCTCTACCTGTGCTAGGGCAAGATCCTTCCTTGTCTCTTCCGGCTTCTGGTAGCCCCAGGCATTTTTTGGAGTTCCTTGACTTGTAGATGCATATTTGTATAGCTGTCTTAACCCTCTGTGTCTGTCTGTGTCTCTTCTCTTTTATAAGGACACTACTCGGAATGGATTAGGACCACTGTGCTCCAGTATGACCTCCTGCTAACTAATTTTAACTAATTACATCTGCAAAGACCCTGCTTGCAAATCAGGTCACATTCACAGGTACAAGAGGTTAGGACTTCAACGTTTCTTTTTAGGGGGTGTCTTAGTCATCTAGTGCTGCTCCAACAGAAATACCACAAGTGGATGGCTTTAACAAAGAAATTTATTTTCTCACAGTCCAGTAGGCTACAAGTCCAAATTCAGGGCATCAGCTCCAAGGGAAAGCTTTCTCTGTTTGCTCTGGAGGAAGGTCCATGTCATCACTCTTCCCTTGGTCTGGGAGCATCTCAGCACAGGACCCTCAGGTCCAAAGGACACGCTCTACTCTCAGCACTGCTTTCTTGGTGGTATGCGGTCCCCATGTGTCTCTGCTCACTTCCCTCTTTTATATCTCAAAAGAGACTGGATTAAGACATCTTCTAATCTTGTAAACCTCATCAGATTACAGTGATAGAATTTACAACACATAAGGAGATCACATATAACCTCATCATAGTGATAGAGTTTACAACACGTAAGGAAATCACATCAGATTACACAATCATATACAATACTGGGAATCATGACCTAGTCAAGTTGACAGATATTTTTGGGGGACACAATTCAATCCATGACAGGGGGACACAATTCAATCCATAATACCATGTGCCTCAGAGAATCATTACTCAAAATAAGACACCTTGTGAGAGATCAAGTGGGAAAAGTATAATGTATGAAAAACAGGAAGTATCTTTTCTGCAAGAGAAGCCAGGGAAATTAAACACCAATAAAAGCAATAATTAAAAAAAAAATTCAAAGATCAGAGTAAAGAATAAAGACGTGTCTATCTAAATAAAACAGAGAACAGATGAAACGGAAATTATGATCAAATTGTTCTGCTTCAAATAGAAATGAATTTGAGGTCTAATGTTTTTATTCTACTAAATAGAAATAAAGATCTTAAAATTTATATAGATAATAACTAGATAAATAGACAGACAGATAGATACTACAAACCCTACCGTGATTAGCAAAAAGCTTAAGAGAATACCTTTTCTTCTTTATTTTATATTCTCCCTATGAATAGCTTCCTTCTGTTTTTTACAGCAAAGACTTCATACCAGTCAAAAGGAAAGGTTTTGAAATAGCTATTAGAGAGACAGTTTCTCCCACTAAAAGAGCCAGCACAATTGATCCCTTACATATCAGAGCTGCTATGAGTTTAAATTGTTTGGTCAGTGTCATGGATTGAATCGTGTCCCCCCACAATGTGTCAACTTGGCTAGGCCATGACTCCCAGTATTGTGTGGTTGTCCTCCATTTTGTGATTTGATGTAATTTTCTTATGTATTGTGAATCCTAACTTCTGCCTGTGGTTAATGAGGCAAGATTAGGTTATGTTAAAGAGGATTAGGGTGGCATGCAACACCCTCACTAAGGTCACATCCTTGATCCCATGTAAAGGGAGTTTCTCTTCATCAACTTTTATCTTACAAGAGATAAAAGGAGAGAGAAGTGAGCAGAGACCTCATACCACCAAAAAACAAGAGCCAGGAAGAAGCGTGTCCTTTGGACTTGAGGTCCGTGTGCTGAGAAACTCCTAGACTGGGGAAGATTGGTGACAAGGACCTTCCCCCAGAACTCACAGAGAGAGAAAGCCCTCCCCTGGAGCTGGCTCACTGAATTCAGACTTCTAGGCTCCTAGACTATGAGAAAATAAATTTGTTTGTTAAATACATCTACTTGTGATATTTCTGTTATAGCAGCACTAGATAACTGAGACAGTCAGAATTTAATATTACACCTTTCCATGTATAACTTGGCTTCTCAATCTACCCCATTTAAGCTATTAGGTATCTAGTCCTCAACCACTGTTGGGGAGCCTGGTCCAAGTGCCAGTGGAAACAGATGTCACTTAAACAAAGAAAACCAGCTTTTCAAACAAAAAAGATGAGATGCCCCATACTTATTAGACCATGGGAAAGTTTCAGTGCGTTTGAATAAGAACGTAGATATAAGAGCAACGCAGAAATCCACAAGTGAAAATCTTGTAAGGAACCTGGATATTTGTACATGAAACAGATTTTAGCTGCTCAGCACAATTCTTGGTGGCAACTGTTGCGATGCCTGTCTCCATGACATTCTAAGGTGAGGTTGAGGGAAATATATGAAAAATATTAGTCTAGAAATGAGAATATGGTGCCGGGTTTGATTACCAGCCACTGGACCTCAAGCATAGCCATCTGTCAGTGGAAGCTTGCATGTTTCTGTGATACTGAACAGGTTTCAGCAGAGCTTCCAGACTAAGATAGACTAGAAAGAAAGGCCTAGTAGTCTACTTCCATAAACCAGCCAAGAAAAACCCTATGAATTCACAATGGTCTAATCCACAACCAGTCACAGGGATGGTGCAGGATCAGGCAGACCAGGCAGCATTTCATTCCCTTATACATGGGGTCACCATGAGTCAGAGGCCAATTGATAGCAGCTAACAACAACAATAAAAAAAATGACCATATTTGTTCAGTGGTAATCACATGAGGACAGAAACAACCCTTTTGGCTTTTCCTGAAATTCCCAGTGCCTCGCACGCTTTTTGACTCTTGTAGGTGTACAATAAATATTTTCAGAAGTAGTAAATATATAAATAAATAAATTTATTTTGAAAGGATAGAAAGTAAAAAACAAGTACAAGTAAAATAGGGTTTTCTAAAACTATCACAAGAAACCTCAAGGTATAACTTACTGTCACACTGAGTCTTGCTTGCCAAATTACTTCCTAAATATCTTCTAGATCCTTCTACCTGTCTCCATCTCTGCCACCTTCACCTTAATCTGTACCACCATGTCCTCTTTCCTAAACAAGAAACTCCTAAAGGGTCTCCACGCATTAACTCGAACCCACCTTCCATCTTTTGTTCATATTTCAACCACAGTCATCTTTTTTAAATGCTAATCTGATCTTTTCATACACACACGCACACACACACACACACACACACACACACCATAAGCCAGTTTAAACTATTTCAATGAATTCTCTTTGGTCTTAAAACGAAGACCAAAATTATTAGTATGGCTACCAAGCCTAGTATGGTCTGGCTCCTGTCTACCTCCACATGGTCATCTGGCAGCCTGCTCTAGCCACTCCTGGGCTTCTCTCAGTCCTCTAATGTGGCATGCTCCCTCTTGACACAGCACTTGCTGTGCCCTCTACCCCTCTCCTCATTCCTTTGCCTTCCTTCCATTTTGAAATTACAAATCTTCTTTCAGATCTCAGCTCACTTATAGGTTCCTCAAAGAAGCCTTTGTCAATATCCATGTCTATGTCATCTCTTCTATTATTGTCATTGTTAGTCCCCATCAAGTAGGCTCTGACTCATGGTGATCTTATGTAGAAAACAGATCATGGTCCTGCACCATCTTAGTGATCACTGGTATGTTTGATTCCATTGTTAGAGCCACTACATCAATCCATCTTATTGAGGATTTCCCTCATTTTTGCTGGCCCTCTACTTTACCAAACATGATGTCCTTCTCCAGTGATTAGTCTTCCCCCACTTCTAAGGAACATTCTGGTTGTTTTTCTTCTAAGATTGATTTATTCATTCTTTTCGCAGTCCACAGTATATTGTCAGCACCAAAATTTGAATGCATCAATTCTTCCATCTTCCTTTTTCACTATCCAACTTTTGCATCCATATAAGATGATTGAAAAGACTCTTAAATCACCATGAGCCTCTCCCTTGGAGTACTTAGGAGAGTCATCATTTTATGTTCATTTATGTCATTCTTTGGTTGAAATCAAAGAATTTATACTGAATGCTCTATGAGGCAGGAACTGTGTTTGTGATCTTTGCTCACCAATGTATCCCCATTGCTCAGCAAAGTGCTTGGCATTATACAAGGTTCTCAGTAAACATTTTTTATATCCATGAATCAATGAGGGAACCAACAATATAAGGCCACTATCTTTATCTGTTATTTCATATTCCTAGCCCCAGTTTGTGTTTGTGTGTGTGTGTGTGTGTGTGTGTGTGCGCGCGCATTTAACTATGATAGGTTCCTTTTTAGCTGTCAAACTGATGCACATTTAATTGATTTAACCAAGTTAGTAATAATATGTAAGAAGTTGGATCAGACATTTGTTAGAACCAGACATCCAAAGGATTCCCAAGCAAAGAAGTCAGATTAAGGAATGTTCAATAACCACATCTAGAACATTGTTTAGCTCTTTGGGAAGCATCTCAAGTATTTAGGGTAAAACAACTGGTTCCAAATGGCTAACATGGAATCTGATTTTACAAAGATCTGAAAACATGTGGAATTACAAGTCAGATAGCAGGATAATATCAGTAGAAACAATTGGTATTTTCATGGGTCTGACCAGCTGATGCACAGTGACTGGGTCTCAGCAGCTATGAGAGGATACCCTAAGCACAGGCAGAGAGCCTCCAAAGGTTTTTTCTCTTCTTTTTAATAAAATGCTCTCTCTTTGTCTTATGAACTCAAAAAACCAAAAACCAAACCCACTGTCACCAAGTTGATTCCAACTCATAGCGACCCTGTAGGACATAGAACTGCCCCATAGGGTTTCCAAGTCTGTAAATCTTTATGGAAGCAGACTGCCACATCTTTCTCCCTCATAATGGCTGGTGGGTTTGAACTGCTGTCCTTTTGGCTAGCAGCTGAGCACTTAACCACTGCGCCACGAGGGCTCCTTCTTATGAACCCAACCGCATGATATTCACCAGAATATTTGAATCCAGTAATGAATAGCTCTACACGTGTTTTTTTTTTAACTTCTAAAAATGTAACAAAATATTTAATAAATATTTAACAAATAATAAAAATTAACACACTAAGGGAGAATTTGGGAGTTTACCCTGTACAACAGCTTCCAAAGGTAGATAAGTTGGTGCTACTGTTATCACAATTGTATACAAAACATCTAAGGCTCAATCACATAGCTAGCAAGTGGCTCAAGTGGGATTCAAATCCATCTCAACCTCCCACCACATCCATTACTCCCCTTAAAAAAGAAAAAAAATACGCTCATCAGCTTTTGAAATAAGTATATTTAATAGTTTCGGTCTGATCTAAAACATATAGAATTGATCAATTATCACATTACCCAGGTTTTTCCACTTAAGATCTTTTTTATAATTTTTTCTCAAAAGAAAGTCTTACACAGGTTTTAGAATGTTCTTCCACACGGAGACAAAGGATAATATGTCTTCAGAGTTCCAGGCACGTTCCTTGCTATTTTGCTCACGCAGAGGTTTGCTCTTAATTTTTTTTTTTTTTTTTTCTCTTTCATTCAAAAAGCAATTCCACTACCATCCTGAGGTTAGCTACGTTAATCTAATGTCAACTCCATTATTGTTAATTATTTTATGGTGGCTATATTTTAACAGAAGGGGTACAAAGATCCCTCATGTCATTTGATAGCCCACCAAGAATTATATTGAAATAACCACATTGATTTCCAGATCTCAGCAAGCAACTAGGACATAATTAAACTTTTATCTCTGCAAATTTTGCTGTCTTTTTTTTTTTTTTTAACCTAGTTACCTATTGTTCAGTAGACTAATCTTATTTTGCTTCTCAGGTGGGCCTACAGCTTCATTCAATGGTTAAGAAATAAATTACTATGAAAGACATGTAGTATCTGGACATTTCTCAAATAAGAATTTCCATTGGCATATTTTCTCTGGCTTCCTTTTTTTTTTTTTTTCCTATTTCTTATTTGACTTTAATAAAGCTATACTCTATTGAAGTTAAATAAAAGTGTTCCTCTGAGCATTTGGAGTTGAATTAAAATAGCTGTAAATCTGAAGAGGCAGCCATTTCAAGATTCTACTTGACCTACCTACCTCAGAAGAGAGAACCTGTATCTACAGAAGAGGAAGCATCTACCTGCTCTGTCGAACGTCCCCTCGTTTCAGGCTCTTCCCTCTTGCTGCACGTCTGTCGTCTTCCTTGCTGCCTCCTCGCCCCACCCGATAGAGCTTAAACTTGAAGAGAAGGAAACTTTCTCTAGGCTTCTGGTAACTTTTTCTTCCTTCAAAAAAAAAAAAAAAAATCAGCAAGTGAAGGAGCAGTGTGGTGAAGTGGGGGGAAAAAAAACGCCACACTAGGCTGGAAATAATTTTTAATTCATATTCCCATTGATTATTTATGTCCCGCTGAGCAAACACTTTTCTCTGCCTCCGTTTTCTTATCTGAAAATACAAGGAGCTAGATTAGATCTAGGGCCAGGTGAAGAGGAATTTACGTTGTTATTGTTGTGGTTAGTTGCTGTAGAGTTGGCTGCGGACTCATGGCAGAGGCCATGCACAACAGGATTGGACCATTATAATCCACAGGGTTTTCATTGGCTGATTTTTGGAAGTAGATTGCCAGGGCTTTCTTCCTATTCTGTCTCAGTCTAGAAGCTCCCCTGAAAACCTGTTCAGCATTATATCAATACACAAGCCTCCACTGACAGACAGGTGGTGGTTGCACTTGAAGCACATTGGCTGGGAATCGAACCTGAGTCTCCCATGTGTGGATGCCTAAAATCAAAACTAGGTTCAGAAGGCAACAAGGGGCAGGAAAGATGGACAAATGGAAACGGGGAACTCAGGGAGGAAGTGGGTAGAGTGCTGTCACATTGAGGGGATTGCAATTAATGTCATGAAATAAAATGTGTATAAATTGTTGAATGGGAAATGAATTTGCTGGGTAAAACTTTCAACCAGACCACAATAAAATGTTCAAAAAATACATAAATAAAATAGATACAAAATCACACACAAAAAAAAAAAAATGCAAAAAACCCACAATGATAAAAATATCAAATTTTTAAATAAAGACAGACTCAGTATTACTGATTTTTCCTCTTCTCTTAGTTGGCCCTGTTGCTGGCCCCAATTTAGAGCCTTTCTGAGGCCCCTTCCCCCGCTGATGTTCTATAATCAGTTTCCAGTCTCAGCTGGCAGCCCTGGAAATAGCACTCCTCCAGCCCTGGTGGCACAGTGGTTAACAGTTTGGCTGCTAACCAAAAGGTCAGCAGTTCAAATCCACCAGCCGCTCCTTGGAAACCCTATGGGGCAGTTCTACCCTGTCCTATAGGGTCGCTATGAGTCAGAATGGACTCAAAGGCAAAGATTTTTTTTATTACCTCCAGACACTGGAGGTAAGGTTCAGCCAGCCCAGCCCAGGAGGGGTTTTCATGTCTACGCTTGAGAGAGAGACTCATCAGCACATTCCTTTTAATTCTCCTTTCATTTTCCCGGAGACAGGGACTTCACAGCGTATGGCTTCATATCAAGGGCTCTGAACAGGTCAAGACTGAAATCGCAATTTCATTTCCCTGAGAGCTCTCAGAGGACGGGGACTGCCAGCCAGCTGCCTCTGGTGCCCACCTGCACCCAGACTTGCACTGACTTGATTAAGCAACAGCTCAGACTGAAGCACGTGGGGGACACTTACTAAGGCCTGTCCTCTCCTGCCCGCCATGTTCCTCTGCCCTGGCCCATCCTGTCAGCTGCAGCACTCCCTGCTTACTGCCTCAGGAAGGAGTGACATAGCTAGACCCAAGCATAAGAGCAAACGCAAATCTCGACTTCTTAGACCAAAGCTCCCAGTCCCCTGAAGGTAGATCAGATCCCTCTGTTCCCGAGGAGCGCGCTCGGGAGGCAATAAAATGCTAGGGTACAGACGAATCCAAGTGGCTTAAAGCAGGCAAGACAACCTCACAGACACCCCCCAAGCCCCAGGGGTGGGAGCGAGTGGTAGAGGGCCTTAGGAGACCCCCAAGGCAGGCAAGAGAGCAGTAAAATGATCTCCATGTTTCCTGAGTACAGTAGGGCCCTAGAGTTGGAAACAATAACTTCTGTGAAAAAATTAAGAAAGCTACATCTCTTTCACAACCAAGTTGTTGTGAGTTGTTGTTCTGTGGGCTCCGACTCAGGGCGAGCTTATGGACAGCAGAATGAAACATTGCCCGGTCCTCTGCCATCTTCACAATCATTGGTATGCTGGAGTCCATTGTTGCAGCCACGGTGCATTTTGAGTGTCTTCCAATATACGTGGCTCATCTTCTAGCACCATATCAGACAATATTCTGTTATAATCCATAAGGTTTTCACTGGCTAATTTTTGGAAGTAAATCTCCAGGCCTTTTTTCCTAGTCTGTCTTAGTCTGAAAACTGTCCACCTTAGGTGATCCAGCTGGTGTTTGAAATACCAGTGGCATAGCTTCCAGAGTCCTTACAACACAACCAACAAGCCACCACAGTATGCCACTTGGCCACAACCAAGTTGTTATTGTTGTTGTTGTTAGTTGCTGTCAAGTTAGCCCCGACTCATGGCGACCTTATGTTTAACAGAATGAAATGTTGCTTGGTCCTGTGCCACCTCCATGGTCGTTGGTACGTTTGATAACTTTGTTGTGGCTATTGTGTAGCGCCTTCCAACATAAGGGACTCATCTTCCAGCACTATATCCGACAAGGTTTTGTTGTGATCCATAGGGTTTTCATTGCCTGATTTGCAGAAGCAGATTGCCAGGCCTTTCTTCCTAGTCTGTCGTAGTCTGGAAGCCCTGCTTAAACCTGTTCACTGTGGGTGAGCCCGCTGGTATTTGAAATACTGGTGGCATAGCTTTCAGTGTCACAGTGACATGCAAGCCACCCCAGTACAACGGACTGACAGGTGGTGGACAACAAGTTAGGACCTCTAGCTCGCTTTCTTCCTCAGGTGCTCTCCCTAAAAGCCTGTCTACACAGCCCAGTATGAAGCAGGATGTATGAGGCTAGTGTGGACGAAGGTAAGAACTGAAAAGTCGCATCAAAGATGATGAAGTTACATTTGCACCCCATCTTGCACCCACGTTAGCAACCATTTGCCATTCTCCTATAGAGGCAACCATCATAAATCTAAAGATGTAACCTATTTTGAAACTATAGTTACTTAGATAATTTGATCTGCTTTCTCTTTTGCTCCAATATAGCTTGAGCCTTGTGATTTATAAGGGCTTCAATATTCCTCTTTCATATTTAAAAACCCTTATGCAAATGATGCCAGCAGCCCAGCAAACTAAAGTTTTTGCATTAATGCTCCATATTATTCACATACAAAAATTCCATTTAAATCTCATTAAGCTTGTGACATAAATCCAAACAAACTAGAAAATGCCCTGTTAAGGTGGAAAAGTGACATATGTCTTCCGGTCCCCTGGCAGAACAAGGTAGGATGAAAAAAAATGATTAAGGTACTAGCCATTTGGGACAACGTTCCAGTGGACACATATGTTACTTTTCTGCCTTTAACTGTTCACTGCCTTCCTGCTTTTATCTCAATAGCATTTAAATGAAGTATTTGTCAGCAACTATTTCTGGTAATGTGACGTATGTGATTCAGTGAAGCTATGAGCTGAGTTTCTGGAAACACAGCAGTATCCTGGGAAAATCGTAAAAGGACTGTCTGCTAACGGCATTTTTTGATTTCCCTCTAGGCATTTCTTGGGGTTCGTGATATAATTTACCTGTCATGTAATATTAACAATATACCTTTCAGGGACTGAAAGATTAGGCGGGCCCCTGTGCTGCCTGGCTCAACGTGCCTAGCCTTGGAAGTCCTTCATGTCACCGTGCCTCATCTCTAATCCAGCTTTCCTTTAAAACAATTATGTCAGAGGGTTACATAGGCTTTACAACAGTACTCTACACTCTTTAGCACCATTGCTAATTGCCAATTATTCTAATTTTAACTCTGTAATGTGTTTAGGTTAGAATTTGGGGGGTTGGGGAAGCAGCTTTGGCATTTTTTGGTTGTAAATCTGGGTTTATCTCTCCTCTTAATGTGAATAAGCACATCAAGTTCAGACTGGTAGTTCAAATGACAGTATTATAATATTACAATCATTTACGTGTTTTCTTCAAAGAAAAAAATGGATATTGGCATAGCTTTCAGCAGCTGCTGGATTCCCTCAGAAGGCTTAATGTGAGTACCTAAAGAAGTATGAGAGCCCCTGCCTGTTGAAAGTAAAATGAGTGTTTAGTCCATGTTCTCAGCTCTCCAGCCACTCTTGTTGAGCCTTCAGAGACTGCACCGATGTAACTGATCTCACTGAACCGTGTACATGAAAAACACTGAATTGGCAAATGTGGTGCTACCTATAGTTTTACAACCATAAAAAATTTCATAAAAGAAGAAGAAGAAGACATGTTTGCTTCCAGCCCCACGGGCTCGATTCTCTTCTCTGTGGTTGTCAAGAGCAACAGGCATGTATAAATTCCCACCCCTATCCATTTTAGAGAAAGGGAAAGAGAGCAGAAGGGATAATGAAAGGGAAATGGAGAGATGGAAAAATGGGGAGAAGGACTAGGTAAGTAAAGAAGCTCAGAGAAACAAGTCCAATATGCCTACTGCCTGGCATGCTCTTGCTCTTCTCCGTACTGAGCTGCTACCCATCCTTTGAATCTCAAGCACAAGTGCAGCTTCCCCAGGGAAACCTTTCCTCCCACTGCCACCACCAGCTAGGTTGGGCCTTTTTGTGGCATGCAATTACAATACTGTGCACATTTCACTTCACAGCACTTCTGCATTTGTAACTATGAAGACAGAACAGAGAGGTGGACAGGAACACGACCTCTGCAGCCATGTGGCCTGGGTTTTCACCTCAGCTCTGCCACTTAATAACTGGGTGACCTCGGGCAACGGACTTACCCTTCTGTGTCTCAGTTTCCTCACCGATAAAATAGGGATAATAATGGTTCCTATCACACAGAGTGGAGCCCTGGCGGCACAGTGGTTAACAGCTCAACTGCTAACCAAAGGGTCGGCAGTTCAAATCCATAAGCTGCTCCTTGGAAACCCAATGGGGCAGTTCTACTCGGTCCTATTGGGTCGCTATGAGTCGGAATAGACTTGACCGCAAGGGGTTTGGTTTGGTTTTGGTTACATACATATATATATATATATATATATGTATGTATATACACACATATATGGAATGACACAGTGGCTGCAACAATGGGCTCAAACATAGCAACAATTGTGAGGATAGCACAGGACAGGGCAGTGTTTCATTTGGCTGTACATAGGGTCGGAACCAACTCGATGGCACCTAATAATAACAAACATACATAATGCTATTGAGGTATAATTGACATACAATGACTGCACATATTTAAAGCGCACTGTTTGATAAGCTTTGACATATGTATACATCCATAAGAAACATCACCGAAACCAAGATAACGAAACCTGTGCCACCCCTTTCTCTAATCCTCCTCCCCCCTGCCCCCAGGAAACTACTGATTGTTCTTCTGTCACTGTGTATTAGTTTGTGTTATCTGGAGTTTTATATAAATGGACTCATTCAGTGTGTACTCTAAGTTTGTTTGGCTTCTTTCACTCAGCATACTTATTTTGAGATTCGTCCATGTGCCGTGTACATCAATATGTTTTTCTTTTTTATTGCTGTATGATTTTTTTCTTGTAGTATTCCATTATATGAGTATACCATAGTTTGTCTCTCCATAGTTGATAGATGTTGGGTTGTTTCTAGGATTTGGCTATTGCAAATAAACTGCTATGAACATTTATGTACAAGACTTTACATGGATATACACTTTCTTTTCGCTTGGGTAAATACCTGAGAGTAGAATGACTGGATTATACAGTAGGCGTATGT
The DNA here is from genome assembly GCF_000243295.1 of Trichechus manatus latirostris. NCBI lineage: Eukaryota > Metazoa > Chordata > Mammalia > Sirenia > Trichechidae > Trichechus > Trichechus manatus. The sequence goes on along the minus strand of NW_004443938.1, from coordinate 14,706,465 downwards.
TTGACTTTTTAACAAACTACCAAACTGCTTTCCAAAGTGGTAACAGTTTACATTCCCACCAGCAGTGTATGAGAGTTCCAGTTCCTCCACTTTCTTGCCAACACTTGGCATGATCGGTCTGTTTCATTTTAGTCATTCCAGTAAGATTGAAGTGCTATCTCTTTGCAGCTTTTATTTGCATTTTCCTAATGACTAATAATGTTGAGCTTCATTTTGCATGCTTTATTTGCCATCCATGTGTCTTCTTTGTTGAATTATCTGTTCAAATTTTAGCCAAATTTGTATTGGATTGTTGTTTTCTTACTATTGAGTTTTGAGAGTTCTTTACATACTCTGCCTACAGTCCTTTATCAGATATTTTCTCCCTGTCTGTGGCTTCTCTTTTCATTCTCTAATGAAAGAGCCAGTTTTTCATTTTGATAAAATTCAGGTTATCAATCAATTTCTTAATGAATTGTGCTTTTGGTGTCTTATCTAAAAATATCTTTGCCTAACCCATGATCACAAAGATTGCTCCTACGTTTTCTTCTGGAAGTTTTAAAGTTGTAGGTTTTACATTTAGGTCCATGTTTCATTTCTGAAGAGTTTCTATTGGTATGTCCTCACATTCACTAACCTTTATTTCTCATTGTCTCCGCCATGTCAAACTATTATTATAGTGTGAGGGTAAAATAATAATATGAATGAAAGGAATAAAAAATTCTACTCTCCATGCATTCGTGTTTAGGCTCCTATAGTAGGACATGGAATCTTGTAAAAAGGAGCCAACACAGGGAAAAAGTAAAGTCCTAAATTGAGCCTTGTTCAAAACACCTAGCCAGCAAACCAGAGCAGGAGAGAAGGGAGATTTCTAGGAGAGAGGGGAGAAAAAATGGGCAGGGGAAGTGCTAAGAGATTATTGGACATGCTTAATTATTTGAAAAATACTACTGCTATATATTTGACATATATATGTATATATATATGTAAATATACATATATACACACACACACACACACATATATATATAGTCTTAGAAGAAGTACAACCAGAATGCTCCTTAGAAGCAAGGATGGTGAGACTACATCTCACATCCTTTGGACATGTTGTCAGAAGGGATCAGTTCCTGGAGAAGGACATCATGCTTTGTAAAGTAGAGGGTCAGCAAAAAAGAGGAAGACCCTCAACTAGATGGATTGACACAGTGGCTGCAACAATGGGCTCAAACATTACAACGATTGTGAGCATGGCGCAGGACCAGGCAGTGCTTCGTTTTGTGGTACATGGGGTTGCTAGGAGTCGGAACCAACTCGACGGCACCTAACAACAACAACAACATATATATATTTGGAGCCCTGGTGGCATAGTGGTTAAGAGCTTGGCTGCTAACCAAAAGGCTGGCAGTTTGAATCCACCAGCTGCTCCTCAGAAGCCTGATGGGGCAGTTCTACTGTGTCCTATTCGTTGGAATCGACCTAACGGCAACATATTTTTTTGTGTATATATATATGACACGTTTTTTTGTTTTTGTTTTTTATCCCAAGGGGGTGAATGTTTTAATAAGTATAGAAAAATAACAAAATAAAATAATTACACAATTATTAACTCCAGATAAAAGCAAAAAGTTGTACAAGAATGGAAGTCTAATAGTACTATGATGCCTGGCTTAACAGTAAGAAATATTCACCTAATCATAATAATTTAAAAACTTTCAGATAATTAAACAGAAATATAATATAACTCAATTAGGAATATAGGGAAGTTGGAGGAGGAGTTGGAGGAGTGCTAAGTCCCCAACTATCATTACAGAGCATTAGTAGATATTGCCTAAACTTAAGTAAAGAATCTAAAATATAAGCGTATTACTTAGAAATATAGAGATAAATGCCTGAGGTTAACAGCTAGAAGAATTTAAAGCTATTGCTTCCTGGAGAGCAGGATGGCAGGGAGAGGGGTGTCAGGTGGGAAGATTAAGCCAAAGGACTCTCCCAGAAAGTGGATAAAAACCAAAGAAATTGCAAGTGTTTATTTTTTAAACTATGTGCATATATTACCCTGATTTTGTTCAAAAATTGATTTTTGAAAGAATGATTAATTCAAATGTCTACTATTCAACTTCTTGCTAGCGAGAAGCCCTAGTGGTTGTTAACCAAAATCAGCAGTTCGAACCCCCCAGCCACCCCACAAAAGTAAGAAGTGGCAATCTGCTTCCATAAAGGTTTACAGCCTTGGAAACCCTATGGGCAGTCCTACTCTGTCCTATAGGGTCATTATGAGTCAGAATCGACTCGACGGCAATGGGTTTGGTTTTTGGTTTCTTGTTAGTGAGTCTCATAAATAGAGCCTTTGCTTGAAGAAAATCAACAGTACAACGGAGACAACAGACAACAGGGAGAAAGCATTCAGCTGTGTCTACCTCTACTTTTTTTTCTTTGACACGTGGGAACATCTCCCACATTCCATTTCCTCTCTTAGGCCTCTTTGACGTCTATTCCCATCTTTGCAATCTTCCCCACTGTCAGAGAGTCCCAGAAAGGTCACTCTACTCTAAGATTGGAATAAATCACTGATTTCAAAGGAAAAGTTCTGCTCTTGCCAGGATTGAATGTAAGAGTGAGGAAAGTGGACACTGTGAATTATACTCAAAATATAACCTCAGTGTCTTCTAAATGTTGTCACCCAGCAAAAGGCTTTGGGCTGCTCCAAGAAATGCCGTTCTCTTATAAGCTGCTGGGTGATGGTGACGTCACTGTGGTCTTCTCTGGCTACTCCATTCAGGAGAGGGTGTGTTGTTGGGTAAAAACAGCCCAGCTCAGACAATGCAGCAGCTGCCTTGACTAAGAATAGAATCCCGTGTTTGATTTGAATTAGCCATTTGAAACAAGAGCAAAACAGCTCTGAAAGTAGTACCATCTGTTTTCCTTTAAGGCTGGGTCATAAATAACTAGAAGAAAATATATTTTCTGTTCTGGATTTGTGACCTGACGTGCCTTCCTCTGTGTTGCCACTGACCACTTCTGCTATAAACGTACCTGACATTAATTGGGCAACTGTTGGCTAGAAGGTGGTTCAATGTTTGTCCTGATGTTGTTGGTTTGGTTTTTAATCTCTATATTTATGAAGTACTCCATTATTCTCCCTCCCAGTACTTGTTAGACAAGGAAAAATAAATACACTATTCTCTGTATATTAAAAAAAAAAAAAAAAGAGCAACTCACACACCAAATAGCCAATTGTTCAAATAGTGTAACACTGTTGCTGAAAAGTCTTGTGTGATAGATGCACGTCTTCCAGGTCAAAGTGAATAAAGAAGTAAGGGAGGAGAATCCAGAATCTATCGCTCACCAGGTGCGGCCAATCCTAGTAACATAAAGATGGAAAGAAGAGAGGAGCAACCTTTTCCTGAGAGTGGGAGAGAGGATTCCACAAAAGTAAATTTGTTTTGCCATGGAGATCACCAGGTTCTCCTTGAGTCCATCCTAGCTGGGCTTTCCAGCAACTGTAAGCTGTGATTCACCAGCTGTCCGCTCAGCTATCTTTTTAGCTCCCACTCACCCTGAAAAGAATCTCTTTTGTTCTTTGATAACTCAAAGGGGAAAGGCCACGAAGGCTGGTTGGTTTGTGTTTGCGTGCTCAGCTTGGTCAGCTGACGATAATCTGGGAGCATTTCAAAAGACAGACTCGCAAACATGAAATACGCCATAAAGGCCTGTGTCTGTGCAGGCTGCAGATGGGCCAGGAATGAAAGACACTTTACTGAACAGTAAACATCTCTACATGCTAAAAAATTCTTTTAAGGAATGATTTTGAAGCAAAAGAAGAACTTACAGCCATAGAAATGTCATGAGGCCTGTCTATGAGTGGATGAAGTTGCTACCTTGGACACTTGGTACAAATGCTGGGTCCGTGTGATGACCACGGATGCTTTGCAGAGCATGGAGGCTTTGTAATGACCATGGAGCCCATGCAGAGCAGTCACCATGCCACCATCAGTTGGGAGATCACAGCAGACAAACAAGGTTGAAAAGGACCTGGTCATCTCATGCATGGACTAACACAAAGGCCTCCTGATGGGTTCTCCTGCCTGCAGACTCAGTTCTTCCAGACCATTCTGAACCAGTCTGTCAGATTCATCTTATTGAAAAACACAAAACTGCTTTTAAAGCCTCCACTAGTTCCCCATTTCAGCAAAATAGTTCTCTTCCCAGTTTGTCATCAGTCTATCCTTCCAGCTCCACCACACTCCTGCCTTTGCTTAGTCCATGCCTCTGCTCATAATACCCAAACGCTGCTTGACACCTACCCATCCACCCTTCAAAGTATGGTCTTACTTCATATTTTCCAGCATTTGCTCCACCATCCAGCCCACGGTAGTACTAAGACAGAGCAAAGAGATCAAATGCACTTGGGCAACATTGCATATTGAATCTTCCTTTTGGTGAGTTATTATGTAACTGTCATTAAAAGGCTCTGGAAAGTCACACAGTAAAGAGATCTGGTTCACCTTTTTAGCCAGTGGTGCCAAAACATATTTTACCTCAGAACAATTTTACCTCTAACAAATCAGGGTTTATTAGAAACCACCCGGAAAAGCACTAACTCAAACTCCATCTCTCTCATAAAATCACTTCTGAACACCCATCCCATTGTCCTCACCCCTCTATACTTTGCATATATTTATTGTTTGCACCTCTATTTTGATACTTGTCATGTATGGTTATCTTTTTATGCATGTATGTAAAAATAATATTAATCATAATCATATGTTGTTGTTAGGTGCCGTCAAGTTGGTTCTGACTCATAGTGACCATATGTACCACAGAACAAAACACTGCCCGGTCCTGCACCGTGCTCACCGTCATTGTTATGCTTGAGCCCATTGTTATAGCCACTGTGTCAATACATCTCGTTGAGGGTCTTCCTCTTTTTCGCTGACCCAGTACTTTACCAGGCTTGACGTCCTTCTCCGGGGACTGATTGATCCCTCCTGACAACATGTCCAAAGCATGTAAGACATAGTCTCACCATCCTTCCTTCTAAGGAGCATTCTGGTTGTAGTTCTTCCAAGACAGATTTGTTCCTTCTTTTGGCAGTCCATGGTGTATTCAATATTCTTCGCCAATACAACAATTCAAAGGTGTCAATTCTTCTTCGGTCTTCTTTATTCCTTGTCCAGCTTTCGGATGCATATAATGCGATTGAAAATACCATGGCTTGGGTCAGGTGCACCTTAGTCTTCAAGTTGACATCTTTGCTTTTCAACACTTTAAAGAGGTTTTTTGCAGCAGATTTGCCCAATGCAATGCGTCTTTTGATTTCCTGACTGCTGCTTCCATGGTTGTTGACTGTGGATCCAAGTAAAATGAAATCCTTGACAACTTCACTCTTTTCTCCCGTTAACATGATGTTGCTTATTGGTCCAGTGGTGAGGATTTTTGTTTTCTTTATGTTGAGGTGTAATCCGTACTGAAGGCTGTGGTCTTTGATCTTCACCAATAAGTGCTTCAAGTCCTCTTCACCTTCAGCAAGCAAGGTTGTATCAACTGCATAACGCAGGTTGTTAATGAGTCTTCCTCCAATCCTGATGCCACGTTCTTCTTCATATAGTCCAGCTTGTCAGATTATTTGCTCAGCATACAGATTGAATAGGTATGGTGAAAGGATACAACCCTGACGCACACCTTTCCTGACTTTAAACCACGCAGTATCCCCTTATTCTGTCCGAACAGCTGCCTCTTGACCTGTGTACAGGTTCCTCATGAGCACAATTAAGTGTTCTGGAATTCCCATTCTTCACGATGTTATCCATAATGCTATGATCCACGCAATCAAATGCCTTTGTGTAGTCAATAAAACACAGGTAAACATCTTTCTGGTATTCACTGCTTTCAGCCAGGATCCATCTGACATCAACAATGATATCCCTGGTTCCACATCCTCTTCTGAATCTGGCCTGAATTTCTCGCATACTGCTGCAGCTGCTTTTGAATGATCTTCAGCAAAATTTTACTCACTTGTGATATTAATAATATTGTTCGATAATTTCCACATTCGGTTGGATCACCTTTCTTTGGAATAGGCATAAATATCGATCTCTTCCAGTGGGCTGGCCAGGTAGCTGTCTTTCAAATTTCTTGGCATAGATGAGTGAGCACTACCAGTGCTGCATCCATTTGTTGAAACATCTCAACTGATATTCTGTCAATTCCTGGAGCCTTGTTTTTCACCAATTCCTTCTGTGCAGCTTGGACTTCTTTCTTCAGTACCATTGGTTCCCAATCATATGTTGCCTCTTGAAATGGTTGAAGGTTGACCAATTCTTTTTGGTATAATGACTCTGTGTCTTCCTTCCACCTTCTTTTGATGCTTCCTGCATCCTTTAATATTTTCCTTGTAGAATCCTTCAGTATTGCAACTCGAGAATTGAATTTTTTCTTCAGTTCTTTCAGCTTGAGAAATGCCAAGCATGTTCTTCCCCTTTGGTTTACTATCTCCATCTCTTTGCACATATCATTATAATACTTTACTTTGTCTTCTGGAGTCACCCTTTGAAATCTTCTGTTCAGCTTTTTTTACTTCATCACTTCTTCCTTCACTTTAGCTACTCAATGTTCAAGAACAAGTTTCAGAGTCTCTTCTGACATCCATTTTGGTCTTTTCTTTCTTTCGTGTCTTTTAATTATCTCTTGCTTTTTTTCATGTATGACGTCCTCGATGTCATTCCACAACTCCTCCGGTCTTCAGTCATTAGTGTTCAACACGTCAAATCTATTCTTGAGATGGTCTGTAAATTCGGGTGGGATATACTCAAGCTTGTACTTTGGCTCTCGTGGAATTGTTCTAATTTTCTTCAGTTTCAACTTGAACTTGCATATGAGCAATTGATGGTCTGTGCTGCAGTCAGCTCCTGGCCTTGTTCTCACTGATGATATTGAGCTTTTCCATCGTCTCTTTCCATAGATGTAGTCAAGTCAATTCCTGTGTATTCCATCTGGCAAGGTCCACGTGCATAGTCATCATTTATGTTGGTGAAAAAGGTTTTTGCAATGAAAAAGTCATTAGTCTTGCAAAATTCTATCGTGCGATCTCCGGCATCATTTCTACCACCAAGGCCATATTTTCCAACTACCAATCCTTCTTCTTTGTTTCCAACTTTCGCATGCCAGTCACCAGTAATTATCAATGCATCCTGATATGTTCGATCAATTTCAGACTGAATAAGTTGGTAAAAATCTTCAGTTTCTTCATCTTTGGCCTTAGTGCTTGGTACGTAAATTTGAATAATGGTCATATTAACTGGTCTTCCTTGTAGGCATATAGATATTATCCTATCACTGACAGCGTTGTACTTCAGGATAGATCTTGAAATGTTCTTTTTGACGATGAATGCAACGCCTTTCCTCTTCAAGTTGTCATTCCCGGCATAGTAGACCATATGGTTGTCCCATTCAAAATGGCCAATACCAGTCCATTTCAGCTCACTAATGCCTAGGATAGCCATATTTATGCATTCCATTTCATTTTTAACAATTTCTAGTTCTCCTAGATTCATACTTCCTACATTCCATGTTCCAATTATTAATGGATATTTGCAGCTGTTTCTTCTCATTTTGAGTCATGCCACATCAGCAAATGAAGGTCCCTGAAAGCTTGACTCCATCCACATCATTAAGGTTGACTCTACTTTGAGGAAGCAGCTCTTCCCCAGTTGTCTTTTGAGTGCCTTCCAACCTGGGGGGCTCATCTTCCGGCACTATATCAAACAATGTTTTGCTGCTATTCATAAGGTTTTCACTGGCTAATTCTTTTCAGAAGTAGACTTCCGGGTCCTTCTTCCTAGTCTGTCTTAGTCTGGAAGCTCAGCTGGAACCTGTCCTCCACAGGTTACCCTGCTGGTATCTGAATACCAGTTGCATAGCTTCCAGAATCATAGCAATATGCAAGCCCACATAGTATGACAAACTGACAGACCATGGAGGGTAATCATAATAGATACCATTTAATAAGTGCCAGTTACTGGTAACAATACCAGATGCTTCTTAGATATTATCTCCATGTGTTTAATTCCAACATCCTTGGGAGGTGGCATTATCTCTTCTTTACTGATAAGGAAACCAAAGTTCAGAAACACCAAGGTCTGGATAGCACAGCTAGTAACTCATGGGCCTGTAATCCAATTCCAGGTCTGTATATAATCCATAGGCCATGCTCTTTTCTAGTAGTCTATACTTTAAACTAGATTAGTCACTCTGAGATTGCCTTGTTTTTCTCCATAACTGGTACATGGTATTTCAGGTTTCTCTTACGTGTCATACACTCCTTAACAGGACAAAGATCCATGAACTGATGAACTCATTAATATAATAATAATGATACAATAATATAACAAGGCGCCCTGGTGGTGCAGTGGTTAAGTGCTTGGCTGCTAATCAAAATGTCGGCAGTTCGAATCCACCTAGTGGCTCCACAGGAGAAAATACCTGGCAATTTGCTTCCATAAAGATTACAGCCTAGGAAACCCAATGGGGCAGTTCTACTCTGTCCTACTGGGTCGCTGTGAGTTGGAATCAACTGTACAGCACACAACAAAAACAGCAGTAATATAATAAGTTATATAATTAGGCTTGAGTTTGGCTTTAGGATACATGTTGTCAGTCACAGAATTTACTTAAAAACAAAAATTACTGATCACTTCTTGAGGACCGGCGTAATAATTGCAAATTATTACACTGAGGATTATTCTTTAACTACCATGTTACAATAGTAATTTGTCTATGCTGGATATTTCTGCATGCTTTGTTGGGGAGTGTTATAGTGAGAGACACGTGTCCTTCATATTCACCTTTTGTCCAGTTTAGTTTCATTTCAACATAGCAAAACTAGGTCTTATTAGAATATCATTGGTAAAGGAAAAAGAACAAAGTTATACATAACGGTTATTTTTTAAGATAAAAGAAAAATGAGAACTAAGGAAAAGACTTCAAAGTTAATTTACCAAAATCCAGCTACATCCTTGACCTGCACAGACCTCAATAAGGCGTTAAGTTACTAAAGGATTAACATTTTTCTCCATTGCAACAAAGGAGTTTTCTGTCAGTGGAAGGCAGTAACAATATTCACATTCATCCATTAGCATGGGATTCATAGGGTATGAGAAAAGTCTTAACATTCTCCCTAAATGAAGTTAAGCAACCCCAAAGACAGGACAGGGCTGGTTTCATAGTTTAAAAAGACTTTATGCATTGCTGGTGGGAATGCAAAATGATACAACCATTTTGAAAAATGATATCGCGCTTCCTCAGAAAGCTAGAAACAGACATACCATTGGATCCAGCAATCCCACTCCTAGGAATATATCCTGGAGAAATGAGAGTCATCACTCGAATAGACATATGCACACCTATGTTCACGGCAGCATTGTTCACAAT
>NW_004443938.1:14683046-14695821 GCF_000243295.1 Trichechus manatus latirostris | reverse complement strand
TTAACCAATGTCATAAAACAATATGTGTACTACTGTTTCATGAGAAACTATTTGTTCTGTAAGCCTTCACCTGAAGTACAATACAAAAAAATAGAAAGACTTTAACCATTTTGAAAAACTCCCACTGCACCTTGCACTGTGCTCTGCCCCAAGCTAGCAGGGGTTTTACGAATGTTGCTGATGGGCAGAATTTATCTGGCTTATGTGTACCTGTCTACACTGCATCAGCAACTTGGTGTCCAACGACCCCAAGTCCAATGATATTGTCCAAGAAACCATTTTCTTGTTCTTCTGAACTCTATACTCAGCCTATCCCTTTTCTGCTGCCCACTTGGATGACTGTCAAATTTCAGAGTAGATGCAATGGCTCAGTGAGAAAGATACAAATAAACACTATTTTCTTCCCTGAATGATTCAACATGTTGCAGCCATGTTGGACTAGAGGATACCATTAGCTCGCTGAATTTTAGGTATGAACAGCTAGACTCATTTTTTCTTGACTAAATCCTAACACCATCCCCACTCTCTAGCCCTTGGAATAGGATTTTGTACTTTTTGTGGAATGACTCGACTCTTTAAAAAAATGTGATATATATAAGGATACTAGGGCCAGGAAAAGGAAAAAAAGGATTTCTGAATAGTACACACACCCTCAGTGATTTTTTTTTTTTCTCTTTCAAGTTTGTCCTTCCATCTAGGTCAAGTCCGTAATGCTTCCAAAGTCTTTACAGGCATAAGGAAGCCTTCACATGCTTACAACCTTAAAAGATGAATGGAAGAATATCTAGGAACTTTCCTAAGGGTTCATTTGTCCTCTGTGAAAAGGACATTTGATAGAAAATTAAAAAGAGTTGACGAAAGTGCCAAATTCTGCCACTATTTGCACCAGTCCTTTATCGTCATGAACTCTGAGATCTTAGGGAACATGGAAAGACATAGCAGCCTCATTTTACAGGCCTGGAGTGGTAGGCAGAGCACTAAGCCAACCCACGTTATCTCATCTCCTTGTGTTATGCCCATGATTTTATTCCATTGCATGGAGAAAGGGATTTTGCAGATGTAATTAAGGCTACTAATTAGATAACCTTGAGTTAATCAAAAGGGAGATGATCTGGGTGACCCTCAGCTAATCATATGAGCCCTTTAAAAGCAGAGTTTTCTCTGGCTGCTGGCAGAAGAGAAAGTCAGGGCAATTCAACATGTGAGAGGGATTCAACATGAGGGAGGTTCTCCATTGCTGGGATGGCAGGGAGCCATGCAGCAAGGATCTGAGAATGTACTCTACGAACTAACAGCAGTCCCTGGCCAACAGCTAGCAAGAAAATGGGGACTTTGGTCAACAACCATGAGGACTTGGATTCTGCAAAAACCTGAATGATCTTGGAATCAAATTCTTCCCCAGAATCTCAAGCCTAGCCCAGTTGACACCTTGATTTTGGTCTTTAGAGACCCTAAGCAGAGAACCCAGTTGAGCCCACTTAAACTTTTGGTCTACAGAACTATGAGATAATAACTGGGTATTGTTTCAAGCTATTGTGTTTGTGGTAATTGTTACAAGCAATAGAAAACTAATATGCTTAGTATTAAGGGAGAACTGTTCTCCAACATTTTCCCACTATTCTCCTGCACCAATATCCTTTCCAACCAAATTGCATTCATTGATTCCTAAACATCTCTTTTGCTTTGCCCCACTCAGCCTTTGCACAGATCATTTTGCCATCCTGGAGGGCCCTTTTTCTGTTTAGCCAAGGCCTTTGAGACCAACCCATACCTCATCATCTGAAGGAAATAAGCCTGACACCGCCTGAAGTTCTCTCTCCAAAATCTAGCAGTCTTTGCTTGCATAATTCAGTTGACTACCCATCATGTCCCACTTTGTGGAACCTTTTTCTGTGTGGTCTATACTCTCATTTAATCACCACTTATTTTCTTGTTAGTTAGGTAGTAAGACTCTTGAAAGTAAGAGCTTCTAATTTTTATGGCCAAATATATTTAATATACACCTCACATATCGTAGGCACCCAATAAATATTTGTTCATTTGTTTTGTTCTAAAGGGTCTCTCTTCAATGTTAATGAAACTAAATGACACCAAAAGCCCAAAGACAACCTCATTAGCCAAGCAGTGGGAATCTCTGCAGTGACCTGCCCCACATTCCACTTGGCCTTTAACTATTGTGAACCCTAAGCACACTTAAACTGTCAAAAGTGTAACTGCAAAAACAATATAATCACAGGAAATAATTTTTGCCAATTGATTTGTGTGACTTTCTACGACATTGTAAGCACCCAACTATTCCCTGAGCTTCCAATTTGCGTAGAAAGGGATGCTCTTTCTGTTGACTGTTTATGATGAATATAGTATCTATATACATGAACGTTCAGGAGATGAAAATGTAAAGAGTTTTGCACTGAACATTGCTGTTGTTGTTGTTGTTAGGTGCCATCGAGTCGGTTCTGACTCACAGTGACTCTGTGTACAACAGAACGAAACGCTGCCGGGTCCAATGCCATCCTCAATCGTTACTATGTTAGAGCCCATTGTTGCAGCCACTGTGTCAGTCTATCTTGACGGTCTTCCTATTTTTCACTGACCCTGCTAGCAATTCTGAATAGTGTTTTTTGCAAATAACGCTCGCCTTCTGCGTTTGTTTGCCACCGTACCCTCTCCCCGAGAGGTATTTTTGTAAGCGAGCTATGATCATTTTTTACTGCAACATGCGGCAGAGGATTGGCATGGCGGAGCTTGTGAGGGTGCCTCATGGGGAGTGGAGGGGGGAGGGTGTGGCCAGCAAACAAACGTAGAGGGTGTGCAGTATTTTGCTTAAAAATACTGTGATCAACAAAATAGGCATAAAGAAGCAAAGGTGGAAGTTACCCTCGGTGTTGTAAGCCATGTAGAATTGGTACAGTTCCTTGAAATACAAATCAGGCTTAAATTCTCAGCTAAGGCATTTACTAAACTAAACAAACCTATTTTAAAGTTTCGGGGAAAAGCAAAAAGAATGCAATTTGGAAAATAATGAAAGTCAACATGGTCACAGTCCAGTGAGCCTCCTCGGATGTTACTACCCAACCACATAGCAACACATTGTTCCATAACTGTCTGAAAATTAAATTCAAACTTTAAAAATATCACCATGCATTTTTCTTTATTTCTCAAAGGAACGCATGAAATAAAAATCAATTTTACATGTATTTTATGTTCTCTTTAGTATATATGGAATCGTAGAACCTGAGAGCTGGCTGAGCTTGTGACAAGCTATTCTGTTTATTCTTCTCCATTAGGTAGTCCCACACTTACCCCTTCCTTCACAGGAAAATCTCTATCATTTTTAAAGACTTTCCAGGAAGATTTCGTAGACTCTCTCAAACCCACAAAGGTAGTTAATAACTTTTCTTATTATCTAGCCTAAATCCTCCACGCCATACTTAAGACTCATTTCTTTTTCTATCTGTGCACTAGTGGTAAGGAGAAAATACTATCACTCTCCTTCATACAAGAAATGCTCATATACTGATAATAAGTATGATATGAGCTCTGCAATCTTCTAATGAAATATCCCAAGGCTATTGCATTTCTCTGCAACTTCTCCTGCCCTTCTTTATCTATAAACCTCAAAAATGGTTGCCAACTTCTGGTGAGAATTTAATTACCTAATACTGAAGTCCTTGGTAGTCTATATTCTCTACCTTGGGCACCTGTCCAGGGCCATATCTCGGGAATATAGGATGAAATAAATCACCATAGGCTTTCCTCTCTCCTACAAATAACTTTATGAAGATAATTGGGTTGAAATGAGTATTGAGGGCAGCTATAAAATATGAAAATAAGTCACAGAAATGTTGCCTATATAGAAGAAAAGACTGAAAGGAACTATATCACAATGTGAATAGCAGTTGTCCCTGGATGGTGAGATTGTGAGTATATGGGTGTGTTCCCTTCTTTATACTTTTCTGTATTTTCCTAACTTATCTCTTATGTGCATGTATTAATTTTTAATGAGAAAAAAGTAAACAGTATCTGCAACATGTGTGTATGTGTGTGTGTGTGTGTGTGTGTGTGTGTGTGTGTGTGTTGTCCCAGTTCTAGCCCCAACAGTTCCGTGTTTCAGGAAACCCTTCAGTCCCGGGCAAGCCTGGATGCTTGGTCACCCAGGTTAGGGACATCATAAAAGCTGCCATGGATAGCTGGCAGTGGGAATAGTACTGAAGTTGCTGTTTTCCCTACCAGCTGCAAACCACTTGGCTCTTCCCCATGGGACCCAGGGTGACACCCCAAATGCATGGAAAGGTGGAAATAACTCTGTTTTTCAACCATGCTCATTTTTTCATCAACAGAGCCACTTTGCTGATTCAGGTCAAGTTCATAAGACCATTGAAGCTTGGATCAGAGTGGATGATTCTAGGCTTATTACCAGTATTTGCTTGTTTTGTTTTGTTTGTTTGCTTTTCCTTTCTACTCTGGTCATGGAAACTCAGAAACTCCAGGACTACACCTTCGAGGACCAAGTTAAAGACACAGATGTGACTTTGGTGTCCGTGTGTTGATTCCAGTACCTCTAAATCAGTTTCTACAAACAAAGCCAGCGCCAAGCAGAACTGTACTGCAGGAACACCATGTTTGCTGATAACATATCTCTACCCTCCTGCCAGAACAGCCCTCCCTCACAGCAGGAACCTAGCAACTATCCTGGAGCCTTTGCCATGGTGAGCACATTCGCTTCCAAAAGTGTTTTCTGTTAATAGTGGATCCATAGAAGACTGTATAAGAGCATTTAAGAGCAAGAGTTTTAGAGTGAGGCACACGTAGCTCAGCATAAATCCACAGGCAAATCTACTTACTTACCTCTAAGCCTCCACTCATTCCACTGCAACGGAAGTGATTATCGTATCTACCTCAGAGGTAAAGCACATAATATGCCTAGAGCAGGGCCTACCACATAGTAAGGACTCAACGCAGGTTCGCTTAATTTAACGAAAGCTAAAAAGAAGAAGACTATATATACACTATATATCGTATGTATATATAATAAATAGATATAGATGATACACATTTAGATATAGATGTAGATGAAGATGGTATAGCTATGTTGTGTTGTTGTGTGCCATCAAGTTGATTCCAACTCATAGAGACCCTACAGGACAGAGTAGAACTGCCCCACAGGGTTTCCTAGGCAGTAATCTTAATTTTTGTGGGAGCATATCATCAGGTCTTTTCTCTCTGGGAGCCACTGTTGGGTTTGAACTGCCAGTCTTTCAGTTAGGAGCCAAACACGTTACCCATTGTGCCACCAGGGCTCCTTAGGTATAGTTATAGGTATACAAAAAGATAGAGAGATAGATACCAGCAAGAAAAGGGTCTTAAGTTCAGTCTTCTGTAATATAAAATCAACCTCGATCATTCATTAAACATTCCCTGAGCACTCACTGGAGTCAGACTGGGCTGAATACAAGGGATACTCAAATGGTTAAGACATGGCCCCTGTCCTCAAGGAGCTTACAGTCCGGTACAGGGAACAGATGTAAACAGATAACATCAGTACAATAGAACTGTTCTCTGAATAACCAAAGCACATGTGTAGTGAGTGCTCTAAAGAGTAACTTAGAGAAGCCTACACAGAGGAGCTGACCTTGGAACTAAATACTTTAAACAATAATTTTTAATTTTTTAATTTGAAAAGTATGTTGTTGTTGTTGGATCCTGTCCCATAGGTTTTCCTAGAGTGTAATCTTTATGGGAGCAGATCGCCAGGTCTTTCTCTTGTGGAAACGCTGGGTGGGCTCAAATCACCAATCTTTAAGTTAGTAGCCGAGGGCTGAACCATTGCTCCACCAGTGCTTCTTGTTTTAAAAGTGTACATATTCACTATTTAAAAATATAAAACACATGATCGAAAATAAATATATTCATTAAAATCACTTGTAATCCCGACCCTGAGAGATAAACAACTACTGGTGTTTTTCTATCCTTCCAGAATATTTTTGTATATAAAGTACACTTTATATATAAGATTATATATGCAACTTCAGTGGGGATTATATGATAGATGGCTGACACAAACGGTTTGCGCTTGACTACTAACCTAAAGGTTGGTAGTTCAAACCCACCTAGGGATGCCACATAAGAAAGGCCTGGAGATCTGCTTTCACAAAGATTACAGCCAAGAAAATCCTATGGAGCAGTTCTACTCTGAAACATGTAGGGTCGCCATGAGTCTGAATCAACTCAACAGCAATGGGTTTGGTTTGGATTTTATATGATAAATATTATTTTATAATGATATTTTTCACTTAAAATATATTATAAACAATCTTCCATATCAAGAAATAAAAAAATAAGTTAAGTACAACAACTTGTTTATGTGGCTGCATATACTCCTCCATAAGGGTATACACTTCTTTTTTATTTTTAACCAACCACTCTGAAGTTTTCCAGTTGAGTTATGCTGAACACTCTTATTCAACGAGGAACTAAAAGGTTTGTTTAGACAGAGGACTAGCCTGCTGTAGTTGTTAGGAAGCAATCCAGGCTGCATGGAAGATGGATCACAACAGAATGGATTCCAAGGAAACCAAGGTTCCAGTTACAGTCGATGAGGGCCTGAATTAAGGCTGTGGCCAGGTACACAGGGAGAAGGGCCCCAGCTGGCGATTCATAAGCTTGAATTTACAAGACTTGGTAACTGAATGTGGGGGACTAAGGCAGGGGAAGGTTTGTGCCTTGATTTGGGACTTTAACTCCTAGATGTTCACTAACCAAGATAGATAACCTAGAACAGTGTGTTTGGGGGTCTGGTGGACATTATGAGTTCATTCTTGGACATGGTGAGGTCCAAAGACATGGGAAACACTGAGATGACAATGATTAGTTGCTGAGTTAATAAGTATATATGGAGCTCCAGATTATGTCCTGGGTGGAGATGTTGTTGTTAGGTGCCATCCAGTCAGTTCTGACTCATAGCTACCCTATGTATAACAGAATGAAACACTGCTCGGTCCTATGCCATCCTCACAATCGTTGCTATGTTTGAGACCATTGTTGCAGCCATTCTGCCAAACCAACTCGTTAAGAGTCTTCCTCTTTTTCGCTGACCCTCTGCTTTACCAAGCATGATGTCCTTCTCCAGGGACTAATCCTTCCTGATAACACGTCCAAAATATGTGAGACGAAGTCTAGCCATCCTCTCTTGTAAAAAGCATTCTGGCTATACTTCTTCCAAGACAGATGTTTTCGTTCTTCTGCCAGTCCATGGTATATTCAAAATTCTCCACCAACACCATAATTCAAAGGCATCAATTCTTCTTCAGTCTTCCTTATTCATGTGTGTCTGCCTTCTTCATTCATGGAGATACAGGATTGGAAATCGCCAGAATGACTCTAAATGGTGAAGCCATGAGAATGGAGATTATCCATAAAAAGTGCATAAAGTGTGCTGTTAATAGGCTGAGAAGAGATTTGAGAGGAACTCTAAAATTTAAGAAAGAGGAACGAGCTACTGAGTTGAGACGTAAACAAAATGGCCACTGAGGTGGGTGTAAAGAGAAGAGCCTTGGGAAACGCTTATCTTTGTGACTGTCTCATACCTGCCTGAGGACTCAGAAAATGCTGAGGAACTTGTTAGTTCTCCTGTGACCATGCTCTTTTCCTTAGGTGCGCCACCCTCAGTGACTTAGTAATAAATATTGGGACTACATTGAAGGCCTACGGTGGTGATTCAGGCTGATGTTAGGATGTTCAGATTGAGTACTAAAATACCCTAGAGGAGACTCTCTTCAAACACTGCTAGAACACACTAATGTTCTGAGGGAAAAAAAGAGAGAGAGAGACAAACTTCTTCTATAGTCAAATCTGGTTGGGAATACAGAGTTAAGCAGTTAAACAGGATTCTTTTCTGCAGGACTTTTCAGAGACTTTAATACACTAGTGGTAATTTTGCTTCTCCAAGAGAGAAATGCGATATGCAGCACCTTCGAGGAGCCATGGTGGCACAATAGTTAGGCGCTCGGCTGCTAACCAAAAGGTTGGCAGTTCGAACCCACCCAGCAGCTCTGCAGAAGAAAGACCTGGCAATCTGCTTCCATAAAGAGTACAGCCTAGGAAACACTATGGGGCAGTTTTACTCTGTTCTATAGGGTTACTATGAGTCAGAATCGACTCTATGGCACCCAACAACAGCAGCAGCAGCTTCTTCCAAACTTCCATAACCACCTAATTCTTTTCTCATGGAGCACTTATTAACAACCAGGGCTTCGAACCTGTTCATTCCGGTTCAAACCCCTGCTGAGAATTTACATTTCTAACAAGTTCCCGGGCAGTCCTAATGCTACTGGTTAGGGACCAGTTCCGAGAACCACTAGTAGAGCAGTAGTTCTCAAAATTTATTATACCTAAGAATCACCAGGGTATCTTATTAAAATGTAGATTCCGATTCAGTACATCTGAGGTGAAAATGCAAATGCTCTCCAGGGATTCAAACCAGAACTGGTTCAAAGCCCTGTTAATAACTCACAGATCAGTGGTGTTCTGAAAAGGCAGTGTGGCAAATACGGACCCAGAGAAATGCCAAGCAGGTGCTATACATAAAGCAAAACTCAATTACTTACAGTAATAAAATAAAGCAGCTAATTTACTTTGTCTGCAACAAAATAGGTTATATACCAAAGGAAGGAAAGGAATAATGGCAAAGAGTCTTCTGGTGCCATGATTCATCAGTTTTGAGACACATATTTCTCTGTACATTTTTATATCTCTGATACAACAGTGGTTGGTGTCTTACCATCTCTGTTTGCCCTGCGGCAATCACGACAGAGTTCTCACTGCCTGAGCATGACTAAACATCAACGGGCATCAATAACTTGGGAAACAATCCCAGAAAAGTAGAGACACGCTTTTGTCATGAGCTCAGAACCAAATGGTGGTGGGAGTGGGTTATGAGATGGTCAATAAGAAGTATTCGGCTACATTCCTGAGGTAAGGTCAAAGTAAGCAAGCTCCACTCCATTGCAAAGCAAGTAAAGAGCTCAGAAGCAATGATTTTGAGTTATTTTATGGGTTCCTATAAGAAATGATGAATCATCAATATTTTTGATGGCACAGATACGTACAAAAACACGGGCATCAGTAACAAAAAAGTGATTCGGGAGAACTGGACTGGACGGGAAGAAGCTTTGTGTTGTTAGTTACCATCAAGATAGTTCTGACTCATGGTGACCCCGTGTACAACAGAATGAAACATTGCCCAGTCCCGCGCCATCTTCATGATCATTGGTATGCTTGAGTCCCTTGTTGCAGCTACTGCGTAGTGCCTCCCAGCCTAGGGGGCTCATCTTCCAGCACTATATCGAAAATTATTCTGTGATCCAGAAGATTTTTATCAACTAATTTTCAGACGTAGATCATGAGGCTTTTCTTCCTAGTCTGTCTTGACTGGGAAATTCCACTAAAACTTGCCTACCAGGGGTGACCCTGCTGGGATTTGAAATATTGGTGACACAGTTTCCAGAATCATAGTAATGTGCAAGCCACCACAGTACAACAAACTGACAGACGGGTGGAGAGAAGATGCTTTAGGAATACCTTAACCAACTTAGTCCACTTATATTTTCATTTTTTTTCTGTAGGCATAAGAGTAATAGATTTAAAACAAAAACAAAAAACCATGTCTAAGTTCAAACAGCTCTTTAAATAAGTACAAAATAAATACAAAGCGATAAGAAAGCTTTGTAGTATGGTTTCAATGGCAGAGATGGTTCTTTCTTTTGTTGTTGTTGTTGCTGCTGTTGTTAGGTGCCCTCTCGTCGGTTCTGACTCAGTGACCCTGTGTGCAACAGAATGAAACACTGCCCGGTCCCGCGCCATCCCCACAATCATTGCCATGTTTGAGCCCATTGTTGCAGCCTCTGTGTCAGTCCATCTCCTTGGAGGTCTTCCTCTTTTTCACTAACACTCTACTTTACTAAGCATGATGTCCTTCTCCAGGGACTGGTCCCTCCTGATAACATGTCCAAAGTCCATGAGACAAAATCTCACCATCCTCACTTCTAAGGAGCATTCTGGCTATACTTCCTCCAGGACAGATTTCTTCATTTTTCAGCCAAAAAACCAAACTCATTACCATCCAGTGGATTCCGATTCATAGTGACACTGTATTCTTCACCAACACTATAATTCCAAGGGGCCAATTCTTCTTCAGTCTTCCTTATTCATTGTCCAGCTTTCACATGCATACAAAGCAATTAAAAATACAATAGCTTCAGTCAGTCACACCTTAGTTCTCAAAGTGACATGTTTGCTTTTTAACACTTTAAAGAGGTCTTTTGCAGCAGATTTGCCCAGTGCAATACGTCTTTGATTTCTTGATTGCTGCTTTCATGGGCTTTAATTGTGGATCCAAGTAAAATGAAATCCTTGACAATTTCAATATTTTCTCCATTTACCATGATGTTGCTTACTGGTCCGGTTGTGAGGATTTTTGTTTCCTTTATGTTGAGGTGTAATCCATACTGAAGGCTGATCTTTATCAGTTAAGTGCTTCAAGTCCTCTTCACTTTCAGCAAACAAGATCGTGTCATCTACATATCACAGGTTGTTAAAGAGTCTTCCTCCAATCCTGATGCCATGTTCTTCTTCATATAGTCCAGCTTCTCGGATTATTTGCTCAACAAACAGATTGAATAGGTATGGTGAAAGGATACATCCTTGACACATACTTTTCCTGATTTTAAGCCATGCAGTATATTCCCTTGTTCTGTTCAAACAACTGCCTCTTGATCTATTTACAGGTTCCTTGTGTGCACAATTAAGTGTTCTGTAATTTCCATTCTTCACAACTTTATCCGTAATTTGTTATGATCCACAGAGTCGAATGTCTTTGAGTCATCGATAAAACAAAGGTAAACATATTTCTGATATCCTTTCAGCCAAGATTCATCTGATGTCAGAAATGTATCCATCCTTCTACATCCTCTTCTGAATCTGGTTTGAATTTCTGACAGTTCCCTATTGATGTACTGTAGCAACCATTTTTTAATTATCTTCAGCATAATTCTATCTGCGTGTGATATTAATGATATTTTTCAATAATTTCTGCATTCAGTGGGATCATCTTTCTTTGGAATGGGCACAAATATAGATCTCTTCCAGTGGGTAGGCCAGGTAGCTGTATTTCAAATTTCTTGGCATAGTCAAGTGAGCACTTCCAGCCTTGCATCTGTTTGTTGAAACATCTCTATTGATATTCCATCAATTCTTGAAACCTTTTTTTAAGCCAAAGCCTTCAGTGCAGCTTGGAATTTTTCCTTCAGTACCATTGATTCTTGATCATATGCTACCTCCTGAAATGGTTGGACATCGATCAATTCTTTTTGGTACAGTGGCTGTATATTCCTTCCATCTTCTTCTAATGCTTCTTCTGTCATTCAAATTTTTGCCCATAGAATCCTTCAGTATTACAAGTCAAGACTTGAATTTTTTTTCAGTGCTTTCAGCTTGAGAAATGCCGAGCATGTTCTTCCCTTTAGGTTTTCTAACTCCAGGTCTTTGCACGTTTCATTATAATACGTTACTTTGTCTTTTCCAGCCGCCCTTTGAAATCTTCTGTTCTGCTCTTTCACGTCATCATTTCTTCCATTCTCTTTAGCTACTCTACATTCTTTTGACATCCATTTTGGTCTTTTCTTTCTTTCCTTTCTTTTTAATGACCTTTTCCCTTTTTCATGTATGATGTCCTTGATGTCATTCCACAGCTCATCTGGTCTTCAGTCATTAGTGTTCAACGTGTCAAGTCTATTCTTCAGATGGTCTCTAAGATCAGGTGGAATAGACTCAAGGTCGTACTTTGACTCTCATGGACCTGTTTTAATTTTATTCAGCTTCAATTTGAACTTGCATATGAGCAATTGATGGTCTTTTCTGAAGTTGGCCCCTGGCCTTATTCTGACTGATGATATTGTCTCTTTCTGCAGATGTAGTCAATTTGATTCCTGTGTATTCCATCCAATGATGTCCCTGTATGTAGTCACTGTTGATGTTGTTGAAACAAGGTATTTGCAATGACTAAGTCATTGGTCTTGCAAAATTCTATCATGCGATCTCTGGCGTCATTTCTGTCACCAAGGTCATATATTCCAACTACTGATCCTTCTTCTTTGTTTCCAACTTTCACATTCCATTCTCCAGTGATTAGCAGTGCAGTTTGATTGCATGTTCGATCAATTTCAGACTACAGAAGTTGGTAAAAATCTTCAATTTCTTCATCTTTGGAATTATTGATTGGTGTATAAATTTGAATGGTAGTCATACAAATTGGTCTTCCTTGTATGTATATGAATATTATCCTATCACCGACAGTGTTGTTTTTCAGGATAAATCTTAAAATGTTCTTTTTGATGATGAATACTATGCTGTTCCTCTTCAATTTTTTATTCCTGCCATTTAAATTTGTCATTTCCCATCATTAAAAATCAATTGTGGAGAGTTCCAGCAAACTGGCGCTGTAGGCAGAAGCACCACACCGTCCCTCCACAGCAAAGATCTGAAAAACTAACCTGAACAGAGAATACAACAATCCTGAAACACTAAAACATCAAATGAAGAGATGAAGAACTCAGCCAAGCACCAAATGGAGTGAGAAAACTGACAGAGAACGGAGAGCGAGGAAAGATTCATGCAGAGGTCCCCTACCAGCTAACACAGCGCGGATCCGCCATCTTGGACTCCTATCGGAGACCCGCAAACAGGGGGTAAGAGAAAGCAGCCTCACGGAGCAACCAGC
>NW_004443938.1:14681294-14682696 GCF_000243295.1 Trichechus manatus latirostris | reverse complement strand
CTCTTGTCCAGAAACACCAGCCCGCACTAGCTGGCTCTCTGAGTGCCATTTGTTGGCTGCTAGTGTTGCGTTTTTTTTCTGCTTCTTTTGATTTCTTACTTGCCTCTCGACACCACCCCCTCCTTCCGCTCAAGTACCTGGCTCAGTGCACCATCTTTCTTTCTTCCTGAGGGGCTGTGGAGCTGTGTTCGAGTGTGGAGCTGCTTCCTGGTCTGGGCTGCTGCGCAAGTGGGATCCCAAGGCTTTTGTTTGTTTGTTTGTTTTGAATTGTTTGTTTGTTTTCTTTTCCTTTTCTTGAGTTGGAAGTCCTTTCTGGCCAGGCGGAGCTGCGTGGCAAGGAGACTCCCCCTCGGCTTCCACAGACGTGCAGAGGGATCACTGAGAGCATTTCTTTTTTTTTGTTGGTATTTTTTTTTCTGTTTTTTGGGGGGACTTTCTTGTTGTTTACTTTTAATTTGTTTTGTTTTCTTTTCCGTCTTTTTCCCTTTTTGTCTTTCTACATTGCTCATACCTCTACGCCTTCTAGACAGGCTGTACTGCAACACTTGAAAGCGACATCCCCAGACCTCATAGCTGCACCAGTGGGATCCCTGGGAACTTTGCGGTACTTTAACATTTCTGATTTTTATTTATTCATTCTTTTCTTTTCTTCCTCTCCCCTTTCTGTTTTTCTCCATTTCATAGTCTCTCATCTCTCCACTCCAACAGCAATCTCCCCTAGCATTCTTTTTTGAATGTTTGTATGTTTTTGGCTCCTATTCCTCTCTCCTCTCTCCCATATACATCTTAGCTCCACACATAACAATCACCCCGCTGCATCCTGCCTACCTGCACCGTGTGCTTGACATCACACCACCAAGCAGCGCAGGCACGGCCTACCAGAACCTGCCCTGCACTGATTACTGACCCACTCTGGTGGCTGCAGTAAGTGCCACAGACAACCTGTCTCAGTAACTCCTCTTCAGCTAGACCTGCCCTGCCATACCATATCTAAGTGACTGACCCTGACAGTTGGAGAAAGAGATGAAAATTATTGTGCCCACAGACAAGCAAACAACAAAGAACACACAGTCCGCCTGCTCAGACATAGTCAAATTTTTTTTTAAAAAAGGGACGAAACAAAAAAATGTACAATCAGTAAACGAGAAAAATAACTACTGAATGCCCTGAAGACAGCAGACAATATCGAAACATTTACAAAAACAGGACAGGATGGTTCCAGTAGGCAACCAAAATAAAACACCAGATGACTTTCCTGTGGAAGAAAATGCACTGGACTACCTGACAGGGAATTCAAATCTCTACTAGTCAGAATTCTCCAAGAACTGAGGCAAAAAGCTGACAAACATGAGGAAAAAATAGACAAAGTCATGGAAAATATGGACAAAAAATTGGAAGAATT
>NW_004443938.1:14655722-14675428 GCF_000243295.1 Trichechus manatus latirostris | reverse complement strand
ATGTGCACTACTGTTTCATGAGAAACTATTTGTTCTGTAAGCCTTCACCTGAAGTACAATAAATAAATAAATAAATAAATAAATAAATAAGTACATTAAAAAAAAATCAATTGTGACTTAGAATTAATTAAATGAGTAACTGCCTTTTAATAAATGTATTTTAACCAGTTCTCTCCTTCTCTCCAAAACATTCTGCATTTTATTCTTAAATGACTAAAATGCCTAAGGAAATTCAATTTACAGCCTTTAGGTACATTTTTGGGAACTGCTCCCTTGGTTACCTTATTCTTTAGGGTTTCAAAATTGTCAGTCTCCTCCTTCTAGAAGTCTCAAGCAAGTCATGTCCTAAAGCAACATTTCTTTAACTGGCTTCTGCCTCTAAGCTTTCCTTGCGAGCTGGCTTTGCACTAGCTCAAGTCTCTGGAGACAATCTAGCCTCTTCTTGTAAGGTTTTGTTTTCCTCTGCAATTCCCTCTTTAGAACTGAAGCCAGTGTAAGGTTACTCAGCCTCAGCTGATCTCAATTAAGCCCCTGCGTCTGAAGCAGGGTGAGAGTGACCCAGCACTGCCTCTCCCATCCTTCATTTCCTCCCTGCAAAATGAGGGAATTAGATAAGATACTCTCCAGGCCCCAAAGATATTGTTATAGTTTATTTGCATTTTATACAAAACAAGCACACTCTCCTTAAAATTAACCATTTTGCCTCGATAGGCAGATACATTTCTCTGCAGCTCTCACAGCATATTGCTGAATACTGAAACATATTACAAATTAACATTGTTCAAAAGGTCGCATAACATACACCGGCACCACTCCCCATTGTTTGTCTTCTGTTTTTAAAAAGTGTATATTTTCACATCTTGAAAGTAACCAGAAGTGCTGTATTATAACAAAATATAATCAATCACATATTAAGACAAGCAGATACGATGAAGTTCACTATTACTATTAGCTACAGTCACTAGACTATAAGTCTCTGCGGTCAAGTTCATATCTGCCTTGTTCGCCACACTGTCGCTAGCACAGAGCAGGGTGCATGGTATGAAATAAGTGCTAAACACCTATTTACTGAATGAATAAATTAATGAATGAGAGACATTGAGAGAAAGAAAGTTCAGGCAAGAAGAATTTTTAAATGCCTGGTGCATGTGTACGTTTACATACCATGAATAAATGCAGAATCGTTAACTAGAATAATTCTTCTTCTGTGCATTCTTCCCTCCAGAACATAGTCCAAAAGGATAGTAACCCAACTTGCATTGTTATTTGTCCTAGGAAAATGGGTGACTGATGTTGACATTTGTAGGATTATTGGTATCCTACATGCCCATGAGTCTTCTCAATTGTTAATTATAAACCAGAGTTTTGACTATGGCAAAAAACAATCCTAATCTGGATATTTGAATTTTTTTTTTGAAGACTCATTAACCTTTTGGGAGAAATTATGAAGAAAATATTGGATAGACATACGGGCCTGTAAACACAGGGGTTGTTTTTGTTTTTAGTTGCCATCAAGTTGGCTTCAACTCATGGCAACTCCTTGTACAACTGAATAAAACGTTGTCTGGTCCTGTGCCATCTTCATGATTGTTGGTGTGCTCAAGTCCATTGTTGCAGCCACTGTGCGTTTTGAGTGACTTCCAACCTAGAGGGCTCATCTTTCAGCACTATATCAGACAATATTCAGTTGTAATCCATAGGGTCTTTATTGACTAATTTTTGAAAGTAGATTGCCAGATCTTTCTTCCTATACTGTCTTTGTCTGGAAGCTCCGCTGAAACCTGTCCACCATGGGTGACCCTGTTGGTATTTGAAATACTGGTGGCACAGCTTCCAGCATCACAGCCACATGCAAGCCACCACAGTACAACAAAAGTGACAGATGGGTAGTAGAAACACCAAGACTAACACTCCCTAAGAAAGAGAATGCACTCGGATGGGAAATGTTCTTTGGGGGCAGAAAATTTACTCTTGGGGAGTCCTTGATGGTTTGATGACAAAGAAGAGATGAGCTTTCAGGTGTGGTGCTGGAAAATGCACTCGAAGACCTCTGACCAGCCCTTGAATGTTGCTCAGGAGAAGGGCCATTAAGGCTACTCCCTGATGCCTGCCCCAACTAAAGAACCATGGAGCAGAGAGAGGAAAGGAGCCAGAGCCAAAGCACTAACGGCCCAGAGCCAGTGGGGAAAACCAGTGCGGATGGAAAGTCCCAGCAAGGAAGGAGGAAATTACAGAGTTCTGAATCCCAGTAACTTTACTGGTTTGGGCCATAACCAGCTTTTTAAAAAAAAACAGCTATTTTAGGTAGTGATTTATTTATTCTTGGTTTTGATGTGGCTGGAAAGCAGTAGAATAGCACAAAAATTTACAGCAATATGTAAAAAAAATTAGCATAGCACACTTACGAAAATACCTCATGGAAGGAGGGCATGGATGGCAAAAAATGAGAAGTATAAGAGGCACGTTATTTGTGTAAAAATACCGTATTTAATATTTGGGATGTACATTTTAAATCCCCACTCTCTACCCTGACTATATTGCTGAAACATCCCAGAATTCTTCTGAAAGTTGTCTTTCTCACAAGAGTTCATGAAATTCATCCACTAAACTAATCTGGAAATTCTGTCATAACAAGCTTCTTCTCATATGTCAACATCTCTGGGTCCTTCCTTGTTCAAAAGAAAAACTGATGTGCAGAAAAACAAAGAAAAGAAATTGAGTGGTGTGAGCAGAGGAAAATGTTAATTCTGATATGTTTCAAACTAAGAAACATACGGATCAGTGAATTATGTATCTATCACAACTACAGAAAGATGCACCTTAGGTCTATTCTATTTGGATTCTACACATTATACCAGTATATTAGCTATCGATAAACCCCATACTACAGATTTTTTTTGTAAGATTAATTTAATTGACCATACGTAACTAAGCACTATAAAAGGAACCCTGGTGGCACAGTTGTTAAAAGTGCTCAGCTGCTAATCAAACCAAATATCAGCAGTTCAAACCCGCTCGCTGTGCCATGGTGAAAGATGTGGCAGTCTGCTTCCAAAATGATTACTGTCTCGGAAACTCTATAGGGTAGTTCTACTCTGTCCTATAACGTCACTATGAGTCAGAAGCGACTCACCGGATGAAGGTTTGGTTTTTTGGTTTTAACTAAATACTATAGAGTTGAGTGATACACTGTATCCTGATACTATTACTCAAATCATCTCTATAGATATGAGTTTTATATTAAATACAGGCACATTCAGGACCCTAAAGCCAGCAGCAAAATTTTAGAGTTATGAAGCTGTTTGGTAGAGTAGGGATAGAGGTAGAAATAAAGATTCACTTCATCCAACAAGTCTAACAAATATTTAACCTAAGGGGAAAAAAATGCAACAACTACAGTGTCATTATTTAATAGGAATTTGGAATGTCTATCTGCAGCAACATTACCACATTCGTTCACTGGAGGAAAGTCAGATAGGAGAAGAGATGCCTGCAAGGGATATGATTACGTTCTTCTCCTACATTTGTCACCTTTCCACCCGCCCCCCCCCCCCTTCTCTGCTCTGGGTGTGTGGCCCAGCAAATTGCACCCAGCACTGTGCTGAGGCCTGTAGGGAAAGATGTAAGTGATGGTCTCAATAGTATAACTCTGTGCCTTTCCACAGAGGCCTGCTAAGCGAGGAGGAGATACGGAGTTTGGACAACTGAGGGAGAGGTTAGAGGTCACTGGTAGTTGAGTGGTAGAATTCATACCCTCCATGTGGGAGACCCAGGATTGATTCCCAACCAAGGCACCTCATGCACAGCCACCACCTGTCAGTAGAGGCTTGGATGTTGCTATGATGCTGAACAGGTTTCAGTGGAGCTTCCAGACTAAGATGTACTAGAAAGAAAGACCTGATAATCTACTTCTGAACTAAGCCAATGAAAACCCTGTGGATCACAATGGTCATGAGGATGGTGCATGACCAGGCTGAGTTTCATTCAGTTGTGCATGAGGTCACCATGACCTGGGAGCCAACTTAAAGACGGTTAACAACAGAGAGAAACTAGAACAGAGCGGGTGTTGAACAGAAATGAAATGAAAAACCATTGCTTGTTTTTACACTCACCCCCATGAGGAAAGAGAAGGTAGTGTTCTAAACTCTTTTCTGAGGAAAATATGATGGAAATAGCTAGTCAGAGCTAGAATAAGTCAAACATAAAGACTTTGCCAATTCAGAGAGCCAGGGTTTTCTAGACACATCATCAAGAAGACACAACAAATACTTATCCCCATAGAGTTTCAAATAAACGTGTAATAGACAAACGTGTAGTCATGAAGCCAATATCATTTCATCAAATTGGAAGTAGAAAAATCCAGAAACAAGTCCAAGAAAAAGTTGAGAAATTCCGGAGCTTAACTGATTCCCAAAGAAGAGGGATTTATTTCTCCACTTCCAAAGAATCACAGCTTTATCTAGCAATATATATTTTATATACTTTTTAACAATTTATTTCAATTGATTGAAATGCTTGAAGTATACAGATAAATTATGTCACCAGTGTACCCCATTTGGGTGTCCCTACCATGAAGCCATGAAGAGAGGATTCTTAATCCATGGGGAAGCATCAGTCACTCAAGTCTTTCCCAAACAGTATTTCATGAGCCAGCAAGAGCCATTCTGTGGGCAAAAATATTAAAAAATCAATAAAAGTTCAAGCTGGCTGTATATATGTGTATATATATGTGTGTGCGTGTGTGTATATATATATATATGAGAAATATACTAAATACATATGTGCTCTGGTTATATGGTTATTATTATGTGATTATTATTTATTATCCTTACTCATAGGCAGGTCATGCTTCAGAACAGCGTGAGGAATCACCTGACAGATGATGCCAGATGTGCTGACCTCTGGTCTATGCTACTGAATAGTTATAAACTTTCAATATAGATTTGGGACATGGCAGCTTATTGAATATTACTGTTATATGTTTCCATGACTGTAAGAAAGGCGTTTGAACTGAAAATAAAAATCAGTCATGTTTCATTTTCAAACTGTCTAAACATAAGCAAAATTTTGGAATACTTCAAGGGGAAGATAAACTAGAGATTCCATTTCTAAAAAACTCAAGCTAGGACCTCTACGATATGAAAACAATTAGTTTTTTGGAGCAGCCTGATTCAACTAACTCAACTATTGTAATTGTGCAGTGATGTTTCTCTTCCGTTTGTTAAAAAAAAATCCTGTGAAATGAGATTTATACTATTGAGCCACAAATAAAAAACGGGGTGGGAGTCAGGGGAAGGAGGATCTGAGTGTACATCTACGCTAATGATCTACCACCACTTCTGATACTAGGTGATTAGACGATTCTAAAAATGATATAATTATACTGTTCTCATTTTCAAAAAATGACAATATTTTGGTACACCACGTACTAGAGCAGAAAAGGTAAAATGAATGATGTTTTACTATTCCTAGATACACTTAGCTCTTAATAAAATAAAAATGATTAAATTTACCTAATTTGTTTTTTGTTCTGTTTCGATGAATAAAGTTTGATCATTTCTTGAAACAATGTAGCCAAGAAAACTTTTCTATTTTTTTTTTTCTATTTTAATCCAAGCACACATCATATCTAATGAACTCCTATTGAAGGTCCATCAATAGATTATAATTTTTAAATTACATCATATTTAAAACACAGTGAGTCCAGCTTTGCCTTAAACACATAGCCAGAGTAGCGATGGCATGATTCCAGAGGGTAAGTAAAAAGCGCACAGGGAGCCCTTTGTCACCTCTCTTTCACGGTCATGCAGTAAACCCTCATTAAGCATGTCTACATACATAACCATACCAGCTATCATGACCATGGCACAAGGCCAGGCAGGCACCATGCAGTTCTGCTATACATAAGGTTGCCATAAGTTGGAGCCAACTCTACAGCAACTAACTACAGTGACGTACTTAACACTGTGCTAGGCTCTGTTGGGGATCCAAAACATTATAGGGCACCTGCCCTTGAAAGCATGACAAAAATTATACACCACCAAAGCAACAGCACCATTGGTATCACAGGAAAGATAAGAATAAGGCAAAATAACTACAGCTACTGGGAGGTATGAGTTTAAAAGAGGGTATTAGAGAGCATTTATGAACTGGAATAGATCACATATGGGTTGAAAGCTTATGGCAGTGTCTTAGTCATCTAGTGCTGCTATAACAGAAATACCACAAGTGGATGGCTTTAACAAAAAGAAATTTATTTCTTCACAGTAAAGTAGGCTAAAAGTCCAAATTCAAGGTGTCAGCTCCAGGGGAAGGCTTTCTCTTTCTGTTGGACTTCTCTTCAGTGTTCCCCTGGACTATGAGCTTCTCTGTGCAGGAACCCCAGGTCCAAAGGATGCACTCTGCTCCCGGCTCTGCTTTCGTGGTGGTATGAGGTCCTCCTGTCTCTCTGCTCACTTCTTTCTTTTATATCTCAAGAGATTGCCTCAGGACACAATCCAATCTTGTAGACTGAGTCCTGCCTTACTACCACAATTGCCACCCATCCTCCCTCATTAACATCATAGAGGCAGGATTTGCAACATACAGGAAAATCACAGAATACCGGGGATCATGGCCCAGCCAAACTGACGCACACATTTTTTGCGGAACGTAATTCGATCCATGACAGGCAGTAAGCATTAAGGATTAAGCAGGGACACATCTGTCAGTTAGTGGAAGCAAAGTAAGAAAACTTTCAGCACTAGGTATGCACTTCCCTTAGGTAAATGTTGGACCATCTGGCCACATTAGGGGCTTTATATAGAGGAGCAGCGAGCAAGCCATAGGGCTGAAAAAATACAGTGAGGCCAAATTGCAAAGAACTCCGAATATTAAACATGAGCTCTTGGTGACAGGAAGTCACTGGAGGTTTGCAGCCAGGAAGTGAAGTGAGGAAAGTGATGCTTTAGAAAGGTTCTTCTGGTAGGGTATGCAGATTTCACTGGAGAGGACATTTGTCCGTTCAGCAAACGTTTATTGAGGCCCAAAGTCTCTGCACGAGAGGTATTCGTGGTTCGGCAGTGGAATTCTCGCTTTCCATGCAGGAGACCCAGGTTTGTTTCCTGGCCAATGCACCTCAGGCACAGCCACCACTCAGTGGAGGCTTGCATGTTGCTATGATGCTGAACAGGTTTGAGTGGAGCTTCCAGACTAAGATAGACTAGGAAGAAAGCCCTAGTGATCTACTTCCAAAAATCAGCCAACGAAAATACTATGGATCACAGCGGTCTGATCTGAAACCAGTCACAGGGATGGCGCAGGAAACAGGCTGCATTTTGTTCTGCTGCGATAGGGTTGCCTTGATTTGACATCAGCTGACAGCAACAACAGCATTCTTTCCAAAGTAAAAGATCACATAAAACTGAAATACTCATTTATAAGAAGAGGTCATACCGAACATGTCTGAGAGGAGAATGACCTCAGCAAAGTGTTAACCAGCCTACTTTACCCTGTCTGTGTTTCTTCCTTGAGTGTCACATGCTGATGTTTGATTCCTGAGTCCTGTACACTTGATTCCATCTTCACTCTTAAGCACGCTGCATCTTCTTGCACTTGGTGGACCATGGAGACAATGCTAATAGATCATAAGTTATGCTCCAGAGAAGAACTGGGGTAGAAGAAAGAGCAGCTCTGTGAGAACATAAGGGCTCCCCAGTCATCAGAGACATGGCTCTTACTGGGGAAAGCCAAGCACAATTAAGTATAATTGTATTGCTCGAATTTCCCATTACATAAATCAATGGTATCCACGTCTATTCTGTACTATATATCACATGGATTTATAGGCTTAGGATTGATTGAGCCAACTACCATCCATGTTACCTCAGCAGGTTCTGCACCTTAGTGTCAGCAAAAAAAAAAACAAGTTACTTTTACATTCAAGATGAAATCACATTGTATTTTCAAAGCACATGTCATCTCAAAAATTATGCTTAGGCAGGATTTTTTATATAAATAATTTTCTACTGGGCAATCTATCAGAGGCTGCTTTTTTCTTTCCTTTTTTTAAGTTGGCTTAGTGTGTTTTAGAAAAAATAAATAAAAGGATAAACCTTAAAAGCTTGTCTCTAACAGCAGGCTTGGTGAGAATGAATACAGAACTTTCTTTCGGGTGAATATTCTTTCTTAAACATTTATTTTTCTTATATCATCTAGGTTCTTGATTCAACACATAGAAAAGCTTTAACCCATATGTTTCATTCCTATGCATTACCATGGTTGTATTTATGTTGATATTGTATTTGTAGATAGATTCAAATAATCTATTATTTTTTCTTGACATTTTTTACTTTTTTATTTTCATGAAACCAGAGAATTTTAAATTTGGATTGTTAGAAATCTTCATGTCCTTTTGAAGTTTTCAGAATAAGGACATGGAAACTCAGAAAGGTTAGCTAAGTTAAACAATTAAACTCATTTTTCTTTTGTTTTGGTGTAATTATCAAAGCAACATAAGATCGTTATAGCAAAGTTAAAAAAGAGAATCTATCGCTTTCTACCTTCTAATACAACTAATATGTTTTTTTAAATATTTTTCTAGTATTTTCTCTGATTTTGAATATTTTATTGTAATTACAGTGAGCATAAAATTTAGCTTCCTACATGTTGAAGTTATGGGAGGTTTGGAGTAGCGGTCATTTCTTTTCCTAAGACCTGCCTAGAGCTACTCAAAGTTAAGCCTAAAGAACCCAAGCCTTGGCCTTTAAACAGTAAAGCCTGATGACTTTCATAGTAATCATCATCTCGTGGGGAGAAATCTGGCCACCCCGGCCAAGAGGAGCATGCTGGGAAGCCCTCAAATATGATCCTGAAAGAGCAGCATAGGACCAGATTAGGAGGCCTTGAGGGCAGACAGGGCATGTAGACTTGTTGCTACGAGCCCTCAGAAGCTAGTATTTCTGGCCAGGGTTATGCCCTAACAGAGTTGAGCTTTGGAAAGGCATGGCTAGCAGCTGAATCAGGAAGAGCTGAGGGAGAGTGGACATAAGGAAACAGACCAGGCATGAAGTGGTAACTCCTTGTTTTAAGGTTGTAGACATGGAAATGGTGAAGAAAATATGACTCTGAAAGACACCTGAAGTTGTGAAATGACAGGACTGGCTAGCAGAATTTATTTAGGGGCTGAAAAAAAAATGACCCAAAGGTTATCCTGGTAGGGTATGCAGATTTCACTGGAGAGGACATTTGTCCATTCAACAAATTTTTATTGAGGCCCGAAGTTTCTGATTCCTGTCCCACCACCATCCCCACTCTCCAAGGACGCACAAGCCTTTAATCATGGGATTGCTCAGTCTGAGACACTGATTGGGCCACATACATAGTGGGTGGGGTCACCGTGCTTCCATTCTAGAACTTGTTCTTTCACAGAATTGGTCAACCAAGACAGAGGTGGGACCTGTCACCTCCATCACCCCCACTCCCCTTCCAGGTTCAATGTGGCTGGGTCAGTAAGTGGACTCGGGCCACTCAGGGCCTTGCCCTCTTTGTCTCACTGCAGGCACACTGTAGTAACTGGTCCCCAAGTTTAGATCTGGAGTAGCTGGGGGCAGGGAAAGGTAGGAAAGGGCAGGAAGAGGCAGGAAAGGGGAGGACAAGGTAAGGAAGAAGGCCCCATTCAGCTCTAGCATTAGAGTGTCAGAGCTTGTCCCGCTATTAACTATAGACTCCTGCTCCCAATCAGGTATTATCCTGTGTGTGTACTTCTACCTTGAGAATCCCAAAGGGCAGAGAAGGGAGGGCAGGACTGGACTGGCCCAGGTCTCCAGCAGTAATTCCACTGTAACACCCATAGTACGAGCACAGCCCAATCTGGTCTCTTAGGAGCGTCTAGTTGCTGAGTCTGGAATGAAGTACTCAGTTCAGTCCACAGGCATTCTCCTATTATGCTCCCATTTTTAAAAATAGAGTATTATTAAAAATTATTCTCCATTCAAAATCAGGAGGTTCCACAAAAAAAATTCTGGATCCCCAGCTCCTCTTTAAAATAGTGCCATCTGGCTTCGCTGGGCCCTAATTCACAGGTAGTTGCATTTGGCTGGAAAGGGGCTGCCACTGGAAGACTGTTCTCTAGTTCGCCAGAGTCCCCACCTCCAACCTCTCCTGCCACCAAGACCAAGGACAGTGGCCTTTTATTCCCATGTTCTAGCCAGTGTGTTTCTTATAGTAGCAAAGAGATGGACATATTCTTGTGGCTGAGTCTCCAGAAAAAGTAGAAACATGAAAGACTTCATATTCCAAGAAAATGAAAATATTCCTATATGTTTAGTTTGGCCAAAAAAAAAAAAAAAAACTCCCATTTAGTTGTCTCCCTTGTCGATTTAGACACATAGGTGAGGAGATATTGTTGTTGTTAGGTGCCGTCAAGTTGGTTCTGACTCAGCGACCCCAAATATAACAGAATGAAACACTGCCCAGTCCTGCACCATCCTCACAATTGCTGTTATGTTTAAGCCCATTTCTGCAGCCACTGTGTCAATCTATCTTATTGAGGGTCTTCCTCTTTTTCGCTGACCCTCTACTTTACCTAGCCTAATGTCCTTCTCCAGGGACTGGTCCCTGCAGATAACTTATCCAAAGTATGTGAGATAAAGTCTCGCCATCTTCACTTCTAAGGAGGATTCTGGATGTACTTCTTCAAAGACAAGTTTGTTCATTCTTCTGGAAGTCCATGGTATATTCAATATTCTTTGCCAACACCATAATTCAAAGGTATCAATTCTTCTTCAACTTCCTGATTCATTGTCCAGCATTTGCCTGCATATGAGGTGATTGAAAACACCATGGCTTGGACTGAAAAGCACCTTATTCCTCAAAGTAGCAGCTTTGCTTTTTAACACTTTAAAGCAGTCTTTTGCAGATTTGCCCAATGCAATGTGTCTTTTGATTTCTTGACTGCTGCTTCCATGGGTGTTGATTGTGGATCCGAGTAAAATGAAATGCTTGTCAACTTCAATCTTCTCTCCATTTATCATGATGTTGCTTATTGGTCCAGTTGTGAGCATTTTTGCATTCTTTATTTTGAGGCATAATCTATAATGAAACCTGTAATGTTTGATCTTCATCAGTAAGTGCTTCAAGTCTTCTTCACTTGCAGGAATCAAGGTTGTGTAATCTGCATATCACAGGTTGTTAATGAGTCTTCCTCCAATCCTGATGCCTCATTCTTCTTCATTTAGTCCAGGTTTTCAGATTATTTGCTCAGCATACAGGTTGAACAAGTATGGTGAAAGGATACAACCCTGAAGCACACCTTTCCTGATTTTAAACTATGCAGTTTCCCCTTGTTCTGTTCTAAAGACTGCCTCTTGATCTATGTACAGGTTTCTCATGAGCACAACTAAGTGTTCTGGAATTCCCATTCTTCTCAATGTTATCCATAATTTGTTATGATCCACTCAGACAAATACCTTTGCATAGTCAATGAAACAAAGGTAAACATCTTTCTGGTATTCACTGCTTTCAGCCAGGATGCATCTGACATCAGCAATGATATCCCTGCTTCCATGTCCTCTTCTGAATCTGGCTTGAATTTCTGGCAGTTCCCTGTCAATGTACTGCTGCAGCCATTTTTGAATTATCTTCAGTAAATTTCTACTTGTGTGTGATATTAATGATGTTGGATAATTTCTGCATTCTGTTGGATCACCTTTCTTTGGAATGGGCGCAAATATAGAACTCTTCCAGTCAGTTGGCCAGGTACCTGTCTTCCAAATTTCTTGGCATATGAGTGAGCGCTTCCGGCATTGCCTCTATTTGTTGAAACGTCTCAATTGGTATTTGGTCAATTCCTGCAGTCTTATTTTTTGCCAATGCTTTCAGAGTAGCTTGGACTTCTTCCTTCAGTGCCATCGGTTCTTGATAATATGCTATGAGCTGAAATGTTTGAATATCAACCAATTCCTTTTGGTACAGTGACTGTGTATTCCCTCCCTCTTCTTTTGATGTTTCCTGTATCATTTAATATTTTGCCCAAAGAATCCTTCAATATTACCATTCAAGCTTGAATTTTTTCTTCAGTGCTTTCAGCTTGAGAAATGCTGAGTATGTTCTTCTCTTTTGGTTTTTTAATTCCAGGTCTTTGCACATTACGTTTTAATGCTTTACTTTATCTTCTCAAGCCGTTCTTTGAAATCTGCTGCTCAGTTCTTTTACGTAGTCATTTCTTCCTTTCACTTTAGGTACCCTACATTCAAGAGCAAGTTTCAGAGTCTTTTCTGACATTTATTTTGGTCTTTTCCTTCTTTACTGTCTTTTTAATGACCTTTTGCTTTCTTCATGTATGATATCCTTAATGTCATCCCAAAACTCGTCTGGTCTTCAGTCATTGGTGTTTAGTGCAACAAAGCTGTTCTTGAGATGGTCTCTAAATTCAGGTGAGATGTAGTCAAGTCTGTACTTTGGTTTTCATGGACTTTTTTAAATTTTCTTCAGCTTCAACTTGAACTTGCATATGAGCAATTGATGGTGATACCACTTCTGAAACTGTGATATGGAAAAGTGAGTTTTCAGATAGAAAGAGTTTTTTTTGTTTGTTTGTTTGTTTATGTCAGCACAAGAGAACTTCATAAAGTCTGGATAAAACAGTAATAATAATTGTTCTTATGGCTGTTATTATTAAAACCAACTGCCATCAAGTCAACCCGACTCATGGTGACACTATATGTGAAAGAGTAGAACTGTGCTCCTTAGGGTTTTCAATGGCTGATTTTTCAGGAGTAGAACACCAGGCCTTCCTTCAGAGGTGCATCTGGGTGGACTTGAACCTCCAACCTTTCAGTTAGCAGCTGAGCACTTAACCATCTGTACCATCCAGGGACTCCTGTTATTATTATTATTTAGCCCTAGTTTGTGCAGGGTACTCTATCAGGTGTTTTTACATATAAATATTATTGAAACCTATGAAGTAGATATCATTCTCCACATTTTACAAATAAAGAAACACACTGAGAGAAGTTATTTAACATGTCTCCAAACCAAAATTAATAAGAGTCAAACTGGGATTTGAACACAGGTCTACTTGGCCCCAAGCCCATGCTGCTCCCATACTGCACTGCTCTTCTTCAATATGCAAGTCAGAACCAATTACAGGTGGAAAAGTATAGTGACAATGTTCTTGTTTGTTGTTTCAAAGCTATATATTCTGTAGTACTAAAATTAAGATATGGGTCCAAGCTTGCATATTATAGAACTTAATTAGGCTGATGAGGTTAGTTACCATGCTAAAGTCTTACTCCAAACACCT
Source organism: Trichechus manatus latirostris (assembly GCF_000243295.1). NCBI lineage: Eukaryota > Metazoa > Chordata > Mammalia > Sirenia > Trichechidae > Trichechus > Trichechus manatus. The sequence continues at coordinate 14,662,146 of NW_004443938.1, read as the reverse complement.
GGAAAAGTGGTGAAGAGGAATGGTACTGATGCCCCTTTTCAATGGAGTGTTAAGATATCCTAGGCATCTTCAAACTGTGTTCCTTGGAACCCCAAGAGTTCATTAAAGGCATTTCAGGGCCATTTGCTTCCTCCTTCAGCCAGAGCAGGTCCACAGTTACCTGCTTAAGTTGCTTATACTCCACAGTAAGTGTAAGAAAAGCTTCTATAGCTGCAGTAAGTTCAAAAACCAGTGAGTTAGTCCCATCTCATTTTATAAAGAAAAAAAGAACATGACGTTTTAGAGCCCTTAATTGACTTTCCCCAAATCATGCACAGTTATTGGAGGCAGAGTTAGACCAAAAATTCAATGAGGGCACTGCTGTGTTTCAAGAAGATGCTCTCAAGGTTGGAATTATTCAACTGGGAACGCTGGAAGCACGCAGTGGGGGAGGTATTGCCATCCTCCCTTGCATCCTGTCAGCCTTGATGCTGCAGTGGATAAAAACTTGACTGCTAACCAAAAGGTCAGCAGTTCGAATCCACCAGGTGCTCCTTTGAAACCCTATGGGGCAGTTCTGCTCTATCCTATAGGGTTGCTATGAGTCGGAATAGACTCGATGGCAACGGGTTTGGTTTTAGGGATTGCACCTTGTCGGGGGCTTCACTGGGTAAACTTTTTTCTCCCAAGTAGGGGCCTATCTACAGAAAATAGCACCTATGGCAATTAGTTTTAAATTGCTGAACGATCTTTCACAGCTGGCAACAGAAACTGAGATGGCCAATAGAAACTACTCATTAGTGCCCCTCCTCAAGCAGCGCCCAGGGCAGGACCCTACCTGCCATGCTTTAGTTACCTCTCTGCTCCCAAGTGTTATGCTAGGTTATATGTGTGGAGATGCTGGGAAACTCAAAGAAATTACTCATTTTTTTTCTAGGAATGTCAATGATTTTTTGATGAGCTCAATTGCTTTTACTTTGACTCATCTCTAGATTCTATATAATGCTCATTCAGTTCCCGACATAACACTAGCCTTCAATGTCCATAAAAATTGACGGAACTTACAAAGGGGAAGGTAAGGTTCTCTCCCACTAAAAATAGCATGCCATGAAAGAATCAGATAATAAAAAATGATCTACAATTTAACCAGCTTATTAAACTATACATATATATGAAAAGGAAACAAAAAAAAAAAGTTAAAATAGAAGGATAACTTGAAGAGAAACTCGAAAAAATATATCAAATGTGGAAAACATTCCTGATAAATTACTTCATAATGCTTTAATGTGATTATTATTTATTCTCATGATGAGTGCTATGCAAAATGAAATAGTAATTTTGGACAAAGTCAAAGATGTAATTTAGTCATTCTAAACATGCAGATAGTTGCCTTTTTTGAGTTGGCACAACAGCATTTTTTTCCACAACCTTGAAGTTGGCTCAGAGCCACACTATGATCAGGATTAATGACTTCCACTATGGTGATCCAGAGCCCAGAGTGCTCATGACCCTTCCAGAGACTTGCTTCAATGTTATTGCTTCTCACCTATTTAATGAAATGAAGGTCCTTATATTACTTCAGCATTTTATTAAAACTCTTCCCACCTTTCATCTGACAGTCTATCAGATAAACAGACAATTCAACAAAACCATATTTTTGGTTGTTGTTGCATAAAGAAAACACACAGCTCAGAGTCTGCCCACACCAAGCTACTAATTCTCAGCCATATTGCTAAATAGCACCAATATTTCCATCTCAACTACTAGTGAATTCCGTTAAACACCTGATTCCCCTACCCTTATTAAGCAGTTATCAAACTAAATTGATCAAATCCATGGGTCCATGTAGCTTCACATAATTTCAGCTTTGTTGTTGTTAGATGCCATTGAGTCGGTTCTGACTAATAGTGACCCTATGTAGAACAGAAAGAAACACTGCCCAGTCCTGCACCATCCTCACAATAGTTGTTATGCTTGAGCCCAAGGTTGCAGCCACTGTGTCAATCCATCTTATTGAGGGTCTTCCTCTTTTTTGCTGGTCTTCTACTTTACCAAGCATAATTTTCTTTTCTAGGGATTGGTCCCTCCTGATAACGTGTCATCCTCGCTTCTAATGAGCATTCTGACTGTACTTCTTCCAAGGCAGACTTGTTTGTTCTTCTGGAAGTCCATGGTATATTCGATAGTCTGTGCCAACAACATAATTCAAAGGCATCAATTCTTCTTTGGTCTTCCTTATTCATTGTCCAGTTTTCACATGCATATGTGAAATTTCAGCTTTAGGATCTAAAAAGTAACTCAGAAGCTGAAATTCAAGTTCTGTCCTTAATAAACCAAACTGGAGGACTTCCATTGTCTATTGCCTCAGTTTACTCATCTACAAACTGAGAATTTTAATTACACTCAAATTCCTAGGAATGATGCTAGAAATCTAAATAAATGATACTTCACACCCTGTTGACCAGGTGGAACATGTGTCACCTGGGCACGGCAGGGAAGGGGACTCTCCTTTTCCCCATCTTGTGTTTTCCACTCTGCCAACTGATGAGCAGAGGGAGCTGCATCCCCCAGAAGCTTTGACTCGGGCTCTGAGCACAGCTGGGGAGCACAAGGGCAGGGGCCAAACAGAGGGAGATAAGGTTGTCAACTGATAGATATTAGGCTACTAGATACACCAACACATGAACTCTGGACTTCTGGCAAATGATCCTGAGCACCTTGGGGGACTGAGGAGATGGAGGGAGACAAAAACACAATTAAGAAGCAGGTGAAGGAGGCAGAGCCAAGATGGCCGAGTAGTCAGATGCTTCTGGTGGACCCTCTGACAACAAAGACCTGGAAAAACAAGTGATTTGATTATATATGGCAATCTGGGAGCCCTGAACATCAAAGGCAGAGTTGAGGAACTGGACTGAGTGGCAGAGTGAGGGAGAGATGGTTCAGAAGTAGCGAGGAGTTGCCAGACCTGACCAAGCAAGAGCCTGAACCCTTCAGGCCTGAGCAGCTTGTGGGTGAGAGGTGAGGCAGGCAAGCAGAGGTGCTCTGGAGGTGCGTTTTCTGCACCGGGAGAGACACAGGGCCAGAGACTCTACTCAGCCACCCAGAATCAGTGAGAAGAAGCCCTCATCAGTGAAAGATAAATACTTGCATACGGCTTACCACATGGATAAAATCTATCCCCATAGGGAAAAACCTCTCTCACATTTACCTCCCCGCTCCCTGCTCTGCACTGGGTCCTGGACTGGCTTCAGCAATTGCTGAGTCCCCTGCACCGGAAGTAGGATCCATCACACACCAGGAGCCATTCTCCTGGCCTTGTAGAATGAAAAAATTAACAGGGGAAAAAATAAACTGCCAGCTCCCCTAAGCGAGGAACCCAGGGTTGGTACAACTCCTTTGCCTAGGCACAGGCATAAGGGATCCACAGACTTTGAGTGCCTTTCCCCCTGCATAGACTTGTGTGGGCCCATTTCAACAGCGTAGGCCATCATTACCACAGTACAACAAGGTATATACCTGAAGTCTAACTTCAACTGTTTCAGCTGACAAGTGGCAGATTCTTGACATTTGACACTGCTCTGCCCATTAAGCAAGGTCTTCATCTACCCATATCAGGGGCCTGAGGACTGGTGGCTACACCCACGCTTCCTAGCCACCTGTGAGAGGGGCCCAAGAATAAGAGGTACCCCCCGGTCCTTATAGCCAACGGCATTAGGTGCTCATAGTCCAGCTTCAAAACACACCAACCTACACACTCTACGGAACAGGGGCACGCCTTCCTCCTGAACACTTGGGGGTGGCTGGAAGCCCCCTGCCTTGCTCAGTGTGTCCCCTTGCTGCATACAGATGCCTGTGACTACACCAATCATCTATGCTTGTCTAGGACTGTAGGTGAGAGCCTACACAACACACTTGGTGGCTATCTACCTGGGCACCTGAGCTGAATCCATACAGGAGGAGTGGATGGAATCCTGAGCTCACAGACCTAGTAACAGAACTAACGACCTGGTGACAGGACATTAGAGATTCAAAGCTGCCAATAATCAAACTACCTCACACGAGCAGCCTATCTGGGCCTACCAAAACAAAACAAGAAGCTAGGACACAGTAAACAAACATAAAATAAATAAATATAATAACTTATTGATGGCTCAGAGACAACAGTCAATATCAAATCACATAAAGAGGCAGTCTGGGATGGCTTCAGCAAACTCCCAAAATAAAGAATCTAGCCATTTTCCAGAGGAGGAAAATTTCCTGGAATTACCAGAAGCAGAATACAAAAGATTAATATACAGAACTCTTCAAGAGATTAGGAAGGAAATTAACAAAATGTAGAACACGCAATAGAGGAAATTAAAAAGATTAGAGAAGAGCATAATGACAAATTTAACAGGTTGCAAGAATCCATAGAGAGATAGCAATCATAAATCCAATAAAATTTCAGAATTAGACAACTCAATAGAAAGTCATAAGAGCAGAATTGAGGCAATGGAAGTCAGAATTAGTGAGACTGAAGATAAAGCACTCGACACCAACTTATTTGAGGAAAAATCAGACAAAAGGATTTAAAAAAATGAAGAAAACCTAAGAATTATGTGGGACTCTATCAAGAGGAATAAGCTAGGAGTGATTAGAGTACCAGAACAGGGGTGGATAACAGAAAATACAGAGAATTCTTGAAGATTTGTTGGCAGAAAACTTCCCTGATATCATGAAAGATGACAAGATAGCTATCCAAGATGCTCATCAAATCCCACATAAGGTAGATCCCAAAAGAAAATCACCAAGACATATTTATAATCAAACTTGCCAAAACCAAAGATAAAGAGAGAATTTTAAGAGAAGCTAAGGATAAATGAAAAGTCATCTACAAAGGAGAGTCAATAAGAATAAGCTCAGACTACTCAGCAGAAACCATGCAGGCAAGAAGGCAACCGGATGACATATATAAAGCGTTGAAAGAAAAAAACTGCCAGCGAAGAATTATATATCCAGCAAAACTGTCTCTCAAATATGATGGCAAAATTAGGGCATTTCCAGATAAACAAAAGTTTAGGGAATTTGCAAAAACCAAACTGAAATTACAAGAAATACTAAAGGGAGTGCTCCGGTTAGAAAATCAGTAACATCAGATACAATCCAAGACTAGAACACAGGACAGAGCAACCAGATATCAATCCAGATAGGCAAGTAACAAAAGAAATCAAAGCTAAAACACTGAAAATAGGGAAACCGATGCCAATATGTAAAAGATGACAATATTAAAACAAAAAAGAGGAACTTAAAAAATGTAGACATAGATTTTGCATATGGAGAGGAAGCCAAGGCAATATAAAGACATAAAAGACTGGTATAAATTTAGAAAAATACAGGTAAATACTAAGGTAACCTCAAAGGAAACTAACAATTCTACAAGTCAAAATAAAAAACTAGAAAAATATAAAAACTCAGCAAACACAAAATCAACAACAAAGAAAAAGATGAAAAGAAAATACATAAAGAAAAATGACTCAGCACAGAAAATTAAGTAGAACAAAGAAACTGTGAACAACACACAAAAAATGACATCAAAATGACAGCACTAAACTCATACCTATCAATAATTACTGTGAATGTAAATGGACTAAATGCACCAGTAAAGAGACAGAGAGTGGAAGACTGGATAAAAAAACACGATACCTCTACATGCTGCCTACAAGAAACACACCTTAGACTTAAAGACACAACTAAAACTCAAAGGATGGAAAAATATATATCAAGCAAACAACACTCAAAAAAAAGCAGGAGTGGCAATATTAATCTCTGACAAAATAGACTTTAAATTAAAATCCACCCCAAAGGATAAGGGAGGACACTATATAACAATAAAATGATCAATACACCAGGAGGACATAACTATAGTAAATATTTATCTACCCAATGATACGACTCCAAAATACATAAAACAAACTCTAACCGCATGGAAAAAGCGGATAGAAAGCTCCACAATGGTAGTAGGAGACTTCAACATACCACTTTCAGTGAAGGACACAACATCCAGAAAGAAGCTCAACAAAGACACAGAAGAGCTAAATGCTACAATCAACCAATTTGATCTCATAGATGTATGCCGAACAATCCACTCAACAGCAGCCAAGTATACTTTCTTTTCCAAAGCACATGGAACATTCTCTGGAAGAGACCACATATTAGCCCATAAAGCAAGCCTTAACAAACTCCAAAGCATCAAAATATTACAAAGCATCTTTTCTGACAGTAAAGCCATAAAAGTAGAAATAACCACAGAAAAAGCAAGAGAAAAAAGTCAAACACATGGAAACTGAACAACACCTTGCTCAAAAACTATTGGGTTATAGAAGAAATTAAGGATGGAATAAAGAAATTCATAGAATCAAAGGAGAATGAAAACACATCCTACCAGAACCTTTGGGACACAGCAAAA
>NW_004443938.1:14619105-14655569 GCF_000243295.1 Trichechus manatus latirostris | reverse complement strand
TAGAAACTCACTACCTACCTAAACTAACACAAACAGAAGTAGAACTACCAAATAAACCCATAACAAAAGAAGAGATTGAAAAAGTAATTTAAAAACTCCCAACAAAAAGAAGCCCTGGCCCGGATGGCTTCACTGGAGAATTCTACCAAACTTTCAGAGAAGAGTTAACACCACTACTACTAAAGGTATTTCAGAGCAGAGAAAAGGATGGGATACTCCCAAAGTCATTCTATGAAGCCAGCATAACCCTGACACCAAAACCAGGTAAAGACACCACAAAAAAAGAAAATTATAGACCAATATCCCTCATGAACATTGACACAAAAAGCCTCAACAAAATTCTAGCCAATAAAATTCAGCAACATATCAAAAAAATAATTCATCATGATAAAGTGGGATTTATACAAGGTATGCAGGGATGTTTTAACATTAGAAAAACAATCAACGTAATTCATCACATAAATAAAACAAAAGACAAGAACCACATGATCTTATCAATCCATACAGAAAATGCGTTTGACAAAGTCCAACACCCATTCATGATAAAAACTCTCAACAAAATAGGAATAGAAGGGAAATTCCTCAGTATAATTAAGGGCATTGATATAAAGCCAACAGCCAACATCATCCTAAACAGAGAGACTTCGAAAGCATTCCCGTTGAGAACGGGAACCAGACAAGGATGCCCTTTATCACCACTCTTATTCAACACTGTGCTAGAGGTGCTAGCCAGAGCATTTAGGCTAGAAAAAGAAATAAGGAGCATCCAAATTGCTAGGGAAGTGGTCAAAGTATCTCTAATTGCAGATGATATGATCTTAGACACAGAAAGCCCCAAAGAATCCACAAGAAAACTACTGGAACTAACAGAAGATTTCAGCAAAGTCTCAGGATACAAGATAAACACACAAAAATCAGCTGGATTCCTTTACACCAATAAAGAGAAACTCAAAGAGGAAATCACCAAATCAATACCATTTACAATAGCCCCCAAGAAGATAAAATACTTAGGAATAAATCTAACCAGAGGCGTAAAAGACCTACACAATGAAAACTACAAGACACTACTGCAAGAAACCAAAAGAGACTTGCATAAGTGGAAAAACATACCTTACTCATGGATAGGTAGACTCAACATAGTGAAAATGTCAATTCTACCTAAAGCAATCTACAGATACAATGCAATCTCAATCCAAATTCCACCAGCATTTTTTAATGAAATGGAGAAACAAATCACCAACCTCATATGGAAAGGGAAGAGGCCTCAAATAAGTAAAGCATTACTCAAGAAGAAGAACAAAGTGGGAGGCCTCACACTACCTAATTTTAGAACCTATTATACCGCCTCGGTAGTCAAAGCAGCCTGGTACTGGTATAACAACAGATACATAGACCAATGGAACATCCAGACATAAATTCATCCACCTATGAGCAGGTGACATTTGACAAAGGCCCAAAGTCCGTTAACTGGGGAAAAGACAGTCTCTTTAACAAATGGTGCTAGCATAACTGGATATCCATCTGCCAAAAACTGAAACAAGACCCATACCTCACACCATGCACAAATACTAACTCAAAATGGATCAAAGAATTAAATATAAAATCAAAAACGATAAATATCATGGAAGAAAATATAGGGACAATGCTAGGAGCCCTAATACATGGCATAAACACAATATGAACCATAAGTAACAATGCACAAGCACCAGAAGAGTGACTAGATAACTGGGAGCTCCTAAAAATCAAACACTTATGCTCATCAAAAGACTTCACCAAAAGAATCAAAAGACAACCTACAGACTGGGAAAAAAATTTTGGCTACGACAAATCCGATCAGCTTCTACTCTCTAAAATCTACAAGATACTGCAAAACCTCAACAACAAGAAGACAAATAACCCAATTAAGAAATGTGCAAAGGATCTGAACAGGCTATTAACCAAAGAAGATATTCAGGCGGCTAACAGACACATGAAGAAATGCTCACGATCGTTAGCCATTGGAGAAATGTAGATCAAAACTACAATGAGATAGCTTCTCACCCCAATATGGCTAGCCTTAATCCAAAAAACACAAAATAATAAATGCTAGAGAGGTTGTGGAGACACTGGAACACTTACACACTGTTGGTGGGAATGTAAAATGGTACAACCACTTTGGAAATCCATTTGGCGCTTCTTTAAAAAGCTAGAAATAGAAGTACCATAAGATCAAGCTATCCCACTCCTTGGAATATATCCTAGAGAAATAAGAGCCGTCACATGAATAGATATATCCACATCCATGTTCATTGCAGCACTGTTCACAATAGCAAAAAGATGGAAGCAACCTAGGTGCCCATCAACAGATGAATGGATAAACAAATTATGGTATATCCACACAATGGAATACTACGCAACAATAAAGAACAACGATGAAGCCGTGAAACATCTTATAACATGGAGGAATATGGAGGTCATCATGCTGAGTGAATTCTGTCAGTCACAGAAGGACAAATATTGTATAAGACGACTATTATAACAACTCAAGGAAAGGTTTAAACACAGAAGAAAACATTCTTTGATGGTTACAAGGGTGGGGGGCGGTGAGGGCTATTCACTAACTAGATAGTAGACAAGTTATTATCTTAGATGAAAGGAAGGACAGCACACACTACAGGGGAAGTCTGCACAACTGGACTAAACCAAAGCTAAGATGTTTCCTGAATACAATCAAACACTTTGAGGGACAGAGTAGCAGGGCTAGGGGTCTGGGGACCATGCTTTCAGGGGACATCTAGGTCAATTGGCACAACAAAGCTTATTAAGAAAATGTTCTGCATCCTACTTTGGTGAGTGGCATCTGGGGTCTTAAAAGCTTGCAAGTGGCCATCTAAGATGCATCAATTGGTCCCAACCACCTGGAGTAAAGGAGAATGAAGAACACCGAAGACACAAGGAAAGTAGTAGTCCAAGAGACACAAAGGGCCACATAAACCAGAGAGTTCATCAGCCTGAGACCAGAAGAACTAGATGGTGCCCAGCTACCACTAATAACCACCCTGACAGGGAACACAACAGAGAGTCCTGGATGGAGCAGGAGAAAGGTGGGGTGCAGAACTCAAATTCTAGTAAGAAGACCAGACTTAATGGTCTGAATGAGACTGGAGGAACCCCGGAAAGCATGGCCCTTGGCTTCTCTATCAGCCCAGAACTAAAACAATTTCCGAGGCCAGCTCTTCAGACAGGGATTGGACTGGACTGTGGAACATAAAGTGATACTCGTGAAGCGTGTGCCTCTTAGCTCAAGTAGATACAAGAGAAAAAACGGGCAGCTTCCGTCTGGAGGTGAGATGGGAACGCAGAGAGGGTTGGGAGCTGGTTGAATGGACGTGGGGAATCAGAGGTGGAAAGGAGGAGTGTGCTGTCGTAGTATGGGGAGAGCAGTTAGTCAGATAACAATGTATGTATAAATTTTTGTATGGGAACAAATTAAAAAAAAAAAAAAAAAGCAGGTGAAGGTCCTTTTTAAAAAATTCCAGTCAACCTGTCCTGGCACCTTCTCAGCATCTCCAAATCCTTTTAGCTGCCCACAGCCTATAACAAGTATCCTTAGGGGCCTTGGGCATTGCATTGTCCTCACTCCCATCCCCTCTCACTGCCTCTTGATCCTATCAGAACTCCTTTGCTAGTTGTCCTTTGAGGAACTACCTATAAACACTTCCCACTTTTTGCTTTGCACTATGTTATACGCATGGTTCAGCTAACCTACTGTAAGCCCCTTGAGGGGAGAAGCTGCCTCACTCACACGGCGTCTTACACAATGCCTCCCACATGCCTATATTTGTTGAATAAATGATGGACTGAATGATCCCACCTCCTGCCCAGAGGTGAAAAAGAAAATAATTCCAGCTAAATTGCTACCCTATGTCAGGTACCGCATATACTCTACCCTTTAATAATCCAGCAGCACTACTGGGTCAACTACTGTTTTACAGATGAAGAAACAGAGGCTCACTGAGTCTTAGGTCTCTGCATCCCCTGCCCCCTGGGTCTGGGAGGCTTTAATGACACATCAGCTCTAGGCTGGCTCTTCCTTGTCCTTCAGTCTCAGCACAAAGGTCATCTTCCCAGAGAGGCCTTTCCTGACCACCCAATCTAAAAGAGCCCTCTAGTTCCCATCACATTACCCTAATTTACTTATCACTTTTCATCCCATAAGTGACACTAACCTTACCTGAAATTATTTTGCTTATTTAGTTGTCTCCCATCCCCTCAACTAACTCCCATGAGAGCAGGCACCTTATCGATCTTGCTCACTGCTATACACCCAGTGCCAAGAGCAGGGTTTAAACATTGTTGTTGTTGTTAGGTGCCATCGAGTCAGTTCCAACTCACAGCAACCTTATGTACAACAGAACAAAACACTGCCTGGTCCTGCACAATCCTCACAATCATGGTTATGCTTGAGCCCATTGTTGTGGCATTGTGTCAATCCATCCCATTGAAGGTCTTCCTATTTTTTGCTGACCCTCTACCTTACCAAGCAGATATCCTTCTCTATGTCCAAAGTATGTGAGACAAAGTCTCACCATTCTTGCTTCTAAGGAGCATTCTGGCTTCCAAGATAGACTTGTTCATTCTTCTGGAAGTCCATGGTATATTCAATATTCTTCACCAACACCAAACATAATAGGTGCTTAATAAAGAATTATGAAATCAATAAATGAGTGAGTGAGGGAGAGAGAGGGGATAAGACAACTCAACCAGTAAGACCCAGGGCAGGTATTTAAAACCAAAGCTGTTTGTTTCCCAAAGCCTATTCTCTTTCTAGCACCTCAATCTGCTAATCCTGAGACTCACTTGGCATGTTTGCTAAAATATAGATTCCCAGGCACCTCTCCCAGAGATTCATATTCAACAGAACCCAAAATCTGTCTTTTAAAAATATTAGGAATTCTTAGGTTTGTGCAAGTTTGAAGATCACTGCACTCCATCACACTGGGTTTCATTGCATCAGGATGGCAAAGAAATTTGAAGGCTGGGGGCCATCCCTCAAATTGTGGCCTGTGTGCAGCCACTTGTGAGTAGAAGAGGAGACTCCCCCAGGGAGAGTCAGTCCTCTTTCCCTACTCATCAACGATTCATTCAGTGTTTATTGAACTCCTACGATAAGCCAGGCATTGGTCCAGGAGTTGGAAACATACCAGTGCCTAGGGGAGACAAGGTCTCTCTCTGTCAGTAAATGTGAGACAAGAGCTATGTAGAAATAGGAGATGTTTATGATGGGGGGAAGAGAGACAGTACTTAGCATAAAGTGTTCAGGGACGGTCTCACTGAGGAGGCAACATCTGACCTGAGGCCTGAGAGATGAGAGAGCAAGGCAGCCCGGCCAAGAGCCAGAAGGAACACAATCCACGCAAAGAGAACAGCAAGTACAATTGCCCTGAGTGAGAAAGAAATTGGCATGTTAAGGCAGAGAAGGTGCCATGTGCTGAAGCACAATGCATAAGACAGAGAATGGAATGAGTTAAGTCCACCAAAGATGTTCAGGGGCCAGATGAGAGTGTGCCTGGGAACCCATGGTAAGGAGTCCAGATTTCATGCTAAGTTCAATGACAGAGCACTGAAGGTTGGTATCTAATAATGCTAACACGATCAGATTTATGTTTTAAAAGATCTTTCTGGCCATGGTGTGAAGTGCCTAGAAGTGGGAGGAGAGAAATTGGAAGATAGTAAGGAGGCCATGGCAGTAACTCAGACATAGGATGGTGGTGGTGTATCAAGATAGCTTTCGCTGCTTAATAAGCCACCCTCATAACTTAAAACTTCGAAGAAAAATCATTTATTCAGTTTCTAATTCTGTTTTGTTAGATGCTATCAAGTCAATTCCAACTCATAGCAACATCATATGACTGAGTAGAACTGTCACATAGGGTTTTCTAGGTTGTAATCTTCGTGGGAGCAGATCACCAGGTCTTTTCTCCTGTGGAGCCACTGGATGAGTTTGAACTGTCAACCTTTTGGTTAGCAGATGAACACTTAACCACTGCATCATCAGGGCTAAGAATTAGCAATTTTGACTGCGTTCAGTTGGATGGTTTTTTTGCTGCTGATCTCAGCTGGGCTCACTCATGCACCTATGATTGACTGCCAGTCACCAAGCCAAGAAGGCAATCAAGGAGACTGAGCCACATACCTCCCTCTAACTGTCCAAGCTTGTTCATATGGGGGTGGTCACAGGGTTCCAAAAGCAGCAAGAGAGAGAAAGCCCCAAATACAAAAACTCTTCATATCTCTGCTTATGTCATGATTGCTATTGTCCCGTTAACTAAAGCAAGTCACATGGCCAAGACCAGAGTCACTGTGGGAGGAAACTACTCAAGAACTTGGATACAGGGAGGCATAATTATTATTATAATCTTCTTCTTGTAACCAAGATCATAGTAAGTGGGAGATGGGAGGCAGTGAGAAGTAGATGAATTTTTATCGTATTTAGAAGATGAAGCCAACAGGACCAGCTAATTGACTGGGGTGAGTAATGAGGGAAAGGTAGGAATGAAGGATGATTCCCAGGTTTTGGACCTGAGCAACTAGGTAGAGGGTACTCACCCTTGTTCACATGTGGAAGATGGGAGAAGCAATAATATCTACCCTTTACCACCCCTGTCCCTACAACCATGTACAACAAAAGTTCTCAAAATTTTTGGTTTTAGGACCTTTCAAACTCCTAAAAGTTATTGAGAACTTCAAAGATCTTGTGCTCTTATGGATTATATCTATTGATATTTAATATATAGAAATTTAAAGTGAAGGTTTTTAAATATTCATTAATAAAAACAATAAACCGCTAGAATAAGTAATATAATTTTATGAAAAATAACTATTTTCTAAAACAAAAAAAAATTGTGAAAATAATGGCATGGTCTTACAGTTTTGAAAATCTCTTTAATATTTAGCTTAATAGAACACAGCTGAATTCTCATATTTGCTTCTGCATTTAATCTGTTGAGATATTTATTTTGGTTAATTTATATGAAGAAAAGGCAATCCAGATATGAAGTTGGAAAAGGACAAAGTATTTTTATAGCCTTTTCAGATAATTGTGGATATTCTTCTTTGATAGTATGCCAAAACTCAACAAGCAGTAGTTTCTTAAAAGTTAGTTGTGATATGGAAGAAGCCCTGGTGGCACACTGTTTTAAGCGCTCAGCTCAGAAAGGAAAGGTCGGATTTAAACCCACCGTCCGCCCCATGGGAAAAAGATGTGGCAGTCTGCTCCTGTAAAGATTTATAGCCTTAGAAGCCCTATTGGGAAGCTCTACTCTGTCCTATAGGGTTGCTATAAGTTGGAACAAACTCAATGGCAAATGGGTTTGGTTTTGGTTTGTGATATGGAATCTAAAACCATATTGGTAAACTTTTCCCTATTTGATTACATTAAAATTCATTAGTCTTTTCCGAAGTTTGAACGGATCTTTTATTCAGGCGTGATTTTGTAACATCATACATTATTTGGAAAATATTGTTGTATTGATTTATGCAAATCTTCCAACTGTTGACTGTTTCATTACATAATATAAAAAATTGATCAATATTACCACCAACTTCACCAAACATGTCTTTGAGTATTGGGAAGTTGTCAAGCTCATAGTGGTGAATACAAATTTTCCAAATTCTAATTTTCGCTTGAAAGTTCAAATTGTAACATTGGCAATAAACACTGTCAGTTGTTTCCCTAAAAGTGACAGGCTCCCTTCATTCATTTTTAAAAGAAAATGTCTGCCAAATACCCAAGTCTGTATAACCAGTGTGTCTGTTGGACGTTTACAAGTAAAAAACAGTGTTTTATGTAAAAGCAACTAGTTCAGCTCACAACTAAATCACACAACTGTTTTCCTGCAGACAAGTATTGTACTTCACTATGGAGCATTTTTTCACACATATTAAAAAAAAATATGTACTCAAGGTCCAAGATTTGATAAAATTATTGATTTTTAACTGCCCTATCAAGGACATTATTAAGTGAACCTGCCTCCCCCCTCCCCTTGCTTTGAGTACATGGCATGCTAAGGTGCTAGCTTTTAAGTGTACGGTTCGGTGACATTAATGACATTCACCATGTTGTGCAACCATCACCAGTATTTATTTCCAAACTTTTTTTTTTTTTTTTTTTTTTTTAAATATTTTATTGTACTTCAGGTGAAGGCTTATAGAACAGATAGTTTCTCATGAAACAGTAACACACATGCTGTTTTATGACATTGGTTAACAACACCACAACATTTTAACCCTCTAAATACTCAACTTTTTTTTTTTTTTTTTGGTGAAAATACACATAGCCAAAGATACACCATTTCAAAAATTTTTTTTACATACACATTTAAGTGACATTGACTACGCTCTTCTAATTATGCTGTTATTCTCACTTAAGATGAAGGCTTACAGGACAAAATAGTCTCCCATTTGACAGTTACTACAAATGTTGCCCTATGACAATGGTTAACAATCTCACAACACATCAACAATATCCTTACTCTATTTTGTGTTCCCTATCATCAGCTTCCTACTCCCCTTCTGCCTTCTGGGACTTGTCACTGGACTCCTGTATCTCGTTACTCTCATGGTTTTACTGGGCTGTCCACTCGCAGGCTGATCAGTGAACCTCGAAGGTAACTTTACCACTGAGCTAAAAGGGTGTCTGGGGGCCATACTCTCGGGGTTTCTCCAGTCTCCTTTAGGCCAGTAAATCTGGTCTTTTGTTTTTTTTTTTTTGTGAGTTAGAATTATGCTCTACATCCTTCTCCAGCTCTGTCCAGAACCCTCTGTTGTGATCCTGGTCAGAGCAGTCTATTTCCAAACGTTTTTCATCACCCCAAACAGAAAGTCTGTACCCATTAAACAGTAACCTCCCATTCTCCTCCCTCTCTTCAGGCCCTAGTAAATCCCTAATAGTCTCTCTGTCCCTATGTCTTTTTCTCTTCTAGATAATTCATATAAGTGGGATCATACAATATTTGTCCTTGTGTGTCTGGCATATTTTACTTAGCATAATGTTTTCAAAAGGAGCTCTGGTGGCACAGTGATTAAGCACTCGGCTGCTAACCAAAAAGTAGGCAGTTCAAACTTGCCAGCTGCTCCATGGGAGAAAGATGTGGCAGTCCGCTTCTGTAAAGAGTTACAGCCTTGGAAATCCTATATAGTGTTGCTAAGGGTCAGAATCACCTTGATGGCAATGTTAGGTTGGAATGTTTTCAAAGTGTAGCATGTATCAGAACTTCATTTCTGTTCATGGCTGAATAATATCGCATTGTGTGTATATACCACATTTTGTGTATCTATTCATCTGTTGATGGACACTTGCTTCTACCTTTTGACTACTGTGAATAGTGCTGCAATGAACATTATTCTGGGAGAGCCCCTGCTTTCAATTCTTTTGGGCATATACTTAGAAGTGAAATTGCTAGGTCACATGGTAATAACTCACCATTACTTCTGCACCATCAGTACAAATATTAACATAGTGAAAAAGGCAAATGACATTTAATACTGTCATCAAAATGGCTTTGATCCCACAGACTCTCCCCCTTTAAGTGGTCTTGGGAACCACACAAACACATACATACATACGCACGCATACACATATACACATGAACACATACACATACACACCCATACATGCACATGCACACACATACACACACACACAACACAGGGCCTAGCAACACTGGTTGTTTAAGATACTTAAAAATCATCAAGGTCCTCCTGTCACCTTCAAGATAAACTCAGTCTTCTTGGCATAGCACACAACACTTTTCATGCCCTTGCGCTTGACCACTCACCAACTTCGACACTTCCCCAAATGCACCCACTTTATCAGGAGTTTTTCAGCTTACAGTGACTGGAAACCAATTCCAACTAGCTCAAGAAAATGTCTGTATGTGATAGGAGGGGGGTGAATTTACTGTCATATGCAGTTGATAAGCCAAGGAGTTTTACTCTAGTCCTAATCAAGTTAATTGCAGCTTTCCAAAACACCCTGCTGTCTTTACCTCTGTGACTGAGGTTGGAATGTGCAGAGGCACCATTTTCCTTCCGAAGGGTACCCCAGTCAGACTTACTCCTACTCATCATATACATCTCAGCTCACCTGTTGGCTCTTCCAGGAAGCCAGCCTCTTCCCTGCATCGTGAAGTGCTCCTCCTCCTGTCCCTTCTCCAACAGCCTCTCATGGCTATGTCTATTGAGACCTTGATCCTTGTGATCATTAAGGTCCTTGGTCAACTGGCTGGGCCATGATTCTCAGTGGTTCGGCAGTTATGATGTAGTTTGGCAGTCATATGATGCTGTGACCACTTTCATGATGAGATTTGATATAATGTGATCACCTTCATGATGGGATCTGCTGTGAGTAGCCAATCAGTTGAAAGAGTTTCTTGGGGCGTGTGGTCTGCATCAAACGTAAGTGGAATTTCTGGCAAGGCTCGTGGGCTTTTGCTTACTCTGGATCCTGCATCTGACTCATTTGTCTGACCTCCAGTTCCTAGGACTTGAGCTAGCAGCTTACTTGCCATCTTGCCTGCCTATCCTGGGATTTGTCAACTTTGTAGCATGTGAGCGAGAACCCTGCCGTCTGACCTGTTGATCTTGGGTTTGCCAGCTTCTGCGGCTATGTGAATCAGGAGAGGCCTCTATCCTGACCCATGGACTTGGGACGTTCCAGCCTCTGCAATTGAGTGAGCCATTTCCTTGATATAAATACGTATATTTATATGCTTTACTGGTTTTACTTCTCTAGAGAACCCAGCCTAAGACAATCCTCAAGAAATGGTCCCCAACATCACCTGGGAGCATGCTAGGAATATAGAAGCTTGAGCCCTACTGACTGGGAATCTGCATCTTAAGGAGATGTCAAGGGGATTCCTATGCACATTGCAATGTAAGAAACACTGCATGAGAGGATTTGGCTACCTAACTGTATCGCAATTGCTTATTTCCATATCAGTCTCCTTAAAGGCGTGGAACAAAGATGTGGCAGTCTGCTTTCAGAACGATTTACAACATTGGGAGCCCAATGGGGCAGTCCTACCCTGTCCTATACGGTCGCAATGAGTAGAAATCGACTCGACAGCAACGGGAAGTGCTTGCTGGAAGGATGAAGGAGTCATGAATGAACATGTTGACTGTGATTTGTTCTTACATATTTAGGAATGATTTCCAAACTAAGATTCAAATCGTTACCCAACAGAGGATTAATTTTATCTTCATCAGTGGCAGAAACATTCGAACACATAGATAATAAATTCATTTCAAGGTACTTATTTTTAAATGCCTGTTTATTTATATCAGTTACACCTGTTCCTTTATTGAGACTCCTCTTTGGTTTTACAAAGAAATTAACATATTCTGATATCCGTAAAATATGTATGCTCCAGGAATAAAATCATCAAGATACATATATTTTTTAATTAGACTTTAAATGTTGACCAATGAATCTTTATGACAATTATTGACTTTACAAAGCTCCCCCCAGATTAAAGTGCAGTAGAATCGGTGCATCTAAATTTTCTTTCAATGTTTTTCATTTGGGGTTTTTTCCCATTTTTTTTCTCCCCCCACAAACAGAGGTGGTGGTAAGAGCAGTTTGTCATTTTTAAGACACGAGGATTAGGCTTTGACTAATTGGAAGATTTGCCCATTATTTAAATGAAACTTGTTTGCAGTTTCATCTTCCATGTGGATCTAGAAAGGCAGCCGACTAGCCCATCAATTTGGCTGGAAAAGAATAAATGAATAAGGAGACTGACAGCGCTCTCTCATGGGAGGCTCTCTGTCGTTATATTGTTTCTCCGGTATTAATTATCCACATAAAAATAATTCACTACGCTGCAATATTATCTTCCCCCTCTCAGCTCCGCAGTCAGCTGCCTCTTGGCCTGCCTCTTCCTGCACACTTGCATCTCCTGATGTCAGCAAGAGCTGCTCACTGATGTGTTCGCTGTCAATGAACACCGGGAACCGTGGCTCCAGGCAGCCAAGAGTGATTCTGGCTTTCAGCTGCCTCTGAAACTTAGGTTAGCTCTCCTGCACACTGCAGGAAAGACTTATTTACAATCATGGCACCCTTTTCCGGCTAGGGCTTTAAAAGGTATTGCCAGCACTCTGCGTGTGAGCTTGGAGATGAGATGTGCAGGGAGGTGTCATTGACGGGTCACTTAGGAGTTCAGACGACCAAAGCCAGAAAAGGAGAGAGGCAGAGAGGAGGAGGAGGAGAGGTGAGACGCACTGGGCAGCCCCTTCTTGCTCCATCAAAGGTCTCCTAAGCCATTATTAGCATTAAAGATTTGATCCAGCCTTCCATGCACCACTCAAAAGGTGAAGGAGGAGGGGGTTCTGTTTACAACGACACGCAGGTCTGACTTTGGATCCTGAGAACACAGAGATGCAGAAATGTGCCACAAAGGGAGGGCAAGTGGGACTCAGGAATGCTCGCAGGAGGTTCAAAGTCAGGGTTTCAGCACAAAGGATGTTATGAGGCTTTTTCTTTCAGGCCATTCAGACAGATCCACGCCTTCTCAATTACAATCTGAGCTTTGCATTAGACCCAATTCAAAAACTCTCGTTTCGAGTTTATCTACCATTAAGTAATATACTAGACCGACCTCTGTTTTGTTTTGTTTTTTTTTTTCCTAAACCGAAGTCGTTCTCTAGATATTCTGCATAACCACCCTCCTGATAGAGCGCAGAATCACCTTTCCAGATGCTGCCCCCTCCTGCTCCAGCCTCAGCGCTCGCACTACCCCCGGGCCCTGCCCTATATCTTCTTGTACCAGGCAATGTCAGCCATGCCTGGGACCTCTTTCTCTCCTCCTCTGCCACCTGGCCACACCCTATTCTCTGTCCTCCTGCACAGAGATCTGTGCCCCTCAGAGCTCCTCCAGCACGCTGTGCCCTCACCCAGGGAGGCATTCACTCCCCATGCAAGAGCCCTCGAAAGGTCTCTAGATACCACTGCATCCCCAGAACAAAGCATATGGCCCAGCCCAGACGCCTTCAAACTGTTTTCATGAAATAATCACAGTCACCTCCCGAAGTCCAGCTAAAACATTACAGGAAGGAAAAGGGAATGGGGGAAGTCAGAGACATGCTTCTCTCTCTCCATCCAGTCCTCACTCCCTCCTCCTGCAAAAGGACTGCTGGGTTTTCTTATTAAGTTGGAAGGCGGAGTAAAGTAGGGATAAGTGGGCAGAGAGTGCCCGTCCAGTCTTGGTCTCTTTCCCTTGCCCTCCACCTCACCCCACAGCCCAGCTCAAGGAGTAAGGAGATTCTTGCCTCTGCAGGGAAGTCGCCACTCCCCTGCTCCTACAGCCGGATCACAGCAGGAAATCTCAAAGCCGGTCTAGGGTTTTCGTAAAGTCCCACGTCCTCCACCTGCCTTCCCTGGTGCTACACCTGACATCCGTCCCCTTGGCTTGAGCGAGTTCCCAGAGGCAAGCTTCCAGTGCTGCAGAAAATGACAGCATCAGATGTGTCAGACAGCCCTGGGCTATTGTCTGTGAAACTCTACCTCTGGGATCACAACCAAAGGTCCCACCTCTGCTCTTGGTTCACTGTATTTCAGCTTTCATTTTTGCCAGCTCTTACTCTCCAGATGAGTGGGTTTTCTTGCCCAGTCTCCAGCTTTCAAAATAGATATTTACCCAAAATGAAATCGCCTTGCCTGGTGCAGGACAGCATGCTGGTTACTTGTCTGTGTTTTCTGTGACCAACTGTGGTTCATTTCAGAGTCTTCTCCCAGACGGTCCACCGCAGGCTCCCAAAAACCCAGTGGACAGAGATCTCCATGGTTACCTTCCTCCCGGTACCAGTTGCCATTGAGTCATCTCCATTCTGACTCCTGGTGCCCCCATGTGTGTCAGAGTAGCACTGCACTCCATAGAGTTTTCAATGTTGATTTTTCAGAAGATCACCAGGCCTTTCTTCTGAGGAGCCACTAGATGTACTTGAACTTCCAACCTTTTGATCAGTAGCCGAGCACGTTAACCTAGCCGGAGGTAATTTTCAGGGGGCAGCTCCATGAATTATCTCTCTTACTTTGGAGCCCTGGTGGTACAGTGATTAAGAGCTCGGCTGCTAACCAAAAAGTCAGCAGTTCGAATCCACCAGCCACTCTTTGGAAACCCTATGTGGCAGTTCTACTCTGTCCTATAGGGTCGCTATGAGTTGCAAAGGACTCGATGGCAATGGGCTTGGTTTTTTTAATATATAACTTATCTGTATGTATGTAAAATCCCCAGAATCTTTGGGGATTTGCTTCTATGTTGCACACAGTTTAGTTTCTGCCCAGTTTCTGCCCCCCTGCAACACCCGTTTTCACATAAGCATAAAGGTAGTAGCTTTGCGGTATCAATGACTCCTGTTCCCCAAAGGGTTGCCTGTGCCTCGATGACCCACCTAACGTCTCATTTTTAATCCATACAAACCTAGATCCTTTGGTTTTTCCCTATCACCAACTTCCCTGAGTCCCTGAATCATTTTGATTGCTTTTGCTTTACTTTCTCCGCTGCTACAATATCCTTTTTACACCAAAGTGTTAAGAATTGAAAATGATGTTCTAAATGAGACTCTGCTAGCCCTTTTATATAATGGTAGAATAATTCTCTTTGACTCAAATTCAATACACTCTATTCACACCTCTCAAAGCTGTTGGTACATTTTTGTATTGCTCTATCATAGTGGTTTTAAGTACTAGCTCTTGTCCCATAGGATCCACACGCTGCTGGAGGCTTCGAGGTGGTAACCCATTTGCTTTTTGCCTCTCCGTTTACCATGTCACAATTGTCTGAAATTGCACACTAATCACATGTGTTTAATGTGCACTTGCTTCAATATTACAAATTTCCCATATTAATTAGGCCAGGCACATAAAGGAGAAGTCCCTTTCAAGTTTAGAACAGAAGAGAACACTAACATTTACTGAGCGCCAACTATCCTAGTACTTTACATATACTGTCTCCATATCCCTGAGAAGTAGATAGTATTGTTGTTATTACTATTCCTGTTTTTATTTTTATTATTTCTATTTTAAGATATAGACTCACAGAAGGAATATAACTTAACCAAAAGCCACTGTATCAGACCCAGGGCTGGAATCCAAGTCTGCCCAACTTCAAAGACTACACCTTTTCCTCTGGCCAGGTCCGTTCCTCTGGATCACGCTGCCAGCCAGGCAGAGGACAGTGGGCATTCGTCTCTTCTGGCTGCGGGAAATTGAGACTGAAAGAACATAAATAAGGAGTCGAAGAGGTAGTGTATTATGTCAGAAAGAGCGTTGTATTAGGAGCATGGAACCCTGAGCTAGAGACTTCAGCTCACTTTGGACACATCATCAGGAAAGACCAACGACTAGAAACGGATATCATATTTGGGAAAGCAGAGGGTCGGTGAATATGAGGGAAATGCTCAGTTGGACAAATTGATGCACTAGCCTCAACAATGGGTACAAACATCAAAGATCATAGAGATGGTGCAGGACCGGGCAACATTCTCTTCTGTTATGCATAAAATCAGGAGTCCCTGAGTAGCACAAATGGTTAAGTACTGGACTACTAACAAAAAGATTGGCAGTTCAAACCCACCTAGAGGAGTCTCAGGAGTAAGGCCTGGCAATCTGCTTCCAAAAGGTCGTAGCCTGGAAAACCCTTTGAAATGCAGTTCTACTCTGCACTCTTAGGGTTGCCATGAGTCAGAATAGACTCAGCAGCAGCTACAACCCTGCGCTCAAGAACTGGCCCTTCTCTTAAGCTTCTCTAAGCTACAAGCTTCTAGAAAGCATAACCTGAGTTTATTTAATTTACTCCATTGCTGTGTGATCTTGATCAAATCTCTGGACCTTTCTGGACTTCATATTTGTTATCTGTAAAATGAGGGGCTGCAAGGAGGCACTCTTTCAGCTCCCTTGAGCTTTAATCTTGATTAGCTCAAAAAACTTGAGTTCCCGGGATGGATCCATCGCTCTGAGCCTTTAATTCCTATGTATTTGATGTGCTCCATGTTCATCATGCTTAGCACAGAATACCTGTAATTTCTTATTAATTTCTCTTAATTTCAATTTCCTATATTTCTTGATTTTCCCCCAGAGTGAAGGGCATATGACAAAACAAGGAACAAGAAGGCACAGCTCACGAAGGCACAGCCCACTTCTGCATCCCTGTCAAATTCCCATGCGGGTGAGGCCAGTGCACTCCTACTGCTGTGTCAGCGACAGGGAGACCTTGGGGAAGGGCCTCTGGTCTGATTCTGCAGCTCCACTAGTCACCTCTGACCGAATGCAGCAGTTACCATGGTAACCATCCCGCAGTGCTCTGTGGAGGCCACAGGTCACCACTGCAGATGCCACCACCAGCAGACAGCTGCTCTCGCCCCTCCCCAGCAGGCTTCTGACTCAGCAGCACTACCCCCACGCCCCAGCAACAGGTGACCAAAAGGTGATCATTAGAGTTAGGTGAAAAGTAGACCCAGGTGAGCAGTTTCTGTCCCGGTGTTGCTCTCACACCCAGACTGAGCATTGCACACAGAGGGAGGGACCCCATCCACGTGCTGGAACAGAACCCATGGGACATTCCTCGGCACACTCCACAGCAAACAGACCTGCCAGAAAGAGGAAATTATTTTTATAATTTTTTATATGTCAACAGTTCTTCTTTGAGCTCTGAATTCAGAACTATCCTCTCCTCAGTATGAGAAGAAAACAAAAAGGACATCAAGTTTAGTAAAGTAGAGGGCCAGTGAAAACAAGGAACACTCTCAGTGAGATGGCTTGACACAATAGCCCAACAATGGGCTCGAACATACAACGATCATGACGGTGGCACAGGACCGGGCAACATTGTGTTCTGCTGTACACAAGGTCACCGTGAGTCGGAGCCAACTTGACGGCAACTAACAACAACAACAGCGTGAAGATGTGGGCCTAAGCTTTGCAGATCTGGCTGGTGTTTTTAATATGCCTACAAGTTACCTGGGGATCTTGTTAAAATGCAGATTTGGGTTCAGAAGACCGGAGTCGGGCTTGAGAGTTTCCAAGTGATGCCAACACTGCTGGTCTATGGACCACAGTTCGAGTAGCAAAGCTTTCGATCACACTGCTCCTGCTGCACATACAGCTGGGCTGGCCCAATCACTGCCATTTCAAGAAGGAAGCAGTGTCAATATCAGCTAATTCAAAGCACACATTTCTGCATGGCAGAGACTCCATCTGCTTGGAGTAAAGATAATGGCTACCATTTATTGGGGGCTTGCTCTTTGCCAGTATACATACACACACTGACATGTACATATATATGCATATACTCCACACAACAACCCTTGCAATGTAGTTACTGGTTAATCAAATTTTAAAATGAGGGAGCTAAGGCTCAGAGCTCTTTAGTGACTTGCCCAAAGTCACACTGGTTGTAACTGGCAGCACCAGGATTCCAATCCATCTCTTTCGCCAAAACCCCATACACTTCTCTCTCCCTGAACTGCTTCTCTGAAGATCTACCTCCGAGGCAACAGCACACAGATGTCTTAGCAGACACTGTTAGCAAGATCAACGACCTTGGGATGACTTTCTATGTCCCACCATTGTTACCGCTTGGGGGAGGTCACAAAGAAAACTCAGAACAGAAAAATTCCCATACTCATCTCTTGTCAGCCCCACAGCTATGACACTAAGGATCTTTAGTCTTCATGGAAATTTAGCCCAGCAGCCCCAGCTGAGCTATTTCTAACCACACAGACAGCCTTTCTGCTAGGTCAGGCCAGATTCTATCCAGGGTTAATGTTCAAACCCTGACAAGTGACTGACAACCAGGGTGATTCTCTGTCCCACAGCCCCAACCAGTCCCAAATTTCTCTGCTTCTTCACTGGGCTGTTCCTTGTATCCCAACATAGACTTCCACAGCACAACCACCATCTTGGGCATTCCAAGGATTCTGCCTATTAATTATCGTTGTTGGCTGCTGTCGAGTCAGCCCCGACTCATGGTGACCCCAAGTACAATCGAACAAAGCGTTGCCTGGTTCTATACCATCCCCATGATCGGTTGAGGATCAGACCATTGTGATCCATAGGGTTTTCGTTGGCTGCTTCTCGGTCTATTTACAGATTCCTCGTAAGCTCAGTTAAGTGTTCTGGAGTTCCCATTCTTCGCAATGTTATCCATAATTTGTCATGATCTACACAGTCAAACACCTTTGCATAGTCAATAAAACACATGTAAACATCTTTCTGGTATTCTCTGCTTTCAGCCAAGATCCATCTGACATCAGCCATGATAGCCCTGGTTCCACATCCTCTTGTGAATTCAGCTTGAGTTTCTGGCGGTTCTCTGTCGATGTACTGCTGTAACCGTTTTTGCATTACCTTTAGCAAACAGTAGGTACCCAAAACTGCTAACTCCGGTTTATTGTCCACATATGAATAGCCTCAACCGTAAAAATCATATGTATTTTGGAAGAGTTTTATTCAATTGCCTCAGACTCCTCTCATGCTAAGGAAAACCCAACCTCCAGATATAATAAGGGTGGGAGAACAGCTTCTCACCACTTTCTGACTTTACTGATTCAGCCACGCCCTTGGAGCAGGATGAGGAAGAAAGCGGCACTCTGACCCCATGAGACATATTTGACACCTATAAAAATCCAAATCCGTCACCATCAAGACGATTCCGACTCATGGCAACCCCATATGTTACAGAGTAGAACTGTGCTCCATAGGGTTTTCTTGGCTATAATCATAATGGAAGCAGATCACCAGGCCTTTCTTCTGCAGTTCTGCTGGGTGGATTCAAACTGCAATCCTTTAGGTTAGCAGTCAAGTGCAAACTATTTACACCACCTAAGGACCTTATACCTACAGGGGATGCTTTAAGCATGGATAGAATGTGGCTAAGAGCGTGTACCAGTGAAGATCCCCCAGACTATACCCTTGCCCTAAACCCCTTTGAGATTTACATACAAGGGGCTAGTGAGGTCACCTACAATAGCCAGATCCAGGGCAACTGTAGGGTGTGTCCCCTGGGACAACAAGGGGGGATGTGCAAGGCATCCTCACCCTATAGCTAGGAGAATCATACTGAAGAGGAAATTTTATTATTGCTGTGCTCTTTGTGCCCTAAAGGAACTTCATTAAGGCCTTTGTACACTGTATCCAAGTACTTTTTTGAGGAGAGGCCTCATTATAAAGACTTTGGGGGATTAGGAACAAGTACCTTGTCTCAGTCATCTGGTGCTGCTCCAACAGAAATACCACAAGAGGATGGCTTTAACAAAGAGAAGTTTATTCTCTCACAGTCCAGTAGGCTACAAATCCAAATTCAGAGTTTTAGCTCCAAGGGAAAGCTTTCTTCGTTGGCTCTGGAGGAAGGTCCATGTCATCAGTCTTCCCTTGGTCTGGGAGCTTCTCTGCGCAGGAACCTCAGGTCCAAAGGACACACTCTGCTCCCGGCACTGCTTCTTGGTGGTATGAGGTTCCCATGTGTCTCTGCTCGCTTCTCTCTTTTATATCTCAAAAGAGATTGCATTAAGACACTATCTAATCTTGTCAACCTCATCAATATAACCTCATCCCAGTGATAGAATTTACAACACATAAGGAGATCACATATAATCTCATCATAGTGATAGAGTTTACAACCCATAAGGAAATCACATCAGATTACACAATCATACAATACCGGGAATCATGACCTAGCCAAGTCGTTACACACATTTTTTGGGGGACACAATTCAATCCACGACATACCTATTGTGCACCTATGTGATACACAGCTTACAACTATGGCAACTGTAAAGGTCATAGAAATACACAATAGAAATGGGTTTGAGCCCTGAGTCCTGCAGAAACAGCTAGATATTAAAGATGGAAGGTGGGTGCAGGGTAAGAGCAGATCTTGGTTTCGGTTATCAGTCGCTTTCCTCTACAGGCAAACCCACTGCGGGTGCTGCTACACTCTTTCCCAGGTAAGGGCTGAGAACGCAGGCCACCAGCACTTCCTGGAATGGCCATTTTAGATGCAGATTCCTGAGTGCTGCTCCAAGTCTACTGTAAGAATCCAGGAGACAAGCCAGCTGCCAGGAACCCAAACGTCAACAAGCTCCCAAGAACTCCTAGGTTGACACACAACGTTTGAAAACTACTTTGTTGAGGGATAATGATTGCCTACTCTTTAACAAAGATTAGTTTACCGTGATGCATTGTTTTTTTTTAGGTGTTGGGTGTTTCTTAACAGGCCCTGGTGGTGCAGTAGGTAAGTAGCTGCTAACCTGAAAAAGGGAAAAAGGTCAACAGTTGGAACTCACCAGCCATGTCTGTGAGAAAGCTGAGGCAGTCTTCTTCCATAAAGATTACAGTCTTGGAAATCCTATGGGGCAGTTCTCCTCTGTCCTACAGGGTGGCTATGAGTGGAATCGACTCTTCAGCAATGGGTTGGGTGGGGTGTTTCTTGGGGAGGGCTGTGTTAGGTGGGCTGGTGCGAGGGTCAGCCAGGAGGTGTAGTAGCCAGAGATCTTCTGGAAGGAGGAGAAGGGCTCTTCACGGTGACAGAAGGGTGAAGAAGTGAGGGGGAAGAGAGGCGAAAGCTCGCCATGAGGAGCCAAACTTCCGGCCCAGTAGCTGCTCCCTCTGCCGGATGTAGCCGCACCAGACAAATCACGCCAGCGGGATTCCCTCTCCTGATGTCCCCAGCCCCCTCCTTCTTTCGCCCCATGGATGCAAGGTGGCCTCTTAACTCCATTAAAATCCCAACTTCCTAAACTTCAGACTAGGGAAGTCAATTTCATTCTTCACTCTTCGTTAGGCGTTAAGGAGTTTTTTTTTTTTTTCTTCTACTACAAAGCCAATCCTCCCTTTGCAGTCCTGGCTTAGAGCAGATCTCCTCATTGCTAGGTATTTCTCACACCTGGACTGTTCTTCTGCATCCCCCTACCACCAGCACACACATATGCACACATCACTCCAACACACACACTCATGTCACTCTACATCAGAGGTTCTCAACGTTGGCTGCACATCTGAATCACCTAAGGAGTTCTTAAAAATTAATGACTCCTGTACTCCAAAGATTCTGAATTAATTGGTCAGGGTTGTGCCCTGGACATTAGAAAGTTTAAAAGCTCTGTAGGTGATTCTAATATGCAGCCAAGATTGAGAACCACTTCCCTAGATTCAAGAAGAGCTGCATTGCAAAGAAATGGGATGTGCTCAATGTTTTCAACACTAGCTGCCCATTAGAATCACCTGGGGAACTTCAAACTCTCCCCAAGCCCTGAGACGCTTCCCAGACCAAATAAATCAGAATTGCTAGAGGTGGAGACCAGGTATCAGTAGTTTTTTAAGACTTCCCAGGTGATTCTAATGTGCAGCCAAGATTGAAAACCACTGGTATAGGCCAATGACATGGGCAGGAAGCAATCATAGGAGAAAGAATGACTGAATGGCTGGCTGCCTTGGAGGTGAAAGCAGAGAAATAAGAAAAATATTCTCCACTTACATAGCCACGTCAATGAGAGTCTTTTTTTCAGACTCTAATTCTACGTTATTTATTTGACTACCTTTTGTGACTGTTAGTTGGTTACCTGCCTGCCGATATTTGTGCATAAGCTCTAGGAGTTTACAATCAATAGGAATCCCATCTGCAGACTTAAACAGAGCCATTATCTGGCACAATGTTGGTGTGATTGCTTCTGGATTGCAGAATGATTTTATCTGCTGGTCTTTCACTATGTAAGTCCATGGGAGAGGAGAGAGCCCAGAAAACTCAAAGCAAGTTTACAAGCCTGGCTGAGGAAATTTATTTGAGGTTTCTGAACATCCACTGCCTCTACTGTTAGTCTTTTCCTAATATTTTAGATCATTACTAACATTGTTGTTGTTAGGTACCATCGAGTCAGTTCCAACTCATAGCGACCCTGTGTACAATAGAATAAAACACTGCCCGATTCTGCGCCATCCTCACAATCATTGCTATGTTTGAGCCCATTGTTGCAGCCACTGTGTCAATCCATCTCATCAAGGGTCTTCCACTTTTTCACTGACTCTCTACCTTACCAAGCATGATGTCCTTTTCCAGGAACTGATCCCTACTGATAACACGTCCAAAGTATGGCAGACGAAGTCTCACCATCCTCGCTTCTAACGAGCCCTCTGGCTGTACTTCTTCTGAAACAGACTTGTTCTTCTGGCAGTCCATGGTATATTCAATATTCTTTGCCACCACCATAATTCAAATGTGTCAATTCTTCTTTGGCCTTCCTTATTTATTGTCCATCTTTCGCATGCATAGGAGGCAATCGAAAATATCATGGGTTGGAGCAGGTGCACCTTCATCTTTGCTTGTCAACACTTTAAAGAGGTCCTTTGCAGCACGTTTGTCCCGTGCAAAAAGCCCTACATTTACCAATCTCTGATAACTGAGAAGTAAAGAGCAAACAAATTTTCTCTCACACGCTACCCTATGAAGTAAGGAGAATTCCCGATAGCCACGATTCGGACCTCTCTATTGTGCAAACTTCTTTCAAATATCTGTGAACAATAATGAAGAACAGGAATCAACATAGAAGCTACATAAAAATATTACAACAGCAAAGAGGGATTAAAGAATCAGGAAAAAATGACCGAAAATACCAAAACAATTTTTATGTAATTTTAAGTTTTTTAATTCAACTTTTTAAGTATAAAACCTCATATTAATGTTTTTGACTGTTTGCTCTGAGGGTTAATGCAAAGCTTTGAAAACATCTGCTCTAAGAAACTCTTCCTCCGAGTAGAACATTTTGATCTGCTCCAGTTGTGCAGTAAACTCTACTGGGCACAACCTCAGAGAAAGAAGCAAGTCATCAGATTTAAATTTCAGAGTCCCACCAGTAGAAATGTCTGTTTAAAAATGCTTCTCGATTTTTGGAGATGGATTGGAAACTTTATTTTCCAGATTGGGATAATTAAAAAAAAAAAAAAAGTATCAAGAAATTTTGAAAGAAGAGGGAGTTATGGGAGATTTGAAAACCAGTGGAGAATGAGGACTGTTCGTAAGCCAGGTCTGAAGCAGTTCAGTTCCATTTAATCTGCAATGCTGGAGCAGTGACCAACCTCGAATGCAGCTAAGTCCAAGGTAAGAATGAGGGAGACACAGAAAGGATCCTGCTAAGTGTCCCTGATAACGCCATTCCTAGACTAAGCTGTGACTGATACATTTACAAATCAAGGAGAAAGAAACTGAGTTGATCTTTCATCCTTGTTTTCAGTGAAATCTTGCTTTCAACGTACTGTTTTTCAACCCAGCCATTAGAAATGTTATCTTCTCCATAGAATTTTATTTCTGCAAATCAGGTCTGGAAAATTCCTGGGTGTGAGTGTGGTGAGCGTGAATAGATATCTGAGACAGGATCCCTGAGATTAGCATCCCTAATTACAGGTTCTATTATTTAACCAGTGAATTAACCAATTCAAATCATTTCAACAAACATTTATTGAGCATATTCAATACAAAGAGATCTGTGATTTTGCGAAGCTAAGTATACAAATCATGGTGAATATTATTTTATGTTAAACTAGTTAGGAGCTAGAAGAGGTCTAATGAACTCAGAGAACATATTTTTAAAGTTGAGGTAGAGAGAGTGAGAGTTTTTAGTTTTTGCTGAATGATTGTAATAAAAACAGCTCTGCTATACCGTAACATATGGGTTCCTAAATATCACCGCACTATGCAGACTCACACAATATAAACCACAGGGCTTATGGAGAAAATGGGGTGAGGGACACAACACTCAAAAACTTTGTCAGTGACACATTAAAGAAAAATAAAAAACAGGAAAACAGTAGTACATACATATGGTAAATGGCTAAGAAATACATACATACTACCCATTGCCATTAAGTAAATTCCAACTCACGGAGACCCCACGTGTTATAGACTAGAACGGCACCATAGGGTTTTCTTGGCTGTGATCTTTACAGAAGCAGATCACCAGGCCTTTCTTTCATGATGCCACTGTGTGGGTTCAAACCACAATCTTTTAGGTTAGTTGTGGCTATTAGGTGCCATCGAGTCATTTCTGACACATAGTGACCCTATGTACAACAGAACAAAATACTGCCCAGTCCGGCGCCATCCTCACAATCCTTGTTATGCTTGAGCCCATTGTTGCAGCCACTGTATCAACCCATCTCATCGAGGGTCTTCCTCTTTTTCACTGACCCTCTCCTTTACCAAACATAATGTCCTTCTCCAGGGACTGGTCCCTCCTGATAACAGGTCCAAAACCATTTATGCCTCCCAGGGTCCTATATATACTACAATAAATACCAAAGTTTACCTTGAAAACTATCTGAAGCTTGTTTGTGGAAATGAACCTCAGAGAGGTTGCTGCTCCTGGGATATCATGGAGTGGTTGAAGCCAAGTTTATCTGAAATCAAATGGAAGGTTGAAACCCCACTCACCATTTTTCATGGGCGTGGCTCATAACACACCTGGTGAACTGGGGCAGCTGGCAGGTGTTTGAGAGGTCTGTGTTTTGTGTATTCCTCCGAGGCTTGGGTCAGCTAGTTCAGTTTTCAGAATTCACCTAGTGTTTCTGTGGCAAAATTGCTCAAAAACCAATGCAAAATTCATGTTATGCTTGAATTGTACCTAACAAATCAGTCAATTGCGTTTGGAACAAATTCACAGTTTCAAAATGAGCATTATAGCAGAACTGCCTGTAATAAATACATATTCTAGTGTTTCGCAGAACAGTGTCCTTCCTCACCTACCACAAAGCTTATCTGATTATTACTTGTGTCTAAGCAATCCAAAAAATATAATATTCCAAAAAAAGCATTTGTGGTTTTAAAATAAGAACAGTAGTAATGTTAATTACTAAAATAGTCTTTATCAAAAGTTGGATAATAGTCCCACTTCCAGTAATAAGTTCAGCATTCCACCAGCATCTTTAGGCTCAAAGCAACATGGCTTAAAGCCACCCTATGGATCTAGAAGGTCCCTGGGTGGTGCACTTTGCAGTCGACTACTAACCTAAAGTTTGGAGGTTGGAACCCACCCAGTGGCGTCACTCATAAAGATTGTTTGTTGTTGTTGTTAACTCATAAAGATTGTTTGTTGTTGTTGTTGTTAGGTGCTGTCGAGTCAGTTTTGACTCACAGCAGCCCTATGTACAACAGAATGAAACACTGCCTGGTCCTGCACAATCCTCACAGTTGTTGCTATGTTTGAGCCCATTGTTGCAGCCATTGTGTCAACCCGTCTCATTAAGGGTCTTCCTCTTTCTCACCAACCTTCGTAAAGATTACAGCCAAGAAAACCTATGGAGCAGTTCTGCTCTGTAACGCATGGGGTCGCCATAAGCTGAAATCAACTTGACGGCCTCAGGTTTTTTGTTTGTTTGTTTTCGGTTTGGTGGATCCCAAAGCCGAGGTCCTCAGCCTACCCCTGAAAGAGAAGGTTTCCTTCTATCTCTGACAATGAGTACCGCTCGTACGTAACTAGCTTGCGGAGCACTTCTACTTAAAACACCATCACACCCTGGGGAAGGGAGCTGAACACAGTATCCCCCAGTTCCTCTTCCTTTCACCCTGTTGTCACTTTCCCTTGCACACCCCCTTAGGACAAAAATCCTCGTTTGCCTTCATCTATCCGTTTAACACAGAGCATCTCATAACCCCATATGGGGTGGACATTTGGGCACAACAAGCTGTCAAAGCAGACCCCTTTTAATATTTATGTATGAACGTAGCTTTCCTCCATACTACCTTAGTTATTTACCCTGAGTAAGTACACATTAAGTCATCGGCTAATGGATGGCATAGTTTTTAATATGGACTCATATTCCAATAAGCATTTCAGCTGTCTGGTAGTGTGAATCCTTAGGGTGCTGTGAATGAGTCCAAGGCTATAGAAGCCCAGCTTTCCTGGTTACATCAAAAAGAAAAGTAGAAAAGAGAGTCTGAAGCACCAAGGCTACAGAATATTCTGCACACATGTCCCTCCCAAGGAACCCTAGTCATCCAAAGGACAGCACACAGCACAAACGTCATTCTGACGCTGAACCCAATGATATTTGCCTCAAGTTAACGCCACCAACTTCTCTTTATGTGTTTTGGCTTCATTTTGCTTCGCTGTCCATGAATTATTCTATGGGGTTTAATTCCTACAAAAGAGAATATAATCCAACCTTCTGCTATGAACGTAGCTACAGTTTCATTCTTGTGCCAAGCACGAGAGAGAGAAATCAAACAGTTGGCCCCCAGTGAATTCTTCTGTTTGTCCCAGTTTCCTAACACTCACCACGCCTCAGACAATAGACTGGATGTTAACTCTTTGTCCGCAAGTCTTCATCATCAGCAGTCAGCTTGGATCTTTCTTCTCACTGCTTACCCCATTACTCACAAAGAATACCTTTTCCCATGAAACCAGAGCTAACACATTCGGCAACCAACGATAGAGTTAGCAGTAAAAAGTCGGGTCTTGCTTTCAGAAGCACATTAGCATGCAAAATATTTCTATAGGAAGAGAAAAAAAGTCTGTGGATTGCAGGAGCTGCACTCCATTGTCTTAAATGTTGCTGTTCCCAGTTAGAATGTTCACCCACCCCTACTTTGAGCCCATGCATGTTCAGATCATGGCAACATTTTATAGAGACTGTGGGCCCTGTGAAGGAAGGAGACGATAAAACTGCATGCCAATTAGATTCTACGTAAGCGGGGGAGAAGAGGTCTTTTAGACAGAAATCGAGATAAAGAGCGGGAGAACAGTTCATTACCATACACTTTGCAAGAACTGTTGGTCTAAGCGAGCCTCGCTTAGTAAAGGATAAGTTCTGACGCTAACCCGCACTGTGATGTTCTGAAGAAAACTGGGTAAAGGAATCCAAATTAAAGGGAAATGGGCCTCGTTTCCCAATATCCTGAATTTATCGCATCCCGCCCAGCGGTCAGTTAGGCAGGCAAATGAACAGTTAAAGGGCTCCACTGAACCATAATCCCTGATCATTATACTTAAATGGCTCCTCTCGATATAAAGGAGGCTCTTCAATAACCATAGATCTAATTTCTGTTAATTTTATGTAACTCTAACAGAGTCATTAACATTCGTGGAACCCACTACACAGGCAGCCCCTCCCTCTCCGACTCCCTTCATTTCTTCTACGAGCGTATCTCTTGAAAATTTAATTATTACCAGTGGAATTCCTGCACTAACTAAAGGCTTTTGTAATCAAATCAATAGTTGATGAAAGAGTGGTCTGAAAAAGCCATGTTAAATGCATTGTCCTCCTTCCATTTCCACATCATCTGAGGGGCCCCTTTCATGATGCTACAGTTGGAGATCTCAGAATAACATCACTTTCAGGGAGTTAAAATGTCTAAGTGTTATCCAGAGGTGGCTATTATCTATTTATAAGGGCTCCCCTATATGCCTCTTCGGGATTTATTAAGTGCTCTAAGGATCTGTTTGGCTCATACCAACTACCACAGACTGATCTGAGAAATCAAGGAGGGAACACTCAAGTCCATAGCTGGCCAGGTAGGGAAATGTTTACAGGTCTAGTGACTGCTGCAAGGAGAGAGACCAATTTTACATCTTATTTAGAAGCGAAAACACATCACCTTCCCCACTTCTTGTCCTACTCTTGCCACCCCCCACTGTTCTGCTGAAATGGAAGAGCCCAAATGCTGTGCTGTCTCTCTTTGTGCGTTTCCACCTATGAAGAGTCTCCAGCACAAAATAACGTGCTGTTGGGAAGAAAGAGATGCTTCCATGGTGTTGTGTCCTTTGCTGTGATTGGTGGAATGGGCTTTGGTGCCTTACTTAGACTACTGTTGTTGCACCAGAGATGGTTCTGTAAAGAAAGCACTTTATCCAGGCCAAGCATTGTATATCTCATGGAATTTTGCAATCCTCCCCATCTATGAACATTTTTTAAAATATAAGACACATGTCTATTTATAAATGGTTACCTGGGTTTTCCAACAGGGTAGTCGAGGGGAATTGCAAGCAGCAATTAATTAATACACTACTAGAGGCCAGGCCAGAGAGGAGAATTTAAATGAATTCTCTGTATAAACCACCAGAGTCCCCTCCTAAAGGGCTGACAGGCTGATCAGATAAGTGAGAGTCCTAATATATAGGAGCAGGTGTGCAAATACAGTCCAGACCCCCAATCAAAGTGGTATAGGAAGTAGTCGCACATTATCTGGAAAATTCTGCCTGCTGCCATTTTCCTGCTAAATTGTCCAGATAATTACTTCAATCTTCCATTTCATTTTGACTTGGAAACCTAGTTGCAGGATAATAACAGGTCATTGTACAGGGCAGAAGCTTGTTTACTTAATGATTTTTAATGCTAGCCTATCAACAAGCAACTCCCATGGGCCTAGAACTGCCCTCAGAAAGTTTTAATCTAATTGAAGTCAAAACTAAAACTCCAGAAAGATCAATGGACAGAAACAATGATCCAAGAAGAGCAGAATTCATGAGAGAACATAGAATGCTTTGAGAGCTTTGAGAGTTGAGCTGACAGAACTCTACAAAGGCTTCGTGAAGGAGACAGGCTGGCCGTAGATTCTACTACAGCCCTGGCTTCTTTCACGTCACATATCGAAAACAATATACAGGGAATTCCCATTATTCACAGTAGTCATGATCTATATTGAACCATTGCTTCTAGGGGAAATACAGGCTTAGGTTCCTGTGAGCCTCTGGTCACAACGTTTGCGTCAACCAATCAGTACATATCCTTGTTTAAGGACACCACATTATATACTGTTGTCTATTGTAGATTCATTAATATTGAACTTACAGCCAGCGGCACTATAACTTACTCCTAAATGAAGCTTATCTAACATACCCATTTGCTCTGTAAAACACAGCACAGCCCTCTTGCACTTAAGAACACTGGACAGCACTTCAGCTATGCTTGGAGGTCATTTCAAACAGTAAAATCACCAACAAAAAGCACAATAATACAAAACACATGGCACTAAACAGACTACGAAAAGGACGCTTGTTCACAGTATGAGAGATGAAACCAGAAGGCAGAGCCTCTCTTTGTTCAGCTTCAGCTAGACACGTGCACAATGGCAACTCAAATTTTTGGCAGCTCCGTGCATGTTCACAAATGTCTACAAAAGCACAGCAACTATTGATTTGGGGGTTACAATCAATGCTAGTGAGTAAGGGAATTCACAAATACAGAATTCACACATAGTAAGGATCAACTGTACGCACATCACAGGGTTAGAATGATGAGGCTGCTTACAGCCAACAGCGGCTGGAGCCTCCGGTCACCCCAGAAGGGGTCTGGCATCCCCGAGGGCCAAGGGGGTCATTGTCTTGTCACCACTGGTGACCTATTCAGAGTCTTCCAGTTGAGACAATTTGCTCTCAAGCTGGTACAGGTAGTCCTCGACTTAACGACGTATTCGAGTTATGACAAACCACACTTATGACCATCCTTTTTTTGGTACATCTCATCATTAGTAATATGTACTACATACAGCGTTGCAGTGCATAACTTGCTGATATTATCATTCTCAAATAGTCACTCGCAGATGTTCGCTATTATCATTGACTGATCAAAACACTACTGTATAACAGGCTATGGCCTGGTCTGCAATGAAGTCTGTCTCGGTGTTGCTCTAGGGAGTCGTAACGGATAGCAAGTTGGGCAACGTTCAACTCTAACAATATACAACAACTGAATCGTGCATGTGCTCGACAGCTGTCACGGCTCCAACTTCATTGTTACGACTGACGCTGACAAATCTCAGATTTATAAAGATACTGATAATAAAAGGCAATAATAATGAAAACTAAAAAAAAAAAAAAAAAGGGAGAGAGAGATATCCAACTTACATCAGGACTGAATTATGACAGAGTCATCGGAAAGGAACCCCGTCGTAAGTTGGGTCTACCAGGCTAGGTTGGGGTTTGATTAGACAGAGGGAAGGACCTGAGAAGAGAGAAACAACCTGTGATGTCAACTGATGCATAATTCTTCGCAGGGTACATGTGGCTTTTGCAAAGAGAAATGTAATGAGGAAAGAAAGCCTCAAGAGACAGGGTGGTTCAGTGGTTAAGAATCAGACAGTTTCAGCACAACCGGACTAAACCAAAAGCTAAGAAGCTTCCTGAATACAACCAAACACTTTGAGGGACAGAGTAGCAGGGTCGGGGGTCTGGGGACCATGCTTTCAGGGGACATCGAGGTCAACTGGCATAACAAACTTTATTAAGAAAACGTTCTGCATCCTACTTTGGTGAGTGTTGTCTGGGGTCTTAAAAGCTAGCGAGCAGCCATCTGAGATGCACCAATTGGTCCCAACCCACCTGGAGTAAAGGAGAATGAAGAACACCAAAGACACAAGGAAAATATTAGCCCAAGAGACAGAAAGGGCCACATAAACCAGAGACTCCATCGGCCTGAGACCAGAAGAACTAGATGGTGCCAGCTACCACCAATGACTGCCCTGACAGGGACCACAACAGAGAGTCCCTGATGGAGCAGGAGAAAAGTGGGGTGCAGAACTCAAATTCTAGTAAAAAGACCAGACTTCATGATTTGACTGAGACTGGAGGGACCTGGAGGATATGGCCTCCAGACTCTCTATTAGCCCAAAATTAAAACCATTCCCGAGGCCAACTCTTCAGACAAAGATTGGACTGCCCTGTGAGACATAAAATGATACTTGTGAAGAGTGTGCTTCTTAGCTCAAGTAGATACATGGAACTAAATGGGCAGCTTCTGTCCGCAGGTGAGATGAGAAGGCAGAGAGGGTCAGGAGCTGGTTGAATGGACACCTGAAATCTGGGGTGGAAAGGAGGATCGTGCTGTCACAGTATGGGGAGAGCAACTAGGGTCACATAACAATGTGTGTGTAAATTTTTGTATGAGAAACTAACTTGAATTATAAACTTTCACTTAAAGCACAATTTTTTTAAGAAGAAAAAACCCTATGGAACAGAGTTCTACTCTGACACACATGGGGTCACCATGAGTTGCAATCAACTCGATGGCAACTGGTTTATATGTATTTGAACTTACAAACGACAATAAAACAACTCTGTGTTTCCACCTAAAAAAAAAAAAAAAAAAAAATCAGACAAGTTTGGATTTCTAACTCTGCCCCACCACTAATTAGGTACATGCTCTTGGGCAAATTTCACCTCCCAGGCCTCGGTTTTCTAATCAGGAAAATAAGAATTATCACCGTACCTACCAATTATCATAATTGTTCCTATTGACCTATATTGTAAAGAATAAATGACAGAATGAGGATGAAGCACTTTGCACAGAGCCTGGCATATTCAATGTTTAAAAAATACCAGCTATGATATTAGTTATGAAAGTATTGCTATTAATGTTGCTAAGTGATATTTGAAGCTAAAAATCGACAGCTTAGGAGGTAGAAATGAGCAGTGAAAATATGGATTTTCAGAAAAAAGGACACATGCCAACATTTTGGATATTTTCTGATGCAGGAAAAAAAGGGAAACAATTATTTCAGAAGCAAAAGATCTGGCCAAAGCAGAGGAACAAGTGATATTTTTAACAGCAATCTAGGGTCACTTAGAACACTCCTTTCAAAGACACATTCAAATACCTACCTGGAAAGTATCCCATTTTATCTTCTCCTGCTACGTGTGTGCATTCGTTCACTTGTGCAGTTGTGTGGACGAATGGACAAAAAGTTTAATGCAGTTGCCAAAGGGACCAGTCACCACTGTCACCCTGGCTGAACTGTCCTCACCAAGGGATCCTCCAAAAGCCATTATATTAACTTGGAGAGAAGAATGTTGTGGTTAGTTGCCATCATGTTGCCTCTGACTCATGGCCACCGTATGTATAACAAAACAAAACATTGCCCAATCCTGTGCCATCTCCATGATCTTTGATATATTTAAGTCTGTTGTTGAGGCTATTGTGACAGTCCGTCTCATTGAAGGTTTCCCTTATTTTTGCTGATCAGACATGATGTCCTTCTGTAGCGATTGGTCTTGCCTGATGACATGCCCAAAATAAGCAAGCCGAAATCTTGCCATCCTCACTTCTATGAAGCATTCCAGTTGTATTTCTATCAAGAATGATTTATTTGTTCTTCTGACAGTCCACGGTATATTCGATTTTCTTCACCAACACTGCAATTCAAAGGCATCAATTCTTCTGCCTTCTTTTTAAATTGTCCAGCTTTCATATGCATATAAGGGAATTGGAAAGACCATGGCTTCAGTCAGGAGCACCTCAGTAGTCAGAGTGACGTCTTTGCTTTTCAGGACTTTAAACAGGTCTTTTGCAGCAGATTTGCCCAATGCAATATGTCATTTGAAGAAAAACGGATCATAAATATTTGAGGATTATCCAGCAAAAGTGAAAGAAATTATCTACTACCCTCTGTGCAGCCAAACCTAAGTAAAAGTTCATTACATAATTTGAGATAACAATTTATAGCATAGTCACTTGTGACATATAAACACACACAATCTCCAAAAGGAGAAAATAAATGATAAATTTTCAGTACCTAACAAGGCGTCATGTACAGAGTGAATGATCTATTTAGATTGATGGTAGATAGCACTACCCTATTTGTAGTATATATTCATCAATATTTTCTCCGGAAGAAAAAGGTTTGTAATTGAGAGATGTCATTAATTGTACATTTCATCTTATTATTTAGAAATAGACACGTCAGTGGCTAAAGTGAAATGTCCATGTAAAGTACATTTATAAAGCCTTTCATTTACACGTGACTTTACATCTATTCATCACTCTGAGCTTCACCATCACCCAGAGGAAATTGCAAGAGGATTTTAACTCCGTTTTACAGATGAAGAAATTGAACTCAAAGAAATTAAATGACTAGCACTTGATAATGTGGTTTGGAAAGCATAGGGTCAAGACTTGAATCCGGGTCTTCAAACAATTGCCCACTTCTCTAGTATGGAGGCGTTGTTCTAGATGCAGAAGAACCAAGGCTGAGTGAGTATGGGTGCGCCCGCATTGCAGCTGAGAGCCTGTCCAAGCCAAGAAAACCCCATGTGCCTCAGAAGTATGAGCTCATCTAGCACATTAACCCAGTGACTGACTCGACTGGCATTGAGGAAGTCCTGAGGAGCCCTCAATACCATACTGAGGCATTCCCCTGGGATTTACCCCATAGGAAACTGAGAGCCATCATAAAACCAAAAAACCAAAGCTGTTGCCATCAAGTCGATTCTGACTCATAGTGACAGTCATGGATTCAACTGTGTCCCCAAAAAATATCTATCAACTTGGCTAGGTCATGATTCCCAGTATTGTATGATTGTGTAATCTGATGTGATTTCCTTATGTGTTGTAAACTCTATCACTATGAGGAGGTTATAGTCATGATGTCTACAAGATTAGATAGTGTCTTAATCCAATCTCTTTTGAGATATAAAAGAGAGAAGTGAGCAGAGACAATTGCCCACTCCTACCACCAAGAAAGCAGTGCTGGGAGCAGAGAGCATCCTTTGGACCTGAGGTTCCTGTGCAGAGAAGCTCCCAGACCAGAGGAAGATTGATGACACAGACCTTGCTCCAGAGCCAACAGAGAAAGCTTTCCCCTGGAGCTGA
Organism: Trichechus manatus latirostris; assembly: GCF_000243295.1. Lineage (NCBI taxonomy): Eukaryota > Metazoa > Chordata > Mammalia > Sirenia > Trichechidae > Trichechus > Trichechus manatus. Next base: position 14,621,962 of record NW_004443938.1, on the reverse strand, counting down.
CGCCCTGAATTTGGGCTTGTAGCCTACTGGACTGTGAGAGAATAAACTTCTGTTTGCTAAAGGCTTCCACTTGTGGTGTTTCTGTTGGAGCAGCACTAGATGACTAAGACAGTGACAATAAAGGACAGAGTAGAACTGCCCCCATAGAGTTTCCAAGGAGCACCTGGTGGATTTGAACTGCCAACCTTTTGATTAGTAGCCGTAGCTCCTAACCACTATGCCACCAGGGTTTCCAAGAGTCATCATAAGGTTTTTTAATTGGGAAATGATGTAATTACATATGTGGTCCAAAAAGACAGGAGTCCTGGGTGGTACAGTTAACGTGCTTGGCTGCTAACCAAAAAGTTGGAGGCTCAAGTCCACCCAGAGAAGCCTTAGAAGAAAGCCTGGCAATCTACTTCTAAAAAATCAGCCACTGGAAACCTATGGAGCACAGTTCTACTCTGACACACATGGGGTTGCCATGAGTCAGAATTAACTTGATGGCAACTGGTAAAAAAGAGATGTAAAGAGACTTAAAGAGCACATGATTAAAATGTAAATCTCTACCTTTCTTTAAATGACTTAGAAGAAACTTTCCCAGTATTGGTTTTATTTTTCCTCCTTAGTCAAAACTTTAGCATCTACAGGTCGAAAGCAGAAAGTGAGAGACATCTTTCGTAAATGATTGGTGCGTGGATTAAAGCATAGGATTTGGCTTGTTAACCAGGATGCCCAGTTAACCAAGATACATTCTATTTAGAGTGTTGGGCAACTAATAGCTGGTGGGACTACTGGACAACTAATGTTGTAAAGTCTCTATTTTTCCCCCTTAAGTTTCAAATTAGAAATTTTTGTGAGTTGCCTTGAGATATTCTAAATAAAATACAATTGTACTGTCCTGAATAATACAATGCCTGGCACATAAGAGACATCTGATAAATACTTGTTATTGTTGAATGACTCCTCCCTGTTTGGTTATATAACCCCTGAGAACAGGAACTGTGTCTTGTTAACAGGGCAGCCCATATAGAGGCAATCGCTTTATTCAATGTTGGAAATGTATGTGCTCATGGGCATTTGAAATTGGGCAAGACAGACACATTTCTCCAGTGGTATTTGTGTTTGTTCCATTACCTTAACAATAGAGTTCATTGGTCTCCATAGGTACCAGTCATTATTAAATTGAGCCTTCTATTTGACTATTACAGACTCAAATCAAGTACACACACCACAAATGCTAACTTCCATTTGGCACTAGAGACCTCAACGTGAAATCTGAGGTACTGTCTAAGAAGTCAGCCTCAAAATCAGGGAAGAGAAACAGTGATCCATAAATATCATTTCTTCATCTGCAACAGCAAACAGTCACAAATAAGTAAAGTGAAGAGCGTAATCACTGTTAACTGTTTCAGATCACCATCTGCAAGGAGAACACAACAGAATGAAAATTGCTTTTATAAAGTATTCGATGCAATTTAAACATCTCATGGTATGCAATGGGGCTCGCCAAGATGAGCCAGATGCTATTAAATACAGCATGCTCTATGGGAAAATCATGCAAAAATACATTTACCAATTGAATTATATTGCAGGACATAAAGGGCTGAATACAGAAATCAACCCCCATTATCTTGGTCTTTAGGCGTTTTTCCTTATAACTCTCAGATACAAATACTCTTCCCTTTCCAGTTGAGTCAAGGTCATTTCCTATGGGTGCTTGAGGGGAACCAAGTGAAAATTTGAGAAAAATAGAGTTTAATTAAAAAAATAAAGTAATAAAATAAAAAAACCACTCCTAGTTTCTGCCTGATATATTAATTAAATACATAGGAGACTCAGTCATCACATTTTGTGACTCTCTTCAGACACCCTTGGTAGCACAGAATCTGAGAGTAAGTCACAGGTTGGCATGTGAGGCCTGGCTGAAAGTCCAGAGCCCAGGAGCAGCAGGCCACTAGGGAGCACACGGTTGACACCATGGCCATGTTGGGCTGGGGTACTGCAGCCAGGAGAGGCTACAGGGGCCAGACGAGCAGGGGCAGGATGGACTGAAGGTTTGAGAATAAAAAGTACAAAAGTGAGATTTGGAGAGCAAATGAAGGGGTCGTGGTCCTGGCTAGGAAGAGAAGTGGAGCAGAAGCACAGACCCTAGAAGCAGAGAAATAGCAGTGGGTGATGATCCCTCGGCCAGGGGCAAACAGGAGGGGGTGCCAAGGGGCTCTCAGGGCAGCCCTGCTTCCTTCCTTTCTCCATTAATAATTTTTTCCTCCAGCTTTTGTCCAAGAACCAAAATTAAAGAGTAGGACCAGAGAAGATGATCCCTGCATTTGCATTTGCTTCTGTTACTACATTATTATTATTATCATCCCTTTACTGTCATTTTAAAGGCAACCTTTAGAGAGAAGGGAGACAAATGCAAAGGCTCGGATCTCACATCGAACTGGAACCACACATTTTGATTTTCAGTGAAGAGTCAGAACTTTCTAAAATAACAGAGGTGAAGACATTTTTCCCTAAACTTACCAAACTTGTGTGCTTCTCTGACTTTGAAAATGCTTGTGCTTTAGCCTGGAAGGCTCTTGCTATCATTATCTTCTTAGAAAATTCTAACTTGTCCCTCAAGTCTTAGTGTGAGTCTTACTTGTTCTGTAAAGCTCCAACTGACTCCCCCAGATGGCAAGTACTACTGGGACAGCATTTTTTAAATACTTCTTGATATGTATCTTTGATATTGACAAGCTTAATTCTCTCCTGCACACCACCTACAATCAAAGTCAAGCCAATAAGACTTAGTTCCTCTAACCCTGATACCAAAACCAGGTAAAGACACTACAAAAAAAAGAAAATTAGAGACCAATATCCCTCATGAACATTG
>NW_004443938.1:14617364-14619005 GCF_000243295.1 Trichechus manatus latirostris | reverse complement strand
TCCATACTGAAAATGCGTTTGACAAAGTCCAACACCCATTCATGATAAAAACTCTCAACAAAATAGGAATAGAAGGGAAATTCCTCAATATAATTAAGGGCATTTATATAAAGTCAACAGCCAATATCATCGTAAATGGAGAGACTTTGAAAGCATTCCCCTTGAGAACAGGAACCAGACAAGGATGCCCTTTATCACCACTCTTATTCCAACATTGTGCTGGAGGTCCTAGCCAGAGCAATTAGGCTAGAAAGAGAAATAAAGGGCATCCAAATTGATAAGGAAGAAGCCAAAGTATCTCTATTTGCAGATGATAGGATCTTTTACACAGAAAACCCCAAAGAATCCACAAGAAAACTACTGGAACTAATAGAAGATTTCAGCAAAGTTTCAGGATACAAGATAAACATACAAAAATCAGCTGGATTCTTTTACACCAATAAAGAGAAACTCGAAGAGGAAATCACCAAATCAATACCATTTACAATAGCCCCCAAGGAAATAAAATACTTAGGAATAAATCTAACCAGAGACATAAAAGACCTATACTATGAAAACTACAAGACACTACTGCAAGAAACCAAAAGAGATCTCCATAAGTGGAAAAACATACCTTGCTCATGGATAGGTAGACTCAACATAGTGAAAATGTCAATTCTACCTAAAGCAATCTACAGATACAATGCAATCCTGATCTAAATTCCACAAGCATTTTTTAATGAGATGGAGAAACAAATCACCAACATCATATGGGAAGGGAAGAGACTTTGAATAAGTAAAGCATTACTCAAGAGGAAGAACAAAGTGGGAGGCCTCACACTACCTGATTTTAGAACTTATTTAGAACCTATTATACCACCACAGTACTGAAAACAGCCTGGTACTGGTACAACAGATACATAGACTAACGGAACAGAATTGAGAATCCAGACATAAATTCATCCACCTCTGAGCAGGTGACATTTGACAAAGGCCCAAAGTCCGTTAATTGGGGAAAAGACAGTCTCTTTAACAAATGGTGCTGGCATAACTGGATATCCATCTGCAAAAAACTGAAGCAAGACCCATACCTCACACCATGCACAAAAACTAACTCAAATTGGATCAAAGACTTAAATATAAACTTGAAAACGATAAAGATCATGGAAGAAAAAATAGGGACAAAGCTAGGAGCCCTAATACATGGCATACACAGAATACGAACTATAAGTAACAATGCACAAGCACCAGAAGAGAGACTAGATAAATGGGAGCTCCTAAAAATCAAACACTTATGCTCATCAAAAGAGTTCACCAGAAGAGTAAAAAGACAACCTACAGACCGGGAAAAAATTATTGGCTACAACAAATCCAATTAGTGTCTAATCTCTAAAATCTACAAGATACTGCAAAATCTCAACAACAAAAAGACAAATAACCCAATTAAAAAATGGGCAAAGGTTATGAACAGGCACTTCGCCAAAGAAGATATTCAGGCAGCTAACAGACACGTGAAGAAATGCTCACAATCATTAGTCATTAGAGAAATGCAGATCAAAACTACAATGAGATATCATCTCACCCTAAGAAGGCTAGCATTAATCCAAAAAACACAAAATAATAAATGCTGGAGAGGTTGTGGAGAGACTGGAACACTTATAT
>NW_004443938.1:14600038-14616741 GCF_000243295.1 Trichechus manatus latirostris | reverse complement strand
GGGTGCAGAACTCAAATTCTAGTAAGAAGACCAGACTTAATGATCTGACTGAGACTGGAGGAATCCCAGAAAGCATGACCCCTGGATTCTCTATCAGCCCAGAACTAAAATAATTTTCAAGGCCAACTCTTCAGACAGGGATTGGACTGGACAGTGGGACATAAAATGATACTCATGAAGAGTGTGCCTGTTAGCTCATGTAGATACAAGAAACTAATCGAGTAGCTTCTGTCCAGAGGTGAGATCGGAAGGTAGAGAGGGTTAGAACATATTGAATAGACATGGGGAATCAGGGGTGGAAAGGAGTAGTGTGCTGTCACAGTAAGGGGAGAGCAATTAGGGTTACATAAGAATGTATGTATAAAGTTTTGTACGGGAGACTAAAAAACATAAATAAATAGAAAAGACTTAGTTCCTCTAGTAAGAAAGAACATGTGGCAAAGGAGATGTTCTTTCCAGGGAGAAGAGGAAATGGGAAGCCTGACCTTTCCATGCCAGAAGAGAGTAGAAAGAAAAAGTGACCACAGGAAGGCAGGCAGCAATTTGTGAGATATGTGTGTTCTAGCTTCCCACTTATGAGGTCGGGTTGGAGGCTTAGATTGAGAAGCAATTCAGACGATATGATTTTGTGTCCCAGTTTTTATTTGAAATTCGAATGAACGGGGAAAGTTTCTGGGCCTGGTTTTCCATTATTATCCAAGGTGCCCACACTGAGTAAAAATGTTAGCATGATGTAGTGAAAGAGAGAGAGCTTGGGTTATCACTCCCAACTGTCCCTCTACTTCCGTGTGGTGGAAGAAGCCCCTGCCTCCCTGTAGAGAAATGGAAAGTAGCTAATGGTGCTGGCCAGTGCGGTGAGTAGAGAGGGGAATGGTGATTCTGGAAGGTGGTGTGAAAAGTCACAATGGAGCCGAGGGCCTTATGGCAGCCCTGGCCTCTGGGCCGCACAGAGCATTGCAATGTCAGGGAGCACTAAGGATTGCAGTCAACACAGGAAGACCATCAGTCTGCAGTTCCTCCAACCACTTTGTCATGTCCAGTGACCATGTGGTCAAAGGACATTGCATGTGGAGTCCAGAGGGCACAGAAAAGAGTAGAGGGAACAGCAGACATGCCTAGGAGATATTTCTCTTCCCCACCACAAGACCCTGAGTCCACCCTCCACCACCACCGTATAGATACTCATACAGCATTTTGGAATGGATCACACTGAAGGCAGAATACTAAAAGGTTAAACATGTATCTGAAATCAACTAAATTACCTGTAAGAGATTACTTCCTCCAGAAGAGACGGAGATAAATTAACTAACTAATTCAAGTGCAGCACAGCAGAGACATGCAGAGATCAAGCTGGATGGAAATTTACAGAAAAGATCATTATAGAAAATAGGCTACATTTTCCCTCTTTAAATATTTGTAACTTTGTGATCCTGCTCTGCAAGGCTCATACTATATTGTAATTATTTGTTGACATATTTATTTCCCACATTAAACTAAGGCATTTGAGAGTCAACACTCTGTATTTTCATCTTCCAATTCTAGCATGATTTCTGGCATACAACAAGCCCCTAATAAATATTCAGAATGAAGTAATATAAGAATAAGGGTTGGTAAGGCAGTGTAAGAATAACCTCTGAGCATTTTTCCCATGCCAAACAGAATCAAGAATGCATCCCATAAAAGCTCTCTTCCACTCTGTCTTGGCTTTTTATGAGCTTTGTTTCTAAGTTTTCTTAGTCCGTGTTCTTTATTTTTCCTTTCTTGCTCCACTGTAGCATTAAGGAGAAAGAAAAATAGGAAAGTTGACCTAAAGAGCTCTTTAAAAAATATTTGTGAGCAACCCCACCTCCCTCCCCACATCTGTATGTGTTTTGAAGGAACTTTTCAGTGCAGATGAAGGAATGGTGAAGGAACTGGGCAGGGAGCACAGAGAGTAAGAAACCAAGGGTGGGGGGAGCACATACATGCACACACGCATACACACACAAACACATACACCAAAAGAGAGTGAGACACAATTAACTAGCAAGTTATACATTTCTAATTATATTTTGATCTATAAATACAGTTGATTCTTGTTATCCACGGTAGTTATGTTCTGTAAATCACCACAAACACTGAATTAGTGAATACTGAACTACGGCTCCTATAAGAAATTCAGGGTTAGGTTCCTGCGAGCCTCTGGTCACAATATTTTCATCAACCAATCATTCATAATCAATACATACATTGTTTTATGTGTGTTTCTGGTTGAAGATACCTAATGTAATATACATTGTTGATTCATTAACATTGAGTTCATGGCTAACAGTGCTGTAACTCATGCCTGAACGAAGTTAATCTAGCACGTGTATTTTATCCGTAAGACACATCACAACCTTCTTGCACTTAAGAACACCAGACAGCACTTCAGCACTACATGTTGGAGCCATTTTAAACAGCAAAATCACCAACAAACACATTACATGTCTCAGAGACGACCCAGGTCTTAACTCCTTCATGAAGCCTTCTCTAATTAATCAAAAATTTCATTAATATCTTAGTTTTCTGAACTTAAATATTTAAGCATAGTTGAGACTGCCTGCTGAATCCAGCCCAAAATTTTGACCCACAGATTGGTGTACTAAAGAAACGCTGGCTGTGTTAAGCCACTAAACAAATTTGGGGATGGTTTCTCAGCAAAAGCTAGTGGGTAAACCCTGCTTCTACTCTTGTTCGTCCACAGTATCTTCTGCACACAGCGACCAGTGATCTTTGCAAACTGCAAATCAAAGAGCATCACTGCCCCTCAGGGCCTCCGCTACATCACTGGTCCCTACTTCATCTTCCTTCATTCACACCCTCACTCTCTCCATTCCAGCAACTGGCCTTCTGCTATTCCTGGAACAAAGCATGCTTGCTCCCACTGCAAGACTTTTGCACTTACTCTTCCCCCATTTGGAAAGCTCTTTCCCTGGAACCAAATATGATCCCCTCCCTCACTATAAGTCAGTTCGGACCCATAATGACCCTATGTACAACAGAACGAAACACTGCCCTGTCCTGCGCCATCCTCATGATCATTGTTATGCTTGAGCCCATTGTTGCAGCCATTGTGTCGATACATCTCGTTGAGGGTATTCTTTTTTGCTGACCCTCTACTTTACCAGGCATGATATCTTTCTCCAGGGACTGGTCCCTACTGATAACATGTCCAAAGTGTGTGAGATGTAGTCTCACCATCCTTGCTTCTAAGGAGCATTCTGACTGTGCTTCTTCCAAGACAGGTTTGTTCATTCTTTTGGTAGTCCATGGTATATTCAATATTCTTCGCCAACACCATAATTCAAAGGCATCAATTCTTCTTCAGTCTCCCTTATTCATTGTCCAGCTTTCACATGCATATGAGGCAATTGAAAACACCATGACTTGGGTCAGGGGCCCCTTAGTCCTTAAAGTGCCATCTCTGCTCTTTAACTCTTTAAAGAGGTCTTTTGCAGCAGATTTGCCCAATGCAGTGCATCGTTTGATTTCCTGACTGCTGCTTCCATGGATGTTGATCGTGGATCCAAGTAAAATGAAATCCTTGACAACTTCAGTCTTTTCTCTATTTATCATGATGTTGCTTATTGGTCCAGTTGTGAGGATTTTTGTTTTCTTTATGTTGAGGTGTAATCCATACTGAAGAGTAAAGTTTTTGATCTTCGTCAGTAAGTGCTTCAAGTCGTCTTCACTTTAAGCAAGCCAGGTTGTGTCGTCTGCATAACACAGGTTCTTGATGAGTCTTCCTCCAATCCTGATGCCCCTTTCTTCTTCATATAGGCCAGCTTCTCGGATTATTTGCTCAGCATACAGATAGAAAAAGTATGGAGAGGAGGTGAGATTAGAAGGCAGAGAGGGTTAAGAGCTGATTGAATGGACACGGGAAATCAGGGGTGGAAAGGAGGAGTGTGTTGTCACAGTATAGGGAGAGCAATTAGGGTCACATAACAATGTATGTATAAATTTTTGTAGGAGAGACTAACTTGAATTGTAAACTTTCACTTAAACTACAACAATTAAAAAAAAGAAAAGGAAAAAAAAACTAATAAAAAAGTATGGTGAAAGAATACAACCCTGACACACACCTTTCCTGACTTTAAACTATGCAGTATACCCTCGTTCTGTTCAAACGACTGTCTCTTGATCTGTGTACATGTTCCTCATGAGCACAATTAAGTCTTCTGGAACTCCCATTCTTCAAAATGTTATCCATAACTTGTTATGTTCCACGCAGTCGAACACCTTTGCATAGTCAATAAAACACAGGTAAACATCTTTCTCATATTCTCTGCTTTCAGCCAGGATCCATCTGACATCAGCAATGATATCCCTCATTCCACATCCTCTTCTGAATCTGGCTTGAATTTCTGGCAATTCCCTGTCAATGTACTGCTGCAACCGCTTTTGAACTGACAGGTGCGTGGGGAATTTTCACTGCACTTAGATTTCTACTAAAATGTCACCACCTCTGAGAAGCCTTCTTTGATAACTCGCTCTAAAGTTCCATCTCCCTCATTCTCTGTCCCATTACCCTGCTTTATTTTTCTGCAAAGTTCTTATATTATACCCATATTCATTCACTGGTTTATTTTCCAGGCCCCGAATGAGAAGCTTTCTGAGGGCAAGGACGTCAGCTGCTGTGCTTACCACCGACTCCACAGTGCTAAAAGCCACGCCCAATATACAGTAATTACTCAGTAAAGAGTTGAGGATTGAAAACATGAATGGTTTTATTTCACCCCCTTAGGGAATGTTTGGTATATACTGAATCTTTCTGTGTTAAAACTCAAGTTAGGCCTAGGAAAGCTTTCCATGTCTAAAAGCGAATTGCCAATAACGAATTAACGCAAATTTATAAGTTGTTTTTCTTTTTAATATGGCATTATAGTCATTTTGACACAACACTGACATAGTTCTTGCTGTGTTGTTTCCTTTTTCTAACACAATTTGCATAATTTACGGACAATGCCACAAGATGTGCACAATTGAAGGCAATGCCAGAAAATATATTTCAAGAGTCTTGTGACGCCACCTAACAACAACAAATGATTTGCCGTCCTCACCAGCTCGGGGTTATGTTGATGTGTCCTTGGTAAAGGCATGGTGTGGGATGTGTATTCCACATGCAGGCCACCCTGGAAAGAGGAATGGAAGTAAATGTTTAAGCCTTCAGACATATAACCATGTACTGGATGTTTTCTTTTTGATGTCAACAAGGGTTGGCTGCTCCAACATTCATTCAGCAATACTGAAGAAAGTCACTGAATTAAAAGAATTGAAAGTGGGAATACAAACAGACGCTTGTACACCATTGTCATAGCAGCATTATTCACAGCAGTCAAAAGATGGGGAACCACCTAAATGTCCATCAGCAGATGAATGGATAAACAAAATGTGGTGCATGCCTACAATGGAATACTACTCTGCCATAGAGAGAAATGAAGTCTTGATACATGCTACAACATGGATGAACCTTGAAAACGTTACGCTGAGGGAAAACAGTTAGTCACAAATGGACAAATACTGTAGGACTCCACTTACATGAAATATCTAGAATATGCACATGAATAGAGACCTAAGTTTATTAGTGGTTACCAGGAACAAGAGGAGGGAGGTGGGAAGAAAGACTCATTGCTTAGGTGGCGCTGAGGTTCTATTAAGGTGACAGAAAAATTTGTAAATGGACAATGGTGATGGTTGCACAACATGGTGAACACAATTAATGTCACTGAATTGTACATGTGAAGAACGTTGAAAAGGCAAATGTTTCGTTACATATATATTTACACACTAAAAAAAGGTTGCCCAGCCTTTTTCTAGCCATACCTTATTTAAATAATCCATTTAAATATCGAAAATCCTTTATTTTAATTCTTTTTAGAAGCAAAATACATAAATTTTCATCTTCCAGAAGCTAAGACTGCCCCACAAAATGAGGTTGAAATAGGTTTCACTCAAATAAAATAACAGAACTTAATATGAAATTTTTAAAAAATGACAACAGAAGTAGAGTCTGGGGAACAGAGTTGCTTAGAAATTTGCATCAGTTCTCTATTAGCTATGAAATAAGCGCAGTCCTAACAGTATTTTCCATAGACGAATAATTTCATTATTTATGACCTTTTTCAACATTCTATAGGTAAGAAACAGGTATAGAGAATTTTTATTAAATAAAAATATAGGTAACAATAGTCAAATGTCCCTGAGTTAACATCGTTCTAGAACTTGCTTATGTTATAATAAAAGATCAATAATTTATTCTAATATTAACAAAATACAGGAATTTTTCAGAATTAAGAAAACATTGTTTAGTTGTTCCGTAAGCACAATGGCAACATTCAGAAAATTCTGTGATGAAAGATTATTTCTAAAAATCAATGTGCAAATCCCTCCACTCATACCAAGATGTTCAGCATGTACAGAAAAGATGCTGTCACTACAGACGCCCACAGATGGCGGACACTCCGAAGGGATGGCATTCTTTACCGCACTCTTCCCTTTAAATGACCATCATTAATTTCTCTGTGAGTCAAGAGCCTATTAAAATAATATTCACTTTATTCTTGGGTATTAAAATGGTCTGGATATGACGAAAAGAATTGATTGGATGCCATGAAGAGCAGCCAGATCTTAAGATACATAAGCCAAGGGGCGTGGAAGGATCCAGGCTTAGAGGGCCTTAAAGATTTCACAATCGTAGAGGTCCTCTTTAGAAAAAAGAATACAAAACTGTGAATGTACAATTGTTGTCGAAGTATATATTTATATAGGACTGATGAAAGAAATCTCAACAAATTATGCAATTTAAGCTGACAAATACCACAAAATATTGAGCTAATATTTTTATTAACTAAATAATTAATATACCTCTATAATACTTTTTTCCTTCATATTTTGGCTGGACATTCTTTGGCCACCTCTTCATAAGATGAAAGTTTTGTAACATATGCTATACGGAGAATAGGAAGATAATTCAGTCTTTTCTCCAACACCATTGATAGAAAGACACTGCATTAACGAACATATTCCTGACCAGACTTCCATTTTGACTAGGTATTGATGAGAGCCAAATCTTCTCCTTATAATGTTATATATCTGGTGAAATTTTCATGAACTAGCCCCGGCTCCATACATTTCAAACCTTGTTTCTCCTCCGCCACCCACACTCTCCGGGTAGAGAAGAACAAGTCATATTGCAGCATGGTGTCTGGCCAACACATTTGACTCACAATGCCAGGGGAGCTGGCACAGTGGGTGGTACAAGTGTCCTGGTAGTGGGTCTTACACTAGGACACTAGCAGTGCTTGACTATGCCTGGAAGTGAATCATGGAAGTGTATTCCACTAACCAAAGTAAATGCACCTCCACCTCATCCTCCCCTTGGTTATCTCAAAATGGCCCAGTGCCACTCTGTCATGGTTTGCATTATGTCCCCCCAAAAATGTGTGTATCAGTTTGGCCAGGCCATGATTCCTGGTACTGTGTGATTTTCCTGTATGTTGTAAACCTGCCTCTGTGATGTTAATGAGGGAGGATGGGTGGCAGTTGTGTTAGTAAGGCAGGACCTGATCTACAAGACTGGATTGTGTCCTGAGGCAATCTCTTGAGATATAAAAGACAGAAGTGAGCAGTGAGACAGGGGGACCTCATACCATCAAGAAAGCTGTGCCAGGAGCAGAGCACGTCCTTTGGACCAGGATCCCTGCACCAAGAAGCTCCTAGTCCGGGGAACACTGAAGAGAAGGCCGACAGACAGAAAAAGCCTTCCCCTGGAGCTGAAATGCCCTGAATTTGGAATTTTAGCCCACTTTGACTATGAGGAAATAAACTTCTCTTCATTAAAACCATCCACTGGTGGTATTTCTGTTAGAGCAGCACTAGATGACTAAGACACACTCCAATGCTACCTGTTATGAATTAAATTGTGTCCCTAAAAAATTTATGTTGAAATCTTAACACCTAGTACCTGTGAACGTGACTTTTTTTGGAAATAGAGTCTTTGAAGGTGTTATTAATTAACATGAGGTCATACTGGAGTAAGGCAGGTTCAAATCCAATATGAGTGGTATCCTTATAAAAGGAGGAGGAGAGATGCAGACACAGAGGGAAGAATCTACCTAGTTTACATTCTTACTGAGTGTTTCTTCTTCAACTCTTAAGTAGTTTAACTCTCCCAGAATCTCATTTGCAAATGGCGTTGGCTACACTTTGAGCTGCTTTCCAACATTGCTTTCATGTCTTCATGAAATCCCACCTCTTCTGCAAGAACTGCAGTTTCACTGTGTAATTGAAATACACTGTGCTGTCAAGTGTTTACAACTTGGCGCAGTCAGAGAGTTATGAAGCAGAAAGATACTGAGCCCTTCAAGCTCATGAGTGAGATGGGTGGGGGCAGGTGTCAAGTTATGTGGGAAAGAATCTTTAAATGGGGACTGACATTAAAGGTTATTGGTTTTTAGTGAGCATTTTTGTATTATGACAAAAATATGGTTTCCTGGGCAACCTCATAATGTCAGGGGCTCTGATAATCAAAACGCAAAAATGAGAGCTCTCGTATATCTTTGTTTAGAACATCTTTTCCCAAAGTGTATTCCTGGGAACCATAATTCCATGAGATGTTATTAGTTTCAACACTGGTGGCGGGGGAGGGGGCAGGATAAGAGGGAAATTAAAGGTAAACAAATTTGGGAAATGCTGAGTTAAATATGGATAAATTAACTTGAACTCTGTAAGAATTCTCTGAGAGTATAACGTGCCAAAAATGTAGTTTGCTAATCTTTAAGAGCTAGACAAATAAGTTGTGTTTTCCAAACACCGTTTTTTGACCATGAAACCCTCTTTTCTAGCATCTAATAGGATGAGAGGATTTCATTCTACTTGGATCCACAATCAACACCCATGGAAGCAACAGCCAAGAAATGAAATAATGCACTGCATTGGGAAAATCTGCTGCAAAAGACCTCTTTCAACTGTTCAAAACAAAGATGTCACTTTTAGGACTAAAGTGCACCTGACCCAAGCCATGGTATTTTCAGTCACCTCATATGCATGCAGAAGATGAACAGTGAATAAGGAAGACTGAAGAAGAATTGACACCTTTGAATTGTGGTGTTGGCAAAGAATATTGAATATACCATAGACTGTCAGAAGTCTGTCTTGGAAGAAGTACAGCCAGAGGCTCCTTAGAGCAAGGATGGCAAGACTTTGTCTCACATACTTTGGATGTGTTATCAGGAGGGACCAGTCCCTGGAGAAGGACATCATGCTTGGTAAAGCAGAGGAAGACCTTCAATGAGATGGACTGACACAGTGGCTGCAACAATGGGTTTAAGCATAACAATTGTGAGGATGGTGCAGGGCCAGGCAGTATTTCGTTATGTTGTAGATGGGGTCGCTCTGAGTCAGAACAAGCTCGACAGCACCTAACAACAACAGAATGAGTGTTTAGAATGCTGACTTAGAAAATCCTTTTTATATAGCCGACACAAGATCCCTAAGTTAATTTAAAGTGAATTATCACAAATTCTAATTCTAGGATCTCCAAATCAGTGTCCAAGTTCATTGAAAAGAGATTCATTTATTTTCCAGGTACTATAATCCAAGAGGAGCCCTGGTGGCCCAGTGGTTAAGAGCTTGGCTGCCAACCAAAAGGTAAGCAGTTCGAATCCACCAGCTGCTCCATGGAAACCCTGTGGGGCAGTTCTCCTCTGTCCTATAGGGTCGCTATGAGTCGGAATCGACTTCATGGCACCCTACAACAACAACAGCAACAACATAACCCAAGAGGGGCCCTGATGGTGCAGTGGTTAAGAGCTCAGCTGCTAACTAAAAGGTTGGCAGTTCAAATTCACCAGCCACTCCTTGGAAACCCCTATGGGGCTGTTCTACTCGTCGTACAAGGTCGCTATGAGTAGAAATCAACTCAACGACAACAGGTTTGGTTTTGGCTTTGTAATTCAAGAGGAGTCCCTGGGCAGTGCAAATGGTTAACATGCTCTGCTGTTAATCAAATGCTTGGAGGTTCAAGTCCACCCAGAGACATCTTGGAAGAAAGGCCTGGTGACCTACTTTCGAAAAGTCAGCCAGTGAAAACCCTATGGAGCACAGTTCTACTCTGACACACACGGGGTTGCCACAAGTTGGGGTCCACTCGACAGCAGCTGGTAACTGGTTACTGGTAATAACTCAAGAAGACTATACTGCATGCATGTTTACATAAAAAGCGATACGTAAGGAAAGTCTTCAACTCTAATATTGGCCCTATCCCAGACTTTCCCTCTGCCCTTCAGCCCAAACTCTGACCTGCAGCAAAGGCTCTCAAAGGGGTGCCATGGCCTGACAGTCTACCTGTCCTATTCTGCAGAATAACCAGTGAAATGAGTTAGCAAGTTAAAGAAACCTCCCCCTCCTCTGCAATCTCTCTAGAAGGCAACACTTGGGGCTTGGAGTGCCTTCCCCTTAGGAGACACTGTGAGTCTAGATTAGGAGAGGAGCCAGGTCAACACCTGGGGATGGGATGGGGAGTGTCATGGATTGAACTGTGTCCCCAAAAAATATCTGTCAACTTGGCTGGGTCATGATTCCCAGTATTGTATGACTGTGTTCCGTTTTGTAATCTGATGTGATTTCCTTGTATGTTGTAAACTCTATCACTATGATGTAATAAGATGGATAAGCAGCAGTTATATTGATGAAGTCTACAAGACTAGGTAGTGTCTTAAGCCAATCTCTTTTGAGATATAAAAGAAGAAGCGAGCAGAGGGACATGGGACCCTCATACCACCAAGAAAGCAATGCCGGGAGCAGAGCACGTCCTTTGGACCTGAGGTTCCTGCACAGAGAAGCTCCCAGACCAAGAGAAGATTGATGACACAGACCTTCCTCCAGAGTTGACAGAGAAAGTGTTCCCCTACTGCTGATGCCCTGAATTTGGACTTGTAGCCTACTAGACTGTGAGAGAATAAACTTCTCTTTGTTAAAGTCATCCACTTGTGGTATTTCTGTTAGAGCAGCACTAGATGACTACGACAGGGAGTGAAGAGCTGGCACATCATCCTGGCTCTGGCCTAGGTTACCAGGGCAAGTGAGGTTTCCGTGTTACCAGGGGGAATCTGTTAAGAGAGGTAAGCAGTCTTGGATTTAGGCCTGGTCTGTTCCTTGCGTTGTATTTCTCAGGAACTCAACTGTGTTAGGTTACAGGATGTGTACAGTTTTTCTAAAGTCTCAGAAATATTCTTAATATGAAGTTTTCCTAAATAACACCACAAAAACCTTACAAGAAAAATGATAAATTATCATCATTGTAACACTTACATGGTACTTCACAGTTTTCTTCCATTAACTCAGTCTATCCCAGGAACTTATTATTTCTTCCCCTCAATTGGGATAGTTTTGGAAAACTAAGATAATAAAGTAGATAAATGTTGTTTTGTTTTGTTTTATGCAAGATCTACTCAATGCAGTGAAAGATTTTGAGAATATAGAAGAATGAATGAGCAAAATTTCTCTGTGATTATCCTCCTCAAATCAAAACTCAGTTGAACATTTGGCAAGGACTGAGTTGCTTGTAGAGTTGACTTCCTTGACAAGTGCCTCAGTATCCGTAAGTCGTGGAGTCAATTAGAAAAAAATCTCTACATCCTCGATGCCTGATTTGCACAGGTAGAACGGAAGTACTATTGAGAAAACAGAGGAGACAGGTTCTTACCATTATGGCGTGCTAGCCAGAACCACACCCTGTGGGGCCACAAGATGGCAGACAGCCAGGGGTGGATTATCCAATAAGCAAGATAAGCATGGGCTTACTTGTGCTTGTTTACTAATCTGTACTGAATAATCTCACATGGATTTCACCACGGTGAAATTGTTCACTACAGATAAGTAAGTACAAGCAAGCCTGCGCTTACCTTGCTTCCTTGGTCATCGGCCCCATCAGGGATTGTAAATTTGCCAACAGGCTTCAATTCTGTAGGAAGGTGCCATAGGGTTAGGAAAGAAACAGATGCCAGCCACACCTGGAAGAAGAGTCTTTGATGTGGTGAAAAAATGTGAAATTGTTCACTCTAGTAAGCAAGATAAACACCATACTTACCTTGCTTGTTGGAGAATCCATCCCTACAGAGAACAGGGATCCTCAACTTCAGCATTATTGACATTTGAGGCCAGAGAGTTCTTTGATGGGCAAGTGGGGGAACTGTCCGGTGCATTGTAGGACATCTAACATCCTATTAAATGATCACTTACTGCCAGTATCACCCCTGCCCAGTAGTGACAATGAAAAATGCCAACCATCTCCAGGGGTGGGGGAAGGGGAGAATGCCCCCAGTTGAGAACCACTGGCCTAGAGGTAGAGGTAAAGTCTTTCACAAATCTGGACTTTAAATATCTGTCCAAGAGGTCAAACATTGGGCTGCAACCCTGGATTTCAGAGCCAAAGAAGGGGAAAAATTATTTTGGTCTGAAAATATTTAAGGTTAAGTCTGAACGGTTGGCCACTTCAATACTTTTAAAATCCCA
Organism: Trichechus manatus latirostris; assembly: GCF_000243295.1. NCBI lineage: Eukaryota > Metazoa > Chordata > Mammalia > Sirenia > Trichechidae > Trichechus > Trichechus manatus. The sequence continues at coordinate 14,604,204 of NW_004443938.1, read as the reverse complement.
AACTAGTCCTAAAGAATGTCTGATTTTCAATAGCCCTAAATTCTGATAAGCCCACCAGGATTCCATAGGTAGCCACCAAGAGCTTATTACAGACAATCACTGAAGTAGAAATAAAAGACCCATGACTAAAGCTTCACATTTTACCTAGAATTTTCACATTCATTATCTTATTTAACTCTGAGTGAGGTTAAATGAGTTGTTCGTTCAGAACTGTCCAGTTAGGGCAAAGTCTAACTTATCTCTGAGAAATCTTGACCAACCACAATAATTTTAGTTTTCATTTAGCTGATACTGGTTCTTTCTAATAACAACCAGGCAACAGGCTCATCATCAATATCACCTATAGTCATTCCAATAATTGACATTAAGAGTATGTCATCAACATAGATGTGGATGTGCATCTTCCTTATTCACAAGACAGGCAGAGAAGTATCAGATCGTCTAACTGCTGAATTATTACTTCAATACACACTTAATAGAGAAACATTATTTTACTCTACTTAAATTGGAATTTGATTTGCCTTTCCCACTTAGATTTTGACAATAGTGTTGTGGGTTGGACTTTGAGACACACTAACAGCCTGAATATATAATGAGGTTTTATACATTGGTCCATGAAATATTCCTCTATACATGTTAAAGACCAATGAACCTAGAGTGTGTTGTGTTGCGTGTTGGTCTTCTTACATCATTTTACCAGAGGCCTGAAACAGAGTACAGCAATACTCAGTACTAAACTAGTTTTGCATAAAATCTAAACCATTTTAGGATTAGGTTAAGTACCTGGCTACAATTTACATAAATGTCCCACAGAGTGCTGACTCTAATTTGCAAGCAATTCACATTTCTCCTTTTTAAGTCTATCCGGGTGGATAATAAAGTTAATTTAACAAAGGTTGAGGCCTGTTACTCAGGGGAAGCTCTAAACTTTGTGGGACAGAAAGGAAGAACCTCCTGGTGAATGAAAGGTTTTTAACAGAAAGGTGCTTTCTTGCATCCCAGATAAGAAGAGGCCAGGAGTATGTGACACACAGCAGGACCCTTGTCGAGAAGTCCAGTGTAATTAGTCATTTGATTGTCCACAAAGATTTATGCTTCTTACAGAATCTATTCCTTGGGTCGCAACATCCACAAATCTACGTTTGGTATTGCTTCTGACAAGCAAACCTAAAGACTCCCTCCAAAATCTATTATAACCTGATTTCTGGAAAGGATAAGTTGCTTCTGAAAACATTTAAACTTTATAAGCTTACATATGACTCAGCTGGGTTCCGTTGGCGGTATTATCTTGATGACATGACCAGGCTTCGTAGTTTACTGGCAGGCTTTATCCAGCAAGAGGATAGCAAGGCCCATCCACTGCCCAGAAATGGGGCCATCTAGGCCAGCAGTTTTCAAGCGGGGACTGAGGACAAGCTATATGGGACTCAGCTAAGCACTTGCTAGGAATGCAGATTCCAGTACCCCACCTGAGATTTAATGAATCAGAATTCTGGGGGAGATATCTGTATTTTAACCAGCATCAAGAAGTGAATCCAGAGCACACTAGAAACTGACCCTCGAAGTAGTAATTTACGAAAGTTGAGGAACACTAAACCCATCCAGTCGATTCCAACTCATGGTGACCCCAGGTGTTTCAGAGTAGAACTGAGCTCCACAGGGGTTTCAGCAGCTACAGTCTTGTGGAAATAGATCATCAGGACTTTCTTCTGCAGCACCTCTGAATGGATTTGAACTGCCAACCTTAGTAGTCGAGAGCAAGCCATTTGCACCACCTAAATTTTCTATGTCCTTGGCATCCCCTTTTCTGGTTGCATGTGTGATCAGTTATGGTGACTACATGTTGAGTGCAAGGTTTAGTTTAAGAGGAATGGGCTGATTTTAAACCCAGATGTCCACAGCCCCTTACTAGTTCCCACCGTCTACAACAACCACCCTTATTTGAGGCGCTATTTACATTAAATCCACACACACATATGCAAACATCCACTTATGCAAGATAATAAAAACTCTTGCCTGACTCAGGATGAACCTGTGCTATGACTTTCTAGACATGTCAGTTTGACCCTCTGAATGAGTGTCGCATTTACTGCAGAAAACCTGCACTCTTGCTCTTCTTCTCTGCCCTTTCAATTGCATTAATTATTTCATTTTGAAAAGAGGCTCTCCATTCCCCCATGAAAGCATTATAAAAACTACTCACCATATGTACTTGAAACAAGCACTACTCTCATACATCAGCTTATACCGTCTCACAAATAACATCTCTTTTCTCTTTTTTGTTGGCCAGCCTACAGTCTACAGTAATTGTCCACAAATAGCGAGCTCTGTAACAAAAAAATGGGGTAAACTTTTGTGAAAGAAAATATGTACAAGAAATGAAAACAGCTTAATGCCCACTTATTACTAAAACTTTACATCACACCACACAACACAAAGTCATTTGATTAAATAAGATAGAGCACCCTTCAGAAGGACAATATCTTCTTCAAGGAAAAGAAAGAGACTTTGGAAACTTCTACATAAAATTGACGATTTAAGCCAGAACGTTTTTTGAGAGAAAAATAGAAAGCATGCATACCTAAATCCTATTCCTAATTTCAGCTGACGAGCAAATTATTAAGTGCCCACTTTATATCATATGAGTTAAAAATCATCTCTGACTTATGGCAACTCCCAAACTAAGATTGTGTTGCTGTCGAACATCAACATCTTCCATAAGCTTCATGAGGTTAAAAACTAGAATGCCATCATATTCTACAGCTCACTAGTACATGAACACGGCTCTGAGATAGAGTGGTGCAGATCTCCCAAACATGTGGAGCACATAGCAATCGTCAGTCTGTCCCCTGAGAGGTGTGCGAGAGACCTTGGCCACACCCAGCACTGCTGACACTGTGCAGCCCAGGAGATGACAGAAGACCGTGATCTTATGACACTCAGTTTCTTAAAAAGGGATTGTGTGGTCAAATTCATCTGGAAAACACAGCTAACTACACCCACTTGATCAAATTCACAACATCCATTAACATATTAAGGCTTGGAAAACTCATATCGTAAAGAAAAAGTTAACCTTCTTTAATGCGGCATTATTCCAACTTATTTCACCCCAGAACTTTCTTCATATAACATCCATTCATATTGAAACAAATACACATACACAGTAATTGTAACTGAAAAATATCCTAATGTATGTGCCGATAGGCTAGGGCTAATGGTATGAATTTGGGAAACCAGTTCAAAGAGCTGATGGATGGACCCAGAGAAGCATATGTGGTCCGAGGAGAGAGGAACGAGAGAGAAAAGAAGACAACCAAGGATGGGGTCTTACACATCATCATTTGTGTGGAAATTTGAGGGTGAGATGAGTCCAAAAAAAGGAAATAGAGAGTTAGGGAGGTAAGAGTAAACCCAAGAGAGGAAAGTATAAAAATCCTCAGAGTATGAAGAGGAACTCAACTTTCTACTGGTTTTCATAAGACAAGGTCCTTGGTCATAATAATAATTATGTGAAAAAGTACAGGGCATCAGGATTGGAGGGAGACTCATTAACCTGCATTATGCAGACAACACAACCTTGCTTGCTGAACATGAAGACAACCTGAAGCACTTACTGAAGAAGTTCAAAGACTACAGCCTTCAGTATGGATTACACCTCAACATAAAGAAAACAAAAATCCTCACAATTGTACCAATAAGCAGCATCATGATAAATGGAGAAAAGATTGAAGTTGTCAAGGATTTCATTTTACTTGGATCCACAATCAACCCCCATGGAGGCAGCAGTCAAGAAATCAAATGACACATTGCATTGGCCAAATCTGTTGCAAAAGACCTCTTTTGAATAAGGATGGTGAAAGGATACCCTGATGCGCACCTTTCTTAACTTTAAACCACGCAGTATCCGCTTGTTCTGCTCGAAAGACTGCCTCTTTGTCTATGTACAGGTTCCTCATGAACACAATTAAGTGTTCTGGAATTCCCGTTCTTCACAATGTTATCCATAATTTGTTATGATCCTCACAGTTGAATGCCTTTGCATAGTCAATAAAACATCTTTCTGCTATTCTCTGCTTTCAGCCAGGATCCATCTGACATCAGCAATGATATCCCTTGTTCCACATCTTCTTCTGAATCCAGCTTGAATTTCTGGCAGTTCCCTGTTG